>NC_142525.1:25708216-26033216 GCF_964205215.1 Stylophora pistillata | reverse complement strand
AATGGCCAAAAAGTGTATACCAATAAGGGCTACTTAGGGTGCATATGATCTATGCCGGAGTTGTCTCTCCATAAAAATTATATGATTCCACCTGGGTATACCCTTTTGTAGACTAGGAGTGTCAACATGCTTCAGTTGTGAGAGTAAATTCAGCCCCTTCTATATATATGTGCTAGGTTCCTGATGCATTCCAGAAGCTTATTGATAATGTGGAAAGTACAATGCGACATGCCATTGTTGAGGAAGAAAATATTCCTATGGACACTGTTACAAATTTTGATGAGGTAAGTATATGAGTGCCCTGGTATACTCATTTGAACCAAATTTTTGGTTCTGTGAAAATCAAATTTGATCCATAGACTGGGTGGGAAATGTCAGCTGGACCAAGTTGTTTAAAGGGGAGAAAAATTAGAAAAGTGTGTAGCCACTGAATCGATCGGGTTAATTTTAGAGTCTTTTAATCCAAGTTCATCAAATGAATGGCATACAATTATGTTTCTGAAAGTAGAATTACACAATCGAAACTTGCAAACGCGAAGCAAAATAAAGCAAAATGAAAATATACAAAGCTCAAATAAATCGAAATGTCGAACACTTACAAACAATCTGAGAGTTCCTTCTCAAAATAACTGAAAAATGTTCGTCGAAATCGATAGGATGAAAATGATTCGCATTCACAATTTTCAGAACAAAATTCATCATACACATGGCCGAACAAGGTCACTTGCTCGGCCTGGTAATGACTAGAGATGTGTCATGTTAAAATCATGAAATGTCTGTTTGGAACCTACAAAGTGTGTGCCTAACAGCATGCATGAATCATATTGTGTTAACTTAACCCATCTGTTGGTCAAGAATCGGTCAACATGTCAACTGAGTGTCAATTATTATATCAACCTGGTAGCAGATGACTTATGTCACCCAACATCAGTCCCCTCTCAGCCAACACGTATGTCAGACAATACTTGGGTCAGGATGCTGCCAATACTTTAATGACACTGACAGCTTACAATGACTTCTATCTTCTCTACACAAATATGAACTTATTTTCTCTAGCCCTTTTAAAGAGACTTTCAGTGGCTGTCATCCATTCTTGACCTTTAGTGCCAGCAACATTCATCTCTGTCAAGGACTTACATCAGATACGTATTCAAAATGATGGCAGTTTGAGCTGTATTCTTGCCCTATCAACATATGGGCGTAGACAATAGAGACTTCTTCTTTCACACTCCCTATGGGTAATACTTGGCCCCCTACTATTTCTTATTTATGTAAATGGTATCTACATGGCCTCAGACAAGTTAACCTTTTACCTTTTTGCTGATGACACTAACCTTTTATACGCTGATAAAAACCTAAAATCCCTCAAAACTATTGTCAACCGTGAACTAATTAAAGTTGTCATCTGGTTAATCACAAATAAACTCTCCTTAAATGTTAAGAAAACAAACTATATAATTTTTCATCCATATCAAAAATGCATTAATTTTAACATTTGCATAAAGGCCTATGATGGCCGCACTAAAACGTTCTTTGATCTTGATCGTAAGGATGATGTTAATTATTAAAAACTGGATCACTGGATAATGCAATTCAAGACTTTTTATTGGCTTAGCCATTATGGTATATGAGCCAATATACCATAATCTTCAAATATGACAAGCGTACGCGTCAGCTTAAAATCAAAAGGGAGCTAAAAATCCAGTTTTTTCTTACAAAATAATAATTTCTTGGGAGAGTTTTTAATAAAACAATTATTCCACTGGCGCTTGTTGGATATGAGATAATTGTAGCCAACTGGGCGCTACGTGCCTCGTTGGCTATGTGTCATCTCATATCCAACGTGCGCTTGTTGAATAATTGTTAAATACTTAGGGGTAATAATTGACCAACATTTATCCTGAAAACACCACATTAAATATATTTCTCTAAAAATCAGCAGAAATATTGGAATTATTTCAAGACTAAGACACTTTGTCCCTTTAAAAACACTTCTAAGTATTTACAGTTCATTAATTTCTCTCTATATATCTTACGGCCTCATTGCCTGGGGCCAAGCTTCCAAATCTCATTTAGAAAAAATTCTTATACTCCAAAAGAGAGCCGTTCGCCTCATCAATTTTCTGACTTTCAGAACGCATGTGATTCCATATTTTGCCCAATCTAACATTCTGCCAATCTCAATGCTCTACTTCAAACTTTCATCAATCTTTATGTTTGATATAACCTCTAACTCTGCACCTCAAAATATCTGTAATCTATTTATTTCTACACAAGACATACATCAGTATAATACTCGCTCATCATCTTCTGTTAACTACTATAATTAATCATTCTAGGCTCAATCATCATAAAAACTCTTTTTCCATTGGTGGTGCTAAAATTTGGAACAGCATTCCCGAAAACTATCGGAAACTACCTAAGCACATGTTCAAAAAGAAAATTCAAGCATTACTATTTGAAACTCTAGAAACTCTGGACAGTTATGCTGACACTAGCACTCTTGTTTCTGAAATGAAAAAGGCATCTTAATTACAATTCAATCATAAATTATAATATTTGTCTTCACTTTTTATCACTTTTTTTTCCTCTTTTGACAAATAATGAATTAAAATTGACTTTTTTTAACGCCTTCAATTGGTAATTTGTGTTTGTTTGTCCTTAACATCGCCCGCCTAGATAAGCTCGCTATTTGCAGGTGGTGTTTATTGTAAGTAGTTGTTTTGGAAGACCTAATAAACTTGTAAAACTTGTAAAACTTGTAATAGGTGATGGAGACTCTTCTTTTGCACTCCTTATGGGTAAGGGATCAGGAGATGGCTGCCATTCCAGCAAAGCAACTACACATGTACCTCAACATGAGTCCACCAATATACCACTGACACTTGGCCGATATGCTGCTGATTATTGACGGCAACTTAATGGTCAAGCAGTTGGCCGATAATGGTGATCGATGGTCTACCAACTTAAATAACATTGGCAATGGGCAGTTGACTGATAGCATCAGTCAGCTGTGACTTGTCTAGCAGATGCCTTATAAGTACACATGACCAGTTAAACTACAATACACAGCTCCTAGCAGTTGTCTGTTGTCTCTATCACTAGGATGACAGGGCCCTGGTAGCTAGTGTACCTTTAAGATACCTCAGCCTCCTTTGTGCTTTCATCTCACCCTTTGACCTGTAAGAGTGACAAGGATCTAAATTCTCCCTGTAGTATCACATAATTATTCAGGTCCTCAGAATGAAAGAAATCATCACCAATTAGGGAAACTCTTGATTGTTAAACAAATTCTCCTTGTCAGCACCTTAGGAAATGTATAGAGAACAGTATGGAGAAAATAATACTGATTTTAGGGTGGGAAGGGTTAACAATGGCTCTTCACACTGACAATCTACCTTTGATTCTCTGCCTTATGATATTGTGCCCAAAAGCCTTGCTGTTCTTTAGATAGAGCATCATTAATTACTTTACTTTTGTTTCTTGAAAGGTTTGTGCTGAGATCAAAGACAGGTTGGCAAGTTTGCGAGACACACCTGCTAGACTGGAGAACCCTTTAATCTATCATCTTGATGTGGGTGCCATGTACCCTAACATTATACTCACCAACAGACTCCAGGTAACAGCTTAGGAACAATAGGATGTGGGGCACGTTTGGTAAAACCCGTCACAATTCATCCTTAATGTCATCCCTAATTACCATTCATTTGAAGGAGACATGATATTTTGTAGTACACTGTTATAACCACCACAATTTTCTTATCTCTGCTCTGTACATGTTGAAGATAATTTATTTTGGTGTTCTTTTTGCATTACTATAGCCGTCTGCTATGGTTGATGAGGCAACTTGCGCTGCATGTGACTTCAACAAACCAGGAGCAAGATGCCAGAGAGTCATGAATTGGACTTGGAGAGGCGATTTTAGT
Organism: Stylophora pistillata; assembly: GCF_964205215.1. Lineage (NCBI taxonomy): Eukaryota > Metazoa > Cnidaria > Anthozoa > Scleractinia > Pocilloporidae > Stylophora > Stylophora pistillata. Next base: position 26,029,290 of record NC_142525.1, on the reverse strand, counting down.
AAGAATTAATTCTTATTTCATGAAAAGAGAAAGCTTTTTTATGGGTTTTTGTCTGCTAGCTGCAGATTACTGTCCTTCATTTGCCCCTTTGCTCACCTTTCCTGCTTCAAGCAAAATTAATAAAATAATCTAACTTTGCAAACCAAAGTTTTAGTAAACTCGCCTAAGCTGCAGGTAAACTTATTAAACTGTTAGCGTGCGCATTCTCTTTACTTGTCCGCACACTAGTAAGATGTTAAAAAACTCACGTTAACCTTGGTTGACTGTCAACTCATACAAGTTGTCAGCACACTCTCTTAACCCTTTACGCCTTGTTAACATCTGTATGCAAGTTCTCCATAATGTTCTCTATACATATCCTTTAAATTTGTACTTACTACACATGGAGAATTTGTCTAACAATCAAGAGCTCCTTGAACTTGTGGTACTTAGCTTTATTTTTATGACCTTAATTACCTTTATATTTGATTCAGGGATATTTTTGGTTGAAATTTTTTGCTTATCACTCTCAGATGTTAAAGGGTTCAGTTTGCAGCCAGTTCACTCAGGTTGTTGGCAAACTGATATAAGTTTCTTGGGAGCATCATTGCAGCCTTCTTGCATTCTAGCTCCCTTAATTGAGCCCATTTGTTTTATGTTGTATTCAATGAACTTGAAGGCTCTTTTTGTGGATTCAGTTGCTAAGCACCTGAAATCTACATTGTTATCATACAGGGTAAGTAAGTCTGTAATTTGGGATGACTGATGAAAATTCATAGGTTACAGACAGTCTTTCATCGATAAGTGCCATGTATTTGTCTAATACATCTAGTTCTCTCAATCTATCTTGGCCTTTAAGAGGTGAATATTTATTGTAAAAATTCTTTTTGAATCTATACTAAGCATTGATGAACAAAAAAAGTTAATAAGAGTTGAGGTGCAAACACAGCAGTCCACCATTGTGAATAGCTGAATTGTTTATGATCTGGTGAGAAAAATGAGCTAAGGGAACCGTGAAAGTCCATTGGTTAATTGATATAATTCTCATGTCAACATCTACTTTAAGTGCATGAGAGTTAGCATGTCCTTTTCCTCCAAAATGAAACTTTGTTGATATATCCAAATTATTTCGTTACCCCCACCGACGCAGCCCCAAACAGTTTGTTTCGAAACTATCAGCCTTTATTCATTTGTTGAATTGTTTGCCTCATATCTATTATTCCTATCATTAAGAAAAGGAAACCTGTAGTTATACATTTGCAAATAATACATTTGAGGTCCATTGTTTCAAGGTAGAAGTTTAAGAGGAGAAAACTCTAAACAAAGATCATTGTGTTACAATGGAAATATTCATTCAAGAGTAAAAGTGGGGGGGGGGTACTACTATACAGAGTAATGCAGTAGTGAGTAGAGTGATGAAATAAACAAGGATCAGAACAAAAAATATTCTAGGGTACATATTAAAAAGATGAATTAAAAATGAGAAGAGAAGTTTGATAGGAAAAATAAACATTGTAATAGATTTGAAAACACGAGCAAAATAAAATTCAGTGTAGAGTCAAGGAAGAGATTTCAAAAAAAGGCCTAAAAAGGCACTTTGTAGCACCCCCACTGCATAGAGGGTTTGAGATCGGACCATGACAGGATGATACTTTGAGATCATCATTCAGCCAGGCATAGTGAAAACTTACAGGGTTGGTGATTTGCTGATTTGCTGATAACACACTGATTATTTTTTTAAGGAGGGGTGGTGATGCTTTTGGAAGTACCAACATGACTTGTATGGGTTCAGGATCATGTTTAGCAATATCTCCAGAACTGCTCTACTGAGTAAAAAAAATATTTTGGGGAGGGGGAGGGAAGTAACTTTTGCAGTTACTCATTGGGGTTTAATTGGGGTTGGTTCAATTTTTTACCATGGTAATGTTTGCTAAGGAAACCCCAATAAGAGGATTTTGTGAAAATAAAAATTATTTGTGTTAAAAGAGAACAGTCATAACCACTCTGGGTCAATTATTAATGTTTTGTTGTTAACTTTCATAATATATACTGAAAATGAGAAAAATGGCAGATATTGTTGGCTTGAAAAATACAAAGCCTATCTGACAAATTTATTTGAAAAAAAAAACAATTGAGAAATACTCAATTTCTGAGGTAAGGTTGGTAAAGGTGTTGAAGTTCTAGCAACCAACCAATTTCCAATCTCCTATCTTGAAGGCACATGACAAGATAGTCAATGAAATATGTGAAATTATTCCCATCATACCTGATGTCATTGCTGTTGTACCAGCCTTGCATGCAGGAGTGTAAAGTTAGTTTATGAAAGTCTCAGGAGATTGAGTAACTCGTTGATACTTGTTCTCTAAAGTCCTGTAAGTGTGAGTACGAACGTTGGTTATTCGCAAGAGCCTTCCAAGTCTTTCTTTCACCAGTCTGGCAAAAGTCACCTGTGATTTCAATCCTTGTAACAGTGCAGTATGCTGTTAGAAGCAGGCAAAGCTCTTGTCTAAGCTTATCTATGAGAAGACTGATGTATTATACGCGTAAGATAGCAGAGCAAAAATTATGTCTTTTGCCCCAGTGCAGAACCATGGTTGGTCACATCTCAAATAATGATATATAGAGATACAAAGGAAAGCTACATCAGTATCAGGTGACTGAATTACAATTCTGCCATGATCATGAGAGCAGTCTTCAGCATGGAGAAACATTCATTTGTCTGCTTCCTCATCCTGGGATTTTATTGGGAGATGGTGGATAGGGTCTTCTCCATTTTGTGTCACTGATACTATGTCCTTAGCTATCTTGGCACCAACATCTCACGAGGATTAAGCCCTCTTTGCAATCTATTACCAAGTGCCACCAACGAAAATTGTCAAGTTGGTTTTGCTAAAATTAGAAACAAACTTTTTCTATTTTCGAGGGGGCTGGCATGACAATGACAAACTTCTTGTGATAGGGAGCTCTCATCAGAGCTCATTGGTGCCCCAATCAACCAACAAACATCTTGCATTCAGTAGCTCTTATGAGAGCTCATTGACTCCGCAATCAACTAAAAAAACTTCTTGCACTCAGGAGCTCTTATCAGAGCTCATTGACTCCCCAATTGACCCCCCAATTGACCAACAAACTTCTTGGTAGCAGGGGCTCTTATCAGAGCCCATTGACTCCCTTGATCAACCAACCAACTTCTTGTGACGGGGAGTTCTTATTGGAGCTAATTGATTCTCCCAATCAACCAACAAACCACCTGGGATCAGAAGCTCTTATCAGAGCTCATTGACCCCCACTAAACAATTAACAGACTCCTTACAATTGGGAGCTCTACTAAGAGCTTGTTAACTTCCTTGATTGACCAAAAATATTTTTGGGATCAGGAGCTCTTATCAGAGCTCAAGCTCTGATCATTGACTCCTTGATCAACCAACAAACTTCTTGTGATCAGTTCTCATCAAAGCTGAGATTCCCTGATCAACCAACAAACATCTTGTGATTAGAAATACTTATCAGAGCTCTGATTAACTCCCCCAATTGACCAACATACTTCTAGAGATCAGGAGTTCTACTCAGAGCTCATTGACACCCTGATCAACCATCAAACTTCTTGTGATCAGGAGTTCTTATCAGAGCTCATTGATTCCCTGGTCAACCAGCAAAAATCTTGTAATAGGGAACTCTTATCAATGAAAGCTTATTGACTCCCCCGATAGATCAACAAATCTTGATGGATCAGGAGCTCTTATCAGAGCTCATTGACTCTGATCAATCAATCAACTTTTTACAATTGGAAACTCTTATCAGGGCTCATTGACTCTCCCAAGTGACCAACAAACTTCTTGGGATCAGAAGTTCTTATCAGAGCTCATTGACTCCCTGATCAACCAACAAACTACTTGAGATTAGGAGTTCTTATCAGAGCTCATTGACTCTGTGATCAGTTTAATCAACTAAATTCTTGTCATAGGGAGTTCTCATATTAAGAGCCCATTGACTTCCCTGATTGACCAATGGACCTCTTTGGATTAGGAGTTCTTATTAGAGCTCATTGATTCCAAGATTGACCAAAAAACTTCTTGTGATCAGGAGTTCTTATCAAAGCTGAGATTCCCTGATCAACCAACAAACATCTTGTGATCAGAAATACTTATCAGAGCTCATTGACTCCCCCAATTGACCAACATACTTCTTGTGGTCAGAAGTTCTAATCAGAGCTCATTGACACCCTGATCAACCATCAAACTTCTTGTGATCAGGAGTTCTTATCAGAGCTCATTGACTCTGATCAACCAACCAACTTTTTACACATCGAAGCTGTTATCAATTAGGCTCACTGACTGTCCCAAGTGACCAACAAACTTCTTGGGATCAGAAGTTCTTATCAGAGCTCGATCATTGACTCCTTGCTCAATAAACAAACTCCTTATAATCGGGAGCCCTTAACAGAGCTCATTGACTCCCTAGATTGACCAACAAACTTCTTGGGATCAAGAGCTCTCATCAGAGCTCATTGACTCCTTGATCAGCAAACAAACTACTTGAGATTAGGAGTTCTTATCAGAGCTCATTGACTCCGTGATTATAATCAGCTAAATTCTTGTGATAGGGAGTTCTCATCGGAGCCCATTGACTCCCCCGATTGACCAACAGACCTCTTTGGATTAGGAGTTCTTATTAGAGCTCATTAATTCCCAGACTGACCAACAAACTTCTTGCAATCAGGAGCTCTTATCAGAACTCATCAACTCTCCTACTGACACACAAAGTAATGATAATGACCAGTTGGCCTGGTGATTGCTGCCCAAAGACCCTCCTGTTGACTCATGCCCATGATGTAAACTGGAAGTCAACAGGAGTAATTTGTTTTAGAGTAATAAGGAGGATGTATCTCAGCTGTGGCCTCAAGATGTATCTCCTAGTGTCTTTCTTGCTCTGCTCTGAAGAACTTTAGAAGCAGCAGCAGCATTTTTATGTAGCTATCCCCAAAACTTACATTGTGATGACAAACTCTGTATCTTAAATCTGCTGAACAGGAGATAAAAGTCTTTCAATGTATTACATAGCAAAAGATATGTATCTTTCCTCTCTCCACTGGTTGATGCCTCCCTATACGTGCAGAAATTCATGTTAATTGCATCAGAACTTGCTTCTTCTTTGAGGTCCAGGCACAGAATGCTTTCCACTTCAACTTCACCTTTCCACTACAACTTCAGCAAAGCTTCCATCAAAAGCTTCTATGCTCTAACTCTATGGATGAATGACTTTCCTTCAAGCAGCATGACTGTTGATTAAAAGCCATAAAGACTGGGTTCTTTGAACATATCTTCTTAAACACTTTTGTGAAATTTCTTAGCCATTGCAGTTAGATAATTCAACACTATAAATTATTAAGTAATCCCCAAACAAATCATAACATTCCCGACCTCTTCTGCTTTTGCATATAAGGCAAGATCAATGGTAAAGGTATTTTTTGAGCAACTAACATATGCCATTTACACTTTTCAGCATTTGTAACTACAGTTCACAAAATCATGTGTTTCTTGGTTTCCTTAGCAAAAACATTATCCCATATTAAGTCCAGTAACTTCCAAAAATACATCACCCTTAACTTCCAAAGTGTACTTTATTTGGCTGAGTAGTTGCAGATGTATTGCTGGAAAGTTCCTGAGCACTTAAATATTGGTACTTCCAAGAGCACTTGACTGCCCTTAATAGCAACTCACTGACCCCGCAATCCCTACAATTAATGAAGCAATAATCTCTGGGTATCAAGCTATCATAATCTGATCTCAAACCTTGTGTAGTGGGGGTGTTACATGGTCAACCTGTTCTGGCTTCTCCCCCTCAACTAGTCTAGATTTTTTGGATATTACAATGCAGACCATCTTTGACATATTCACATTCTTTCATGCACTGACCAGAAGCCCCAAGTCCATGACAGATTTGCGGCTACAATTAAACCAAGAAATAACAAAGACTTTGTTATTTCTTTTAAAAGGTTAAAATAATGAGGAACATAGTTAGAAGTCTTTGCACAATCTAAGTCAAATTACAACCCTATATGGTGCAAAAAATCTTATGAAGTGCCTCTTAGGAAGATAATTGATGACTGCAAGGTAATTTTAAACTACTTGTGCTTTTCCATGGGAAGTAGTAGCTTGCACGAGAATATGCCCTTTGACTGTAACCGCATCCACTTACTTGAGTGGCTATTTTCTTTTGTATTGAATTCACTTCATTTCTTTAACTCCTTATATGTGAATTTTTTTCCCTATCAGTGCCAGCAACTCGAAATGAATATCAAACCATCAAACAGCAGCTTGAAGTAGAAAAGATTCCTGGTGTTAATCCAGGTGATCCCACCAGATCGTTCCATTCTTTGACCCTTGCTGAACAAGCTCAGATGGAAAAAAAGAGACTACAAGGTTAGATGTGCAGTGCTAAAGTAAAGTAGCAGTTGTTGTAGGAGGTGTAACATTTGTGCTTTTATCGGTGGACTGTCGGTGCATGGTATGTGTGAAGTATCAGCCACTGTTTTGCTGAAATGGTAGTTCTCTCCTAGACCCTTCCCTTAACCCATGGCGAATGTGAAAGAAGAGTCTCTATGGCCTCAATAACACTTAGCTAAAAAACAATAGCAGTTGGCAGTTGAAGCGACAACTGCTAAAGACCTGCTCCTCAATCTATTGCCATTTTAGACCACAGCCAGTTTGCAGCATTTTTTTAAAAGCAATACTTGGCCGGCAAATGCCTTAAGTATATGCAAGATCCTTTATATTTTGATTGAGCAGGGATGCTGGCTGTAGTGTTAGAGAGCTGTATATCAATTTTAGCAAGCTCTCATTTAATGGAAGATGTAATGTCAGTTGTTTTCTCCTAATTTGTTCCATGTTTGCTTTCAGATTACTGTCACAAAGCTTACAAGAGAGTGCGTGTAAGCAAGCAAGAAATCAGAAACACTATGATTTGCCAACGGGAGAATTCATTTTACGTGGACACTGTGCGAGCCTTCCGTGACAGGCGTTATGAATTCAAAGGGCTTTTAAAGGTATATTAATAGCCCTGAAAGATCACAATAGTTCAGCACTAGAGTTTGATGCTTTTCTGGTATTTATGCTCTTGTACAGTATAAAGTATGGATTGAGGTGGTGATTGTTGTGTGATATATTCCAGTAGGCTTCGGAACACTAAACACAGAATTTGTGGGTCAGTTTTATTGTTCATTTTTTTGATTATAAACTGTTTGTTCTGGTTGTAATCTGTCTGATTTGTGGTCCAGTACATCATATGGTGTCAGGAGTGTCGTACTGACCCACAGCTACAATTACAAGAAGTGGAATCTTGATGTAAAGGACACATTTTTATGAAAACGTTTCGGATCACAATAAATGATTTGAGTTGTTCACAGCTTGTGTTATTCTTACCCTTACACTCTTAATTAATATCAAAATGTAAATTTTCTGCATTGTCTGTTGATCACACATCTGACATGATTTTAGTTCCAATGATATCGGTATTTTGAAGTTGATTGTTTTCTTTCTTCTCGTCTCCTTTTAATAAAGAAGTGCATTGATTTGTGAGGAGAAATTCACTTTTTTGTCACCTCTGGGTGTGAAAAGAATAACTAAGAATCACATGAGTTGGAACAAAATTTTCCCCCCTGATTCTGACCATGGACACTTAACATTGTTTTCTTCGAAGGCTTGGAAACGTAAACTTGGTGCTGCAATGCAAAGTGGTGATCCTGAAGAAATCAAAAGGTATAAATAAACCATCAATTTTTGCAGACAAACAGAAATGAAGACAGTGGAAATTTTTAAGACAAGTTTAGGAGACAGATCAAGGTTTGAACTCATATTGGGGCAGAGGTAATTAACATGCGATTGTGCAGACTAATCGTCTGGGTGAGGGTAGTCCTGGTGTTGTAATATTGAAACCTTTGGGGATCCCCTTAGGGACCCCTGAATGACTTCACGGGCACCCCGAACATTATAACACCTGGGAAGGACTGTTTTTGGTAGTAGTGACTGAAGTTTGCACAACCTAAGCAGAAGTCATCCTCTGAGTCAAGTCTATAGTTGTTTGTTGTGTTTCCAAAGTCCAGCTCATAGACCACTTTCATAAATGGCTGCTGTATAAATATTCTTTTGTTTAAATTTAAATTAGCCCTACTGGCTTCCCTTGAGATAATGTATTCTTTTGAATTTGTACTGGAGAACGAGGCCAGTAGGGCTAATTTAAATTTAAACAAAAGAATATTAATCCGGCAGCCATTTATGAAAGTGGTCTATCTAAACTGATTCAGTTTAGTGGTGATATTATTGACTTTAAAACTCAAGTGGCATAAATTGGTTGTAATTACTCATTTTCAATCTGTAGGTGATGCTAGGTTATTCTACTTGGTTCATTTGAGGTGTAAATGTTGTGAATAAATTGTTTGTATGGTGGCACTGTTGACATCAGTGTTGAGGGAGTCTGCTCTAAGTTAGTGAACCAGCTGTCTTGAGTCAGTTGTTAAAAATACAGTATAGTTATTGCTGTAGAATCAGGACTGGCCTTCTCTTAAAAAAAGTAAATGGTTGGTGGGGTTGTTTATTTCATCAATCACATAATTTGTAACTTAATTGGGTAAAGTTGTTTAGGTAGTGTGATACAGGTACACTGTACAGGTAGAGTATCAGTTATTTTCATTTGTTTTTCAGTTGTAAAAGCAAGGAGGTTTTGTATGATTCTCTTCAGCTGGCCCACAAATGTATCTTGAATTCATTTTATGGTTATGTCATGAGAAAAGGGTAAGAAAAATACTATAAGAAATGAATGGCAGTTTCTGCAATCAAAAGTGCATGTGTTACTTAGCTTATTAATATATAATCCATGATAGATAATGAGTAAATGTGAGAAACGTCCTCACACTGTGTGGTTGTATACAAAAAAGTAAAATTGAAATAATAAGCCTGTCTTGTAGTTATGTTGTTAACAGCTGGCCAATTTATACAGTGTATATGTTATAGTTCAATTTTATCCTTGGTTCAAATTTTATTTTCCTTTGTTTCAAACTCATTATCATACATTAACATGACCGAGAACAAAGGAAAATAAAATTTGAACCAAGGATAAAATTGAACTACAACATATTTTACACTCTGTACTCAAACAACAGGATTACTTCAATGTGTGTTTAGTTATAGTTCAAGCTTCCTCCTTATTAACTATCAACAAATTTTATGCCAATAATCTATAGATTATTAAGATTATTATTAGATTATTATCAGATTATTATTAGATTATTAAGTATACTTATCAATTTTTTCCTCCAGTAACTCATTAATAAATAAAATAATAATAAAAATAATAAACAGTTTTTAACGTGGAAAAACACTTAGCTAGAAGCTAGTTTACAGGTTTTCCACCAAACAACTGAAACAAATAATTCAAATTGAATATAACATTACCCGTTCTTTTCAGGGCTCGATGGTATTCAATGGAGATGGCTGGTATTGTTTGTCACACTGGTGCTAACATCATCAGACAAGCCAGGGAAATTGTGGAACAAATTGGGTGAGCTTATGCACTTAGATAACTCTAAAACAAATTAGCTGCAATCTTTTTGTCCTGAAAAAAAAAAAAAAAAGACACAAACCAGTTTATAGCAAGGACATCCTGCATCTATCCCGTCTCCTGCATCTATTAATTAGATAATTTGGTTAGGCAGGGGACGTTAAAGAACCCACTCACGAGATTACTGTGAAGTGGTCTGGCCTGTTTACTGGGAATTGGGCGGAGGGGGCATCTTTAAATAAGTTTCCTTCGATTGTTTGTAAACTGCTGATGCAGTCTGGCCAAAGTCCCCCGAACAGTGTTGTGATGCGCATTTGATCATATCGACATGTTAATTTGCGCAATATAAATATTAAATTATTATTATTATTATTATTATTATTATTATTATTATTATTATTATTATTATTATTATTATTATTATTAGGACATAAAACCTGACCTTGTTATCCTCGGTGCATGGTCTTCATAAGTCTTCTCTAAAAACAGCAGCTAAAAATTAAGGAAAAAAACATTTAACCATTAAATTTTACTGTACATACTGGAAATCTAATGTTAAGGTATTCAAAATGGCATCCTTTATTGATCACTAATTCATTTGTGGCTTCTATTTCTAAGACGTCCTCTAGAATTAGACACTGATGGAATCTGGTGTGTTCTGCCAGCAAGTTTCCCTGAAAACTTCCAGGTGAATTAATAGTATTTATTGGCTTTGATTTTTTTGAAACTTGACCAACAGTGTGACTCACCAAATTGACCAATCACAGCTTGTATTATATCTGAGAAATAAATTGATGAAACATTTGACACACAGATAACTACAACTAATCCAAAGAAGAGTAAAGTGGCAATTTCTTACCCTGGAGCTATGTTAAACATCATGGTTAAGGTATTTTGAATGTTGGTCTTGATTAATTATAATTATGTAAAGAGGTGAGATAGATTGCACTTTAAAGTTGTTGTGCATAAAAAATATTTTGTCACCTTACCATTTTTCCTTTTAGAACCACTACACTAATGACCAGTACCATGAACTTACAGATGCAGAGAATCTGATCTATGAAACAAGAAGCGAAAACTCCATCTTTTTTGAGGTACGCCTCCACACAGATATGAATGAAATGTGGAATCTACTATCTAATGCATTTTCCTAAGCTTATAATTGTTGGGGTAGTTGTGATGTTTACAATCCTTTGAAGGGAAAGTTTTTTTTAAATTTAATTTTTGTTGAGAAATTTGACACATCTATTTTGCAGAAAAGAAAGTTAGCCCTCTCAATTGGTAGTTTGTATGATATTTTATTAGACTGGGGGAATTATATGTAATTGGTAAAGGGAAAGTGAACTGAAATTAATTTCATTCCTTCATTGTCAGGTTGATGGTCCCTATAAAGCAATGATTCTTCCTGCCTCAAAAGAAGAAGGAAAGAAATTAAAGAAGAGGTAAAAGTGTGAATTGGTGTTGTACTGCATTTCTCATGTGTGCTCGTGAGTGCCAGAGTGAAAGAGTACATTGGTGTGGCATGGCATCTGTTATCAAAATTGAAGAATGCTACATACTACTAATAAACGTATTTATTTTGTTGGAACTTTACTAGTTTATCATGTGACCCCTAAGAGTACTGTGACTTGCATCTAATTTCTCCTTACAATATCACACATTAAGATCAACAGCAAAAAAAGCTCTAGATTGTTAAACAAATTCTCCTGGTAGTGATTTAGGAAATGGATAGAGAATAGTATGGAGAATATCTGTACTGATGTTAGGGTGTAAACCATTTAGGTAAACATCATCTAATTAACAACTATTCACCGAAGTGGAGGTGGTTAGTGGTGGATATTTACCAAGTTGCAAAGTGGCAAGGTAAATATCCTCCACTAACCACCGACACTGAGGTGAATAGTTGTTTTAGTATAATTTATACTAAAACAGTGAGATAATATACACCACCAAAATTGATTTGAGTGATTTCTTCGCTTGTCGCGGATGCAAACCGGGATGCCATTTTTTTCCAAGTTGTTTGGAGGTAAATAGCCAAGGATATTCGGATTTTGACTGGCCAATCAGAGCGTACCTTCAACGCTATCCACTGTTTTAGTATTTACTAATGAGTGATAACCACAGTATTTGCAACTTGACGTGTCAATAGAGAGGCAATACTCTTGCAGATTGTAAGACTGATTATACACCTGTTATGTTTTTGATCTGTACACCAATGTTTGATTTAAGTTGTAACACAATTTATGCCTTGCTGTATTTTCTATCAGATATGCAGTGTTCAATGATGATGGATCCTTGGCAGAATTGAAAGGATTTGAAGTAAAGCGACGTGGTGAGCTACAGCTGGTCAAGATTTTCCAATCATCTGTTTTTGAAGCTTTCCTTCAGGGGAAAACTCTAGATGAAGTTTATGCTGCTGTGGCCCAAGTGGCAAACTATTGGCTTGATGTTCTCTTCAGCAAGGTGTGGTAACCCCATCATTCTTGGAAATAAAATAAATGAAATTCTCCCTACATTGTCAATTATTTATTTATTATTTATTTGTTTACAATTTTCAAGCACAATCAAGTGCTTAGTATGTTTGTAAGGTCAAGTTCATGTACATTACTTGATCATTTAACTGCAAGTTCTGATTGTTAATTATCCCCTCTAGCAGCTACACATTTCCTTGTAAATTAGTTATGAGAATTTGGCATTAGATTAAGATAACTTCAACCTGATGCATTCAAGTATTCTCATTAGCTGTCTGCTGGATAGTGTATTGATATTGTAGGGAGAAGTTACATGTGAATCACTTGCGGGAGTTAAAGGGTTAAGCTAAGAGAGTACATCCAAGCTGAACTGATGATTTTATATATTTAATAACTGTCACAATTTTTTATTCACTCATCAATATTTGTGGGAGTTGGTGTAGTTAAATATTTAAGTGAAGCTTTGGCAGTGGCAGAAGAGAATTGTGGATTTGAACCCTACCACCAAGAGACATTTCAACCTATTACAGTCATTTTAATTTCCTTCTTTTAGGCAGCAAATATGCCCGACAGTGAACTCTTTGAATTGATCTGTGAGAACCGCAGCATGTCTAGAAAGCTTGAAGATTACGAAGGACAGAAATCAACTTCAATCAGTACAGCAAAGAGACTGTCAGAATTTCTAGGTGACCAGATGGTCAAAGACAAGGGTCTCAGCTGCCGGTTTATTATTTCAAGAAAGCCGGAAGGATCACCAGTTACTGAAAGAGCCATACCTTTGGCAATCTTTCAAACAGAGGATGGTGTGAAGAAACATTATCTACGACGTTGGCTAAAGGATGCATCCATGAGCAGTTTTGACATCAGAGATATCCTAGATTGGCAATATTACATTGAGCGGCTAAACAGTTGTATTCAGAAGATCATTACTATTCCAGCTGCACTGCAAGGAGTATGACCAAGTTTTCACAATAATACTGTTCAAAGACATATTGATTTCACCTTGAAGTTGATAATTTTCATGACTTGCTGGTAAATTTGAAAAGATATTGTTTTGCAATATTTTGGCTTGGGCAAGGGCTGGGGCATAATTTCTTAAACTTCAAGGTGATAATCAATCTAAAAATATTGCTCAGTAATGCACCCTTGCACCTTTACAGAAAGTACTAATTTTCATAAATTGTTTTGCTTGTGGATTTAATTTACCAAAAATTAAGGATGTAAGCTGTATGGATCTATGATTCAGAAACAGCTTCACTCTATTTTAGTTGAGCAGGATTTCATTTAGTTGTCAAAGTTTTGAAAATCTTCCATGAAGCTTGTACCAAACAGTCCCTTTACCATTTTGTATGTACATGTACAGTGACCATTCTTTATCAATAGTTAGGGACCAGTTGTTATTTACTTCCTGGGGTGGATTTTTTTTTTTTTTTTTTTGGGGGGGGGGGGGGTCACATGGTTTCCAAGGGGAATGGATGGGGTGGGGTGATCAGTCAACAACAGAGTGATGGGTGGGGTTGTAAGAATATCACAGACCCTACTTGGGGGATCAGGTAAATATTATAATCATGATACAACCAAAATCTTCTGATCCTCTCTCCTGGAAACAAATAAAGACAGATCTCCTTGACACAGAGGACCATGTTATTGATCTTTTGCCTCACAAGCATGAAAGCTGCGCAGTTGATCATGAAGTTTTCCTCTTTACTCATTACTTTTTTTACATTGTCAAGTATAAATGAATTATAAATGACAGCTTTGTGTTGGACTCAAATAAGTTAAAGTAGGTATCTCTTAAGCATTCTTTGGAGATTCATGAGTTGAAGTATTGTTAAAAATACAACTTTCTTACTTTTGTTTAGGTCAGTAACCCTGTTCCTCGTTGCTCTCATCCAGACTGGTTACACAAAAGGCTATTAGAAAGAAACGATGTTTTCAAACAACAGAAGATCAATGCCATGTTTGCACCACTTCCCAAGAAGAAGGTTAAAATTTGTTCTTTTTCTTGTACTTTTAACTAAAAAAGGAAAGAGCAAACAAACATGATATACACTAGCTGTTGAATGGCCCTCTTTCTGTTCATTGCTTACTGATTTTAAAACTTAAATGACCAACAGTTAAGTGACTGATTGACCATCAACAGATAATTGAATCAATATATTAGCATTGGCTCCCAATTGTGCACAATTATGTGCATGATTTGTCAATAATAGAATAGGAAAGATTGTGAGTTTTTATTATGAAATGAAGAAAGATGTTTTTTCGTCTAGCCATGAGCATGCAGGACAAAGAAAAAAAAATATCCCTTCCAGGGATGGAACCAGCTAAGACCTTCTGAACTCCTCAAATCTGAAACTTGGTTCATGTTTTACATACTGTCTTTCACTTATAAACTGGTCTCAAAACTTAATGAAAATTTACCCTCATTTGATTCAAATCTATAGCCACAGGATGACATCTCCAATCAAGAAAACCACAGTCCTCCCAAAAGTCAATCCTTGGACATAGAGGATATTGGTGGGAAAGGGAAATCGCCACCTGGTATACCTGTGGCCACTAAGAGGAAACATGGACAAATGACTCTTGGTAGTAGTTTCTCCAACATTACAAGTCGAAATTCCTCACAGCAAACTGATGGACAGTTGTCTCAAACATGGAGAGAAGTTTTAGGGGAACCTCCACATTGGGGGCCAAACAAGGTGAAATACCCCAACTTGCACTTGAAGAGATGCTTGGAAAAAAGTCCCAAGTGACCTTTGATGGATTGCCAAACTCTTCTTCCACCAAGTTATCCTATCTCCTGTGAAACACATGGGAAACTTGGTGATTCTTTAGAAGTCACTTGGGGCCATAATTTTGTGCAACCCATTAAGTCTTTCTTAGTTTGTCCACCAAAGCTAAAGACAGTTTTTCTTAAAGTGTCAGGTGTGTAGCTTTTCCTTCAGCTCTCATTTTGGTTGGGAAAAACACAGAGTGATGTCAAGTCTGATTATTTTAATCAATAATTTGTTTTTATGGTTAAGCTTGACTGATTGATCAAGTTTTTTTTTTTCATTTGCATAAAACCACGTAAGTGCTGCAAACTAGGTGTTAATTAGCTGGGTTTGTAATTATAATATGACATTTTTCTCTAATGATTCAGTCCTCTCAGTGTGACCTAGCTGGAACATAATCTGATTATCCTATAATCTACAAAGAGCAGATGGATGAATAGAGAAATTTATTTTTGAAATAAAGTCCAGGGTACATTTTTGTCAAATCAAATTAAAAGAGAATGAAAATAGCTTTGTTGAGCTCCATAACAATCTGGAATAAAAAATTATGCTCTGAGATTTTTTCATAATCCACTACCATCCACTAGTCAAAGTAGTATTTACGTCATTTATCTGTGAAAAAAAATTAACAAATTTGTTTTGTCTTGAATGAAACAAAGTTCAATTTGATTATCTTGATGTGGTTTGATCAATACACCTTTCTTTAGGAAGACAAGGAGAAATGGGTGCAATTTCAAAAGAAAAAATGGGAATTTCAGGCCAAACAACGTGCTGAGAGAAAACGTTTGCGTAAGGAAGCTGATGCTATGGGTATGAACACGCTGGCTGTTGGGCGTGGCCCATCCACTGGGCTGTCAACATTCATGAGACAGCAAGCTAGATCTCTTGTAGATACTCCTTGGCAAATAATACAGGTGAGAGTTTGTGTGTCTGACACCTCAAGATGGAAATATTGTTTGTGTCATCTATTTTGGTTTTTCATAATTATACCTTATGGATCTAGCTTAAAGCAATAACTCATGGACTTTTGTTCTATTCTATAATTCAGTTGGCTGAAACTAGTGATCCAGGAACATTCAAGGTTTGGGCTATAGTAGGCACCGATCTCCACACAATCAAAGTTAATGTGCCCAGGATTTTCTATGTAAACTGCCACACCCCAAAAGAAGGAGCTGGGACAAGTAAGTTCAGTGTATTTCATTTCTCATACAACATTGTTATGGCTTTGACAAACACAGCAGCAAAGAAAGTATCATCAACAACAAGGACTTTAGGCGTCTAGAAAATAAAAATGTTACTTTGAATTTCCTATCTTTATCTTAAGTAGTTAAGACATCACTCTGGTCTCAGTGAATGATTTTAAATTACATGACTGGATTTGATCATAAAAAAAGAACTGCAACAAGATAAGACCATTCTGTGCCACTCAGCTTGATGCAGCATTTCAGGAGCAAAAACTTTCCTCCCTCTGTTGTGGCTCAGATGAGCTGCTCACAACCGGTATGATATGTTGGTGGAGTTTTTGGTTGGTTCTTCTCAGTGCTTCAAGTGTTTTTCACTTAATCGGTTTTTTAATTTAACTACCTTTTTTAAAACCTTAATTCACTCCAAGTTCCATTCATCCTGAATTCGGAGCAAGAATAACAAAAGTAGAGGGAAAAGTATGCTCAGGGGCTGAGTGGCTTATTAAGGGGGAGCTTTTCCCAGTTTTCATAGCATGAAGTGATTAAGCACATTGCTTTTTCCTTTGGGATGGGTTGCCAGTCCATCTTAGGTCACTCCCACCCCCTAACATTTTATTTGGCTTCCATGAAAGTGTGCCAGTACCCAGTTATACTCTAGTTAAAGAGACTGGTACCATGAGAGTAAAGTGCCTAAGGAAAAAACACTCCTGCCTCTTTAGGTCGCAAATCTGTACCTCTTACCTCAGGGTCCCGCACACAAATGTTAGGTTGTATTAATAACTCCCATGAGTGACCAAGACAGAATTTCTCCTTACATTATCAATACAATATCAAGCAGATAAGTAATGAGAATAAGGAAAAAAGAAAATCATGGGATTATCTGATGATCCAATACCAAATTTTTTTTAATTTTTAATTTAGTCCATTTTCACTGCATTAAGTTTTGTAGTGGGGAAGGACTAGAAAGGAACATAGGAACCATTCGTGCTAGTCCACCCTAGCTCCCACCCATCCCACCCCAGGGGAGGACATCCATCACACAGTATTCTCGTGTGTGGGAAATTAACATCTCCTGCCCCTTACCCTGCAGGAGACGGGACCTCCATTTATTTGTCCCTATCCGAGAAGACTAGAATATCTAACCATTTCTTGATGTTATAGAAAGGTAGCAAATTCTTCTCAATTATTTTAAGACCCTGAGTGTTGGTCCGGCTGGGGCTCAAACCCTCGACCTCCCGCACAACAGTCCAGCACTCTATCCATTGAGCTAACTGGGAGGCGGTTATATCATTAGAGCTGTAAGGCAGACAGTGGGGAGAATTACTCTGGAGATCTTGGGAGTGAAAGGGTGTACCTTTATAAAATTATTAGAGTTTTTGATTATGAGGAAGTATTCATTAATATCCTTTCAGCATGGAGGAAAGTTTCCCGAACATTGCCACACTCTCATCCAGTTCTTAACCTCTATGAGTACACTGTTCCTGAAAGAATATTCAGAGATCATTCCAGGTGAGCAGACAGACTCTTGTAAGTGTTCCTTTATGAATTATATTCTAGTAAGTCTGACTGATGATCTTTGCCATTGATGGCTGCCATTGATGGCTCATGTTATTTTTCAGTTTTCAGTTACATCAATACGTTGATGTTTTAATTGCAATTAATTTTTTCATTATTTTTTGTTTTAGTGAATTAGCCACAGACTTATCATCCCCTGACATTGAAGGAATATATGAATCACAGGTTTGAATTAACAATTTGGCTCATTGCATTATTGTTATACAGCTGGTTATTCAAAGGTTGGATAATGCTATCTATTGGATAAATCTCTATCTAGTGGATAGTGTTGTACGTTTTGCAGTCCCTTATCCACTGAAAAGCGATTTATCTTTTGGATAGCATATCCGTCCTTTATCCAACTGGGCACTGGACTATTTTCTCCATGAGCTCATGCTCTTATCAGTTACCTTGGCATCAACCAATGACATCTAATGATTAAACTGTTCAAGGTCAAAAGTGTCTGAAAGGTACCATTGCAGAACCTATCACATAGGGTAACTGAGTGCACTGGTACCTGCGAATATTGCCCAACAACTGCCATTGTACATGAGTAGAGCTTGATTGAAGGTGGCACAATGATAGCATTTGAGCCTCCGCATTTTGTTTCTTTTATCTTTTTCATGTAATATCAAGGTTTTCATTTTGTCTATTTGAGGACCCTGTAATATATTCAAAAGTATAACATTAAATAAACTACCATTAAACACAGTAACAGTGATGGTTGGTCAATCTCAGTTATTGCTCGCTTGAGTTCACCACGAGGTTTTCCTTGTATGGTAAAAAGGGCACAGGTAGCCCAACATATAACAGACCCTATTTCTTTTGGGATGGGCATGCTCGGGATGGGAAGGGTACGAGTCTAAGTGTAAAGTTCTGGGATTAAGCAGTTGCCTTACTGCTTAGGGATGGAGGTATTGGCGTTAAAGTTGTAAGCAGTGTTATTATATCTCTCAGTTACTACTGGTATATGTGTGCTATGATTTGTCTATCTAGCAAGCATTTAGCATTTATTTGAATTGAAATTTCCCCCCCCCTTTTTTTTAATCCAGAAATATCATAAGTATCTATTAACTAACCCTGTTTTCTCTGTCCATACTAAGTTACAGAGTCTTGGTTTTTTCCTGCCAGATTTATGGGCCATAAATTCAAGCAGATGAAAACATAGTCACTCAGTAAATAACATTATTGACCTTGAAATCAGTCAAGCTATTGCTTGATGTTGGTGTTTGACTCTCTAAGGGCACCAATCCTCTGATTGGAATCCTCAAAGATCTTGAATTACCCTTGTCATTTATTTGTTGCTCTGGATTCCTTGTACTCTTTTGATAATGGGTTCTGTCTCCATGCCAACACTTACCTTATTTCCCCAGAGATTGACTGCTTGAGGTTCATCAGTCTGGGGGTTGATTAGATCTGAGCAACTGTGCACCTACCCCTCCCATAACCCAATATCAACCTGAGTTAATTTTGGTATCCAAGTGCTTTGTGGTCAACCTGTGAATTTATTTCATGTTGATTACTTAATTTTTAGGTTCCCTTGTTAATAAGAGCAATAATTAAACTTGGATGTGTCTGTAAAGTGAACAAGATCTTTGCAAGGCTGTGTAGTGGAATGGTCAGTATTGAAGTCATGTGCAATTAATCATAATGCACAGTGTCTATTTCAAGTCCATCACTTTTTTAAATATTCACCTTTTGTTTTGTCTACAAGAACATACATTAGCCAATAGTCATTAACAATCTTATGAGAAGAAAAAAAATCTGTCTTTCAGGATCTGGATACATTTGAGCTGGACCAACTGGAGTTTAAGACTCTTGCAGAGTGTTCCTACATGGAGAATGTGAATCTGAAGAAAATATATTTTTATCACAGCTCCTCGTAAGACTTTAACAAATCCACAGTGGTTTAGCATGGTCTGCACTCTTACTGACAATGATATTCGTCATCACGGTGATCAACATGTTGTGGACTCAGGAAGAGCAGTCAACAAATTTTAAACACTGTGATGACAAATATCATTTTTGATAAGTCAGTACAGACTGTGCTAAACCACTGTCAATTTTTTTTCATCACATAAATAGCCGTCAAATAAAATGATTCTTTCCTTTGCGTGACATGTCGCGTGACATGTTGACACAAACAGGGTTGTCTGTACTCTTATCAACAATAGTGAATTGGCCAATCAGAATGTGACATTACCACCAATTGCTCTGTTCTTTGTTTCTTCTCATATAATAGGCAAACAATTTTTTTTTCTGGTTTGTGACACATTTCTTTGCTAGTACGAGGTGGGACTTGTGTATTTTATCACCTTTCAAAGCCTCCATGCTTTGAAAAATTTCATTACAGATGTCATATTTCAATGAAAAGTGTGTTTGAAATACAGTTATAATGATTATCATAATAGTGAGCTTCAGTAAGTAAATTTGATTTACATCTTTCTCTTGTAGAGACAATCGAGTCATATTTGCCATCTTCATTCCAGCTTTACACAAGGTAAAGTTTAATGGCAAATCAGTAAACTTTGTTAAGGAGAATATAAGTTTGGCTCCAATGCTTGTTTGCACAGTCCTTTTTTATGGAAGTTACAAAGATTGAATGAACTACTTGCATAGTTATTGTGTGAAAACTGTTGAAATTGTTGTCAGGATGTGGTTCAATATCATTGTTGGGACTCTTTCCATACTTGACTTCAAGAGATGAAAAACATGTTGAGTAAGTGTTTTTGATATGGAAAAATTCTAAAAACTGACTCTTGTTTTTCAGGCTTCTGTGTTTGTTTTGGATTTGGTGAGAACTAACCAGATGCCAAACTTGTCTTCTTTATATCAAGCAGAAAGAAGTGCAAGGTACATGTATCTTAAGAATACAGTCAGATGACAAAAAAAAAAGGAAAGATATGTAACGAAGGAGGAGAGAAGCTTTTGAATGCTGCCCTCTTTTCTGTAGAGATGCTAAAGAGGATCTTGAAATTTTTTAATTTGTATCCCAAGCTGTCTAAGATAAAATTTCATAAGTTTAAATCTTTCATTCCAGGGTAGAGCATATGAGCCTTCATATCACAAACCATATAATGAGATGATTAACTTAGTAAAGTTTAGGCCTTGAGATGGTCTTATGCATATTCTCCACAGTGTTCTCCATACATTCCTAAGATGCTGACAAGGAGAATTTGTTTATCAATCAAGAGCTTTTTTAGTTGGTGATCATTTCCTTTATCCTCATGACCTTAACTCATTGACACTTACGTGTAACACGTGCCGACGAAAAGTCAAAATTTTGGAGAAACCAAGAAGGCAAACACAATGCGCAGTAAATTTTTAAAAATCAGCTTTTCCAAAAAAAAGCTCCAGTGAAAGAGGACTAATTAAAGAACTTATTTCCGGCGAAAAAAGCGATAGGTGCATATTACGTTTTAACTCAAAAATCAAGATGAAAGATAAAAATCGCTAAATATTTTCGCATGTGTGAAAATAGGCATGTGGATCATATTTCAAAAGGGAATATGCAAATTTGTCCGTGAGTGAAGAGATCTCAAGTTTCATGGAATCTATCAATAGGAAGCAAGACTAAAATGGCCAAGAAATATTTCGGGACGTCAGATTTATTCAAAACAGTTTTTGATTTACTGTAATAAGCGAAAAACGTACGAATTTCTTACGTGTAAAAAGCCCACGCGGTAAAATTCATCATGCTTGGATCGTTGTTTACTTGCCTTCGTGGCCAGAAATTGCGCAGCGTTATGGTGAGAATTCTGAAAAAACTTCGATTTGAGGCAAAATCTTCTATTAAACTATACTTTTTGAACACATTGTTACTCAAACATAATATTTACCGGGCCATCGAATCGTCAAATTGTCGCCAGGCCCTGCTTGAAGTCCGAAAGTTCGGTTTTCACTTTACGTCCATAATTCGCATCGCCTTAGAGAATCGTAATGTCGTTGACTTGAGAGCTTATTCTGTCACTTTTAAGACCTGGATATCCATTCTTTTCCAAGTAGAGTATTCTATAGCATTGTTACTTTACATTCTGAATTCCACAAGGTCTAACTCGATCGCAAATGAACGAAAAATCCGACCTGAAAATTTTGAGGGTCGGCCGCGTGGACGCCATATTTTCAAATTTGATCATTTAGTGAAGACGCATAGAGTAATGCCCCTCTAGTACCCCCTAAAGTCGAAAAAATATATGCGCAAACAACGGATTCTGATTGGCTTATTGATCTCCAAACTATAGAGGAAGTTTGGGGACAAAACTCCACTTAGTATGGGAGGTAGGGGGGAAAGCGTTCTCGCGCGAGGCGATCGCGAAGTTCGGGCGGTTACGGGCGGTTCAGGTGTCAATGGGTTTTAATGTGTGATTCAGGGGTGATTTTGTAAGGAGAAATTAGATGCTAGCCACTTTTTGGGGGCTAAAAGGTTAAATGCCTTTTTGGCTCACTGAGACTTTACAACCCTGACATTCCCTTAAGTGCAGGGCTCGACACTAATAGTAGCCAACTAGCCACAGACTGGTAGAAATTCAGTTTTGGCTGGTGGTTTTTGATTTCCCATAGCCAGTTTGGCTAGTAAACAAACTGAAATTGTCGTAACATCTCAGACGTCACAAGCCACTTGGCTAATAAGTTGAGTGACTAACATGTTTCTTCCAGGGGTTTCATTAAGAGCCAGGCACTGGGCAAGTTGACCAGTCGTGAGGACGGTTTTGTCCACCTGGTTTGACAATCTGGAGGAAAGTTTATGTTGAGTGACTAACATGTTTCTTCCAGGGGTTTCATTGAGAGCCAGGCACTGGGCAAATTGACCAGTCGTGAGGACGGTTTTGTCCACCTGGTTTGACAATCTGGAGGAAAGTTTATCTTATAAAGAAGTTCAGTTCAAAGACTTTTTCCTGCCTGTGAAAACCAGTTGGCTTCCTCCTGAAAACATTAATGAAACCCCTGTTCTTCCCATACAATATTAAAATGTATTATCTAGCAAACAGGTAGCGAGAATTAATGCTCAAACTTATCAGGTACAAGTTGTTACCTTGATTGAACACCAGATTCTCCTAACGAATTTATATGGAAATGTGTAGCAGCTACAGGGGAGTATTAACAGTCAGGCTCCGGTTGTTCAAAGGGCGGATAACGCTATCCAACGGATAAATTGCTATCCAGCAGATAAATGTTACCAAAACGTACTGCGCTATCCACTGGATAGAGATTTATCCAGTGCATAGCGTTATCCATCCTTCGAACAACCGGGGCCAGATGTTGAGAGTTAAAGGGTTACAGTTTAGGAGACACAAGATTAATTTTTTTTTTTTTTTTGGATCTTTTATTTGCAGGCTTGAAAGGGATCAAGGAGATGAAAGCATTTTTCCTCCAGAGAATCTTGCATTTGATGTCAGAGTTGATACAGACCCTCGACAGGTACAAAGTTCCTCATATTACTTCAAGATTGTTTCTCTATTGTTTGGAATTTTGCCTGGAAAAAATATCCTAATATGTTTATAACCGATTCAATTTACGTGAGACAATTCAGCATGCCAGTTATTTAACCCAGTAAGAGCATGTATCTATATAATAACTGTGGTCCATATGCATATTTCTTTAAAGATTTTTGAATTTTTGTTTTTAATACCTGGTATCTTTACAGACCTACAGGGCAATTCAAAGATTTCTTATGAACTATAAAGAGGAGAGGCGTGGACCCACAATGATTTTGGTGCAGTCACCTTGGGGTATGGTACTTTGTGTTATTCTATTGGAAAATTCATTAGCTGACAAGAGAATTCCATGTTAAATTGCATATAAAACTGATATCACACGAATTGGGAAGCGATGAATGCAATATTGCTTTTCAAGTGCAATTTAATAAAGAATTCAGGAGTCAAGTAATGGATTTTCCTTGAATTGCGTACAATTAATAATTAAAAAAAGGAAAAAAAGAAATCAGCAATAATACTGTTTTTTTTTTATCCTGAGCACAAAATAAAAGATGTGAAACGATATCAGTTAACCTCTTTTTCAACATGCAATTCCAATACCTTGCTTTGTTAACCTATCAGAATGCAAGATTTTAATCAGTTATGCAATTCTAGCCAGTAGTGGTGAATATAAGACTTCTTTTTCTGCAGTTTAATAAAAAAAAAGTTATTGCAGTATATTAGACATTACAGAACCTGTCAGCTCCATGAAATCTATTTGTTTTATGATTATGATAAGAAAGCAAAATGTTGTAAATGGTGATGTCTTACATATCTGTCCACCAATAAATCATGAGTAAGAAACAGTCATGATGTGTGTATTATACAGCTTATCATGCATTTAATAGTACACTAGATGGCAGTACTTAAGTTAGATAAGTTGATCTGAATTAGGAGAATTTCCCACAGAAATTGAAAAACTGTTGTAGGCTGACTGGAGAAACATTTCTTTTTGTTCTGTTATAGACGTCAATCATCTTACATCATCTATTCCAAGTCTTCAAGAGTTTCCACTTGTATGTCTTCCATACAGTGACAGGTAATTTAAGTGATACATTTATTTGGTACTTACTGTTACTCTGCCTTAAACTTTGGCTTTTGAGGCATTTAAATGGCCAGCAATTTTTATGGTGTTGAACTACATTTTTAGGTTGTAGTAAACATGATTGGTAAAGAATTTCAATTTTGTTTTGTGGCCTTGAGAGAGATTTACTGTTCTATTTTGATTACTTAAGTCTTCAGTGAATTTTTAACCAACATAATGACTGGCTCCCAGTTGGCTTGTTAGCTCAGTTGGTCGAGCACCGCACTGGTGCTGCAGAGGTCATGGGTTCAAATCTCGTATGGGCCTGAATTTTCTTTCAATTAAGCCTTATTTCCACTACTATAATAGGGTTTATTACTGCAAGGATCACTTTCATGCATTTTAAGTCTCCAGTAACACTAAGCTAATTAAACCCCACAAAACAATAGTTTCAACTTTCATACGAGAGGAATAAAAGCAATGTAAGTGTGACCGAGGCAGGTTCTGATGTTGTTTAATTGAACAAAGAGACAGACTTATAGGCACAATAAAATATTTTTATACAGGAAAGTACACAAAAATATAAAAAGGGTCATTGCAAGCAAATCCTCAGTAAAATAGGTCACTAACTTGAGGTTACACTAGAGTTACTTTTTGTGACCAAGAGGTCCTGAGCTTGTAAGTGCAGGTCTTGACACTCTGAACTACTGAATTAAATTAAAGTGCACCTACACCCAAAAAATTTTTTTCGCTTAACGAAGTAAGCTTATTTTTTTGAGTATTTCTGCGCAAAAACTTTTTTATTTGCTCAAATCTTCAATTTTCTATGCCCAGTCAAAATACGGAAAATCGGCCGCCATCTTGCCCTACGACCGAGTTTAAAGAAGAATGGCTCTAGCGGGTAATGTGACGTCAAATCGAGAACACGAAAGTCTGCATCTCACACATTTTCACTTGTTTGGGAAGATTGTCGTCGATATCGACCGAAATATGCCGACTAGGTGTGTTGTATGAAGATTGTATGGAGCGCGATACCCTCTTGCAAATTTCGCACGTTGCTACATCCTTCTACAACACACTTAGTCGGCATATTTTCGGACAATTATCGACTACAACCTTCCCAAACAAGTGAAAATGTGTGAAAAGCAGACTTTCGTGTTCTCGATTTGACGTCACATTACCCACTAGAGCCATTCCTCTTTAAACTCGGTCGTGGGGCAAGATGGCGGCCGATTTTCCGTATTTTGACTGGGCATAGAAAATTGAAGATTTGAGCAAATAAAAAAATTTTTGCGCAGAAATACTCAAAAAAATAAGCTTACTTCGTTAAGCGAAAAAAAATTTTTGGGTGTAGGTGCACTTTAACTGTACTTCTTTTATAAGGAATCGAACAACAGCAGGAAATTCTTAAGATTTTGAAGTTAGGTGTGATAGTGTGACCTAAAGGAAATTTATGATGCAAATCCTGTATGTAGGACGAAGGAAATTCTTCAGTATGATTTTGAAGTTAGGTGTGAGAGTGTGACAAAGGAAATATATGATCCAAATCCTGTGTGTAGGATGATTTGATTATCATAGGCGATAGTTTCTGCAGATGTAATTCTAAAACTATGATGAAAATATTGCAATGTCATACACAGTTGTGAGCCTGGTCACATAAGTTTCAATCTTATATTAACATCAAATACCTCAAAAAGAAAAATGCCCCTGGACTCCAAATAAGAAATCCAGATCAAGCCACAAGCAAGGTCATTGTCCATGAGTCACTGGACAAACTATGTGGTTTTCTCACATTGTTTCTTGTTTCCAAGCGTTTAAAAAAGTATACAGGTGTACTGCAACTGGTATGTTTACTCATGCTGACCATTCAGCCAGGCCTGTCAGAATACCTCAAGGAAACATTTGGGGGGGGGGGGAGGAGGGGGAGAGATAACATGCATTTGATCCACAGGTGATAACCATACTGCCACCTGTTTCCTTTTTGAACCAGGATAAACTGCATGTTTAGGTGTGTGACTGACTGATTATTTTATTCAACAGCAATGCTCAGCACAATGTTCTTGACTGGCAGCGACATGCTGCAAGAAGGATGGTACAGCATTACCTTGAGGTGGAATTGTTTTACCAGGTCAGGGATGATTCTTGTATGTATAATGGTAATTGAACTAAGTGGAGTGCAATTTGATCTGCATGATTTCAAAATCAAACAAGTCTACAGCGTGAGTTTGATTTGAGGATCACATGGTTTTCAGGGGGGGATAATGGAGGGTCATTCATTACCAACAGAGTATAAAATGTGGACTATAGAAAGTTGACTGTCAATCATCTTACAATGAGGGGGAATCGCTAGAATTTTACAAGGGGGGATCAAAGCAATTTTATCCTAACACAACCAAAATCCTCGAACCCCCCCCTCCTACAGGCAATGACAAATGACTTGTCGCTGAATCAATTTCAATCTTACCACCAGACTCAGCTTGAACTAGCTCAGTACTTTCATGTCCCAGTGGGAAATGTCCCATCAGACCCAACCCTGTTTGCTGCAGACCTCTTCTATGCACGTCACCTTCAGAAGCACAATCACTTGTTGTGGATGTCACCAATGGACAGACCTGATCTGGGTGGCAAGGAAGATGATGATAATAGGTCTGTCAACTTGACTGTATTCATTCTTATAACAATGTAACATTGTTAAGGCTGTACATTTCGTCAGCTCTTGAGCCCTCAGTATTGCCTGCCTTCTATTGAGAACCCTGAGGTATTTAAAAAAATTTAATGTCACCATTGTGTGGCTATTACGCATAATATGTCTACTATTTCAATGATATCATAATTTATCAAGTATGGTTTATTTTTTTATTCAATAGACTTAGTGTCGTCTCTGAAGAAGGGGGAAACATTGAAGTTAATCGCCCAGGGTGCTATCCAACAGTTTGTGTGGAGCTCTCAATTGACTGTTTTGCAGTGAACACTGTATTGCAGGTAAATATAAACAAAATATACATTCATGCTTGCCATCACTGATGCTATTCATCATTATCATCATCATCATCATCTGGTGTCACCGCTCTCCATAGTCATAAAGTTGCACTGGGAGGGGTATATTGGCCCATTGTGGTCATGCCATTCCACCTAATAGACCACTTTCATAAATGGCTGCCAGATTAATATTCTTTTGTTTAAATTTAAATTAGCCCTACTGGCCTCGTTCTCCAGTACAAAATTCAAAAGAATACATTATCTCAAGCGAGGCTAGAAGGGCTAATTTAAATTTAAACAAAAGAATATTTATACGGCAGCCATTTATGAAAGTGGTCTACTAATTGCCAGCTGGTTCAGGGTTCCTGCCAGGTCTTCACAGCTAGAATAGCTGCAGTGGGATTTAGGATCCACTTTACTTTACCCTGTCAGGAACTCCCATCCTCCACAATTGGCCACCTGTTATGAATATAAGGATGTCAAGGGTTTAGTCTAAGGGAGGCTGTAAAAGCTTTGAGTGGTATAACTTCAATCAATAACAGAGTCATTTCAAGTCTTCAGTTGTTTTCTAGCAGAGGTAGTAATGTGCATGTATCCATTGCTGTTTTTGTTGTTGTTGTTTTTTAATCTATACCTGTTTGAAAATTCTGATGGCACTTTTGCTGAACCCTTTAATCTGATTATTAATTCTCACCTCTAACTGCTATAACTTTCCTTGTAAATTAATCACAAGAATATGGTGTTAGATCAAGATAACAACTACCTGATAAGTTTGAGTACTCTCATGATCTGTTTTCTGGATAATGTATGGAAATTATAGGCAGAAGTTACATGTTCATCACTTCAAAGAGTTAAAGGGTTAACAGAATTGCCTTTGTTGTCATAATTGTTTTCAGTCTGCACATATCAATGACTTTGAAGGAGGCTCTGCAACTGGAATCAGTTTTGACAGTATGCCACAGGTGACAATACCCTATTTTGATGAATATTATAATTATGCCCTTTTTCTTGACTAGTAATGATAATGATGCATTATTGTGCAATCTCCACATTGATATGCTCTAATACACCTTACAACACTTTGCAAGAGACTATGGCCTGACTGCATTGAGAAGTTTAAAATTTTTGAAAGGAGATTTAATAGTTGCCCCAAATTTTGGAATTTTTGGAAACAAGGCCAGACCACACAGTGGTAGTTACATTCCCTACTCTTTGCTAGAAGTGTGTGAGTTCTTTTACTTCACCTTCTACCCAGTACAGAGAAGATGCAGGAGACTTGAAGTTTCCTTTAAAATCAGACCAGATGTAAGACTGCAATATTAAAACTCTACTCTCATTTGCAGACCAACACAGTTCAGTAACCACCCCCCCCCCTCCCTTTGGGGTAGCCCCTATCTTTATGGCCATATAGGAGAGTAGCCCTCGGGAAAAACTGATGCCTTTGGTTTCGATTGTAGGCTTCTTTAGTAGAACTAGTGCAAGGAGGGTCCAGTGCAGCCTCCAGTTTGACAACTTATGATGAAGCTGCTCTTTGCTCCAGTGCTTTTAGGTTAGTAAACAGCCACATTAAATAGTTATTCACAGAAATAATACAATTTCACTGAATGCAACACCACAGCTGTTGCATCTACCCTTAAATGAGAACAGACAAAAAGAACTTCTCAAACTTCTTCAGTTGTGTGCAAATTTGAAGAACTGTAGGTACGAAGAGCCCTAATTTTTGCTTCATGGTTTCTGTTTACTTCATGGTGTCAAGGAATTATAATTATTTTCTTGCAGAATCCTCAAGGGTATGGTTCACAGCTGGTTACATGAGGTGTCTACGTATGGAAATCTGAATGCAGATGCACAGTTGATGCATTTTTACAGGTGAAATTATGAGAAAAAAGACACAGTAGTGTACAATATGTTAAGGCAAACTGCTCAGGTTTTGGAGACAGCTGATATTTGTGGTTTAAGCTGACAATTATCCTTGCTATGGTAAATGAATGGGGTATTTTCTTCCTTTGACTCCCGAAGTGATTGACTTGTAACTTCATCCTGTATTTTATCTATGCATTATCCAGCAATCAGGTAATGAAAATACTCAAACTTATCAGGCACGACCAAAACCAAAATTTCATAACTAATTTACAGGAAAATGTGTGGCAGCAGGAGGGGAGAATTAACAATCAGATTTTGAGAGTGAAAAGGTTAATGTTTGACATCCAGGACACCAGTTCAAAGGTCTCGATTTGAGCCCTTTGAAGAGTAATTGCATTGTGTTCACAGTGATCCCTTCCCTAATAAAACAAGTTGTTACCAGTTAATTGTCAGATTGTCTTAAAAAATCTTTTGTTGTTAGCCATAGCGCTTAAGGATGTAAATATATAATTATGTTTAAGTAGGTATATTTTCTTAACACAAGATTATCCTAAGTGAAACATTTTTATTAGAAAATTTTGTATATTTTTATTATTAAGATTTTCAAACTAAATTATACACATAATTCAGTCTTCGGACTGCAAGGTGTTTCTTTTTAATAAACGATTTATCTATCTGTCTATCTAAAACCCTCACTACATACATAGGGATGGAGAGGGGGGGGGTGCGCTCCTTCTAATGGTTATCATCTCACCCAGGGAGAGAAACAAATACCACTATGCCAGGAACTAGTTGAAGCAAGCTAACCTCCAGTCTTTTGGAGTCATTAAGCTTTGAGAGTGGTTTCATGTACCTTCCACCCTTTGTTTCAGTTTGCTTTATTCTGATTTAATCCATTTGTAGTAACTTGCATTCTATATTCTCTTAATCAGGTGGCTAGCATCTCCCTCTGCTCTTCTTTATGATCCAGCTTTGTGTAGAATGGTCCAAAGAATGATGAAGAAGTTATACATGCAGGTTTGTAATTCACCCTCCTTTTTGGCCCCCCGCTGTTCATTAACTAACACTCTTTCAACAGAAAACCAGCAGTACCTTCTCACTTAGCTTTAATGAAGTGACCCAAAGGGTTATGTGTAGGACTCCTCAGCACGATCATCAGAAGTACGAAAAAAATCATGGAATGCCCCTTGCAAAACCAATTTCCAGCTTTCTGTTAATTTCTGGAGCTTTCTAGAAGTTTCTAGAATATGACAGCTTTAATCCAGATTCCTATTCTAACTTTTTTCTAGAAAATATTTTTCCAGTGTTTCCAAGTTCTAAGTTCTTTCAAAACCTGGAAATAGCTGGAATTCAATGCACGTATTGGCTGCTGCTAGAAATTGACAGCTTTTTCCAGTCTGCATTTCTTGCAGGAAACTGGAATAAGCCAGAAATAGTGAACAACTAATTTACATTTAGCAAAACTGAGAGAAATTGTCGGCTTAGTCAGTTTCATTTTAGTTTAAAGTCTCCATCACCTGATCGCTTGTGGAAAGCTTTTCCTCGATTTTAAGCTCATAATGGTTAACAAACGCTCGACTGAAGATAATTTCTTTTGAACAATTGTCATGAAATCGTAATGACGTTCCCCTCTCTTATTCATTAAGAAAGCCTGATAATTTATCTTCTCTATATCTTCTGTATATCAGCTCCTCCCTTATTTTTCTTACAAAAAAAATTAGTGGGGGGGAGCTGAGAAAGCTTCATCTCTAGTCTTGTCCTTTCAGACCTCTCCTTTAATAATTTAAATTATACACTCTAAAATCTGTGGTTGCTGTTGGTTTTTTCAGCTCATAGCTGAATTTAAGCGTCTTGGTTCCACTATAGTGTTTGCAAACCTTAGCAGAATAATCATTTGCACAAAGAAGAGAAGGTACAGTACTATAATAGGGTTTCTGCAACTAGTTTATCTTGGCACAACTTTGAAGTGGAAGATTTGTGTACAGACTCTAGGTTGAAATCCAGGTTAAAGCCTGGCTGGTTCATGGCAGTGTGTTCTTGGATGACACAGGTTCCTCTTACTGTGCCTTCCTTTCTGTAGGAGTTTAAGTGGGTTTGGTTGATTTGTGTTGGAAACCCGACAAAGTACTGGTTGGTGGGAAGGGTGGGCTCAGCCTAAAATTTGCAAGAAACTTAAAAGACACAAAATCCGCAAAGTCGTTTATAATTAAGAATTAACAATTAAAATTTAAAATGATTCACCATTTGCTACTGCATCCGCTTTTCAGTATTTTCCAAACACAAAACAAAGTATTCCATTGTAAAGGGGCAGCTTAGGAAAAAAAATAAAAATTGGTCTGCTGTAGCAAAAAATTGCAATCTTAGTGGCAATGTGTCAACTATTTTGTCATGGATTTTGGCATTTTACAATTGCACATCAGTGTTGTATAGAAAGCAGGATAAACTCTGGAAGCAATGGGTTTCAAGGCTGGTCACATGTAACCTATCATTAAACAACAACCTAAAATGCATGCCATTTTCATTTTCATCCCACAGTGTTGCTGATGCCAAGGCATACGTGGATTTCATTCTCAATAGTATTCACAGAAAAGACTTGTTCCATAGTATAGAAATAAAACCAGAATCTTGCTGGGAGTATCTTATGTGGATGGACCAGGTAAATATTAGACTGTCTCATTCCTTGAACCCTTTATCTCCCGTAAGTGACCAAGACAGAATTTCTCCTTACAATATCAACACAATCTCCAGAAAACGAGTGATGAGAATAAAGAAAAACATCAATTAGGGAGGTAGTAGTTGATCCAATACCAAATTCTCTGAACTAATAACATAAGAATTGTATGGCAGACAGTTAGTTTATTTATTTATATTTATATACATTATTTATACAGAAATTCCAGTTCAGCATAGCTGGTTTAAATGGAGATCTGTACAAAATAATATGAATAATTACTAAATTAGCTAATATAATTGGAGATCTATACAAAAATTATGAAGAGATATTAAATTGTGAATAAATAATAGACAGTAAAAATCATTTGAGTAGTACAAAAAAGATAAAACTAATTAAGATAATTTAGGTGTTTCTTGATGTTTAGCTTAAAACTAGTGAGAGACTGATCATGGCGTAGGTTACGAGGAAGAGTGTTCCAGGATTTGGCGGCATTGTACTAAAGGATGTTTGAAATTTAGTTGTTTTGGTAAGAGGTGGGCGGATAAGGTCTTTATTTCTACTGTTATGATTATGGGTCTGCTCCGAGAAGTGGAAAGTTAGGAGAATTACTATTGAGATCTTGGACCAAAGTGAAAAGGTTATCCTTTTACAATCTAACATCAGTATGCATACTCTCCAAGTGTGGCTAGCATGACTAGCTTCAAATTTTCTCCTTACAATTTCACACATTAAGATCACAAGACTATAAAGGAATTTATCACCAACTAAAGAAGCTCTTGACTGTTAAGCAAATTCTCCTTGAAGCTCCTGAGGAAATGTATAGAGAACAGTATGGAGAATATGCATACTGATGTTAGGGTGTAAAGAGTTAAAAATGATTGTCAGAGAAACCAGACAAAATGCAGAAGGGTCGCCTAGTTGTGTACGTTACAGTGTACTGACTCTTCCTGCAATGAACCCCAGTTAAAACTCTGGTAGTATGTGCTGTTATTTGTTGGAGATGCAACAACTTTGTTTTGATTCTAAGGCAAACCATGGTGGGGTGAGAGGCAAGCTTCCCAAGGAAATTGATGAAGAAGAGGTTGTGGAAAATATGGAGGATCCACAGAACAGTAGTGATGAATTGATGGCCACTCCTAATGATGATGATGAAGTAAAGGAAATCTCTTTTTTATGATAATTTTTTTTCTATCTGTGTGGATTTTATTGTTTTTGCTGTATCTCTTTTAAAATGTTTTATTGAATAAACTTTTTAACCTGCCTTCGTAATAAGCTAATACTGTCTGAAGTAGAAAAATATAGAGTTGCATTTCTGATCTTTAATGTTTGGAGAAGAATTCATCTAAGATTGTTTCACCTTACTGATTTGTTAAATATTGGCAGCTTCATAAGTGCTGTCAGTCTAAATGTTTGGCTTCTTTTCCAAGTGCTCCATGATGTGTAACAATTTCAGCCAATTGCTAACATAAATCAGAAAAAAAAGGTTGCAACATACTGGAACAGAATACTCATTTATAAATATTATGTCATTTATACTGCTCCATTTCCACATCAGATGTTCAAACTTGAGCCATATTTTAGTATTTTGAAAAACTCTTGTGCAGTAAATTGACCTCTTCTTAATACCTCATCTCCTTTATTTTTGTACTTTTTCTTTTCAGCCCAATGTGGAAATGAATTGGAACATGAAGAGGTATCTTCCCTCGGCTGCTTCTTGTCAAAGCTATTTTCAGGTCTGTATCAGGGATAATGAGTTACTAAGTACTTGCCACTGAGCAGTGAGTGAGGATGCTATAGGCAGTGACACTATCAGAAATAACCCAATTTTATAAACATGGAGCTTTGTTTTACCATGGTTGTGGGGTGTGGGTTTATGTTGTTGCCATGCAAATCAGATGGGGGGATCCAGGACATTTCTTAGGAAGGGGTGCACCACTATGACATAACTGACGGGTGATGCAAACAAGGCTTTTTCAGAATACTAATTACAGTAAGAAAGCCACAGCTGATCTCAGGGGAAGGGGGGGTGCGCATTATCTAGAATTTATTACAATTATGAGGGCTCAAATTTAATTTTTGGAGCACTAACCCTTCAGGTTAGTAGACATCTTTTTTACTAACCAAATTATTAAGTTTGGTATCCAAGTTCACAAGTTACAATATCTCAAATATTCAACATTTTGATGATAACAACCAGCACAAATTAAATTAAAGAGTAGCTGAAATTGCATGGTGACCTTAAAAATGTTGACAATTATGCACTTATTTTATTTCCCTCTCTTTTACCATGATTAGTCAAGAACAGTACATCTACAGCACATTCTCTAAAATAAGTTTAAATTGATTTAACAACTTGAGTATTCTAAGTATTCCTCTGAGAGTCGGGTCTAACTGCTCATTGTTTCAAAGTCCACCAATGTTTAAATATGTTAGAAAATTAATTTTACTAACCATGTCGGGTTAGTTGGACACATTTTTAGTAACCAGACATTGAAAATTACTAACCTTTGGTTAACGTGTTACCGTTAATTTCGAGCCCTGGTTATCCACCTAGAATGTGGGTCAGTATGATAGTGATTTGAGGTGCCAAATGGAAGCTGCCAAATTCTAAATGCTGATTGTTTAATGAAATGTCCAATTTAGAACAAATATATGGTGTAAGGCATAAGCAAACCTGACAACAGATAATCACAAGCAAACCACAAAGAACATACACCATTTAGTGTTCTTTGCAATGTATCTGAGCAGAATTTTTTCTATTTCCTTCTAGATTATCATTGCTAGTCATATTCATGCAGTGTACACCCATTCCTTGGAAGAAAGAAGGCGCATTGAACCTGGCAGTACTCCAATTAAGAAAAGAACAAGCTCTCAGTCACAGGTTTAGCTCTCAACCATCTTAGTTCAGTGCAATCTTTTGGAAAAAAAACAAACAAACAAAAAAGGAAAATGAGGAAAACCTCACTGTCTTTTATTTGACTGTTCTCCAACAGAAAGTTGCAGACACATCAGCCACACCTAGTCTTGTAACATTTGCCCAGGAGAGGATCTCTGGTGAACTCACTCAAACTCTCTTCAAGTAAGCATCCTTCTGGCAAGGTTCTTGGTAGTAAACCTTTTAATTTATATGACTTATGAGCTACTAATTATATTGCTTTATCCTGCTTAAGGATCGTTAATTGATGGGAAACTCATTTCACAATGACCTCCTATCATTTAAAGAAATAGTAGAATATTTGTCTCCTTATTTGAGAGACACACAGTGATCCTGAATTGCTTCTACCAAGGCTGCCACCCCTTTACAATGAACTTATAATGGACATATTTCTGAAGAAGGGGAGGGAGGGTAAGGCAGGTTTGTTACCAAGGCCTCGACACCTTGACTCTGTTTAAAAAAAAAAAGTCTGTTTCGATCTCCATCTTGGAACTTTTTGAAGGGTTATTCTGTAATTATTACTAACAGCAGTGTCTATAAATATCCATCTATTTCAGTGTGACACAGAAGATACAACATGCATTATCTGGTGATAGATCTTCAAATACAGATCCTAGTGCAGAATTTCCTCTTTTGCCTGGATCCCATCTTCCACTGAACAATCCTGCTTTGGAGTTTGTGAAGTTCATCTGCAAGGTAATTAAGATCTGCTGCTTCATTTATCCCAATCACTTTATCAAACAAGTGGCCTAGCCAGCTGGAGTTTATCCAGGTTTCTTTTGCATGAAGAGTCTAGGACAGGGTTCCCACACTCCTTGAAAGTCCTTGAATTTAATTTTTTGTTTTCAAGGACTTGAAAACCCTTGAATTAAGACTCGGGTCTTTGAAAATTTCTGAAAAGTTCTTGAAAATAAGTGCAGAGGAATCAAAGTTGAAGTTTTCTTTTGTTTTCTGTGTTGAAAGTGTAAGTTTCCAGCATAAATAACAAAAGCAAATTTTCCTTTCAAATCCCACACCTGATTATGATGTTGACTTGTGATTTTTATTTATTTTGTACCTGATTGGTGCACTGAAAATAACCGTGAAAATAACCTAGCATGTGATCCTGTTTAATGCAAAAGGTCCTTGAATTTGAGAGCCAAGGTCCTTGAAAATGGCCTAAAAATTCCTTTAAAGACATTGAATTGGGTTCCTGAAAAAGTGCAAGAGCCCTGCTAGGAGTATCACCACTCCTCCCTGGATGGGATGCTAGTCTATCACAAACTTATCCCCAGCATTTCATCAGGGTTCCCTGACAATTCAGCAGTACCCATTTACACTCTGGGGTGGGGAGAGGCACAACCCATTTACACTCTGGGGTGGGGAGAGGCACTGTGAGAGTAAAGTATCTTGCCCAAGAACACAACACATAATAATTATTATAATAATAATAATAATAATAATAATAATAATAATAATAATAATAATAATTCTATCAATTTCTATAGCGCATTTACCATGTAATGATCTAATGGGTTTTACAACATTGTGCGGGGAACTTTCCAGACTGCCAGTGGCCGTTTACAATCAACAAAGGAGAAATTTTACAGATGCCCCCTTCCCCCAATTCCCAGTAAACAGGTCAGACCACCTCACAGTAATCTCGTGATGTGGGTTCTTTAACGTCCCCTGCCTAACCAAAGTAACTAATTGACAGATGCAAGAGACAGTACCTCCGGCTTTACGTCTTATCCGAGAAGACGAAGCAGCATCCCAGTCACGTCTCGAACACAGAGTCCAGCTCACTAACCATTGGGCTTCCCTGTGTTCCACTGCATGTTTATATAATTGCTTCTGGTCAGCAGGGGTTTCATTAAGGGCCTGGGCACCGGCCAAATTGACCGGTTGTAAGGACAGTTTTGCCCACCTGGTTTAACAATCTGGAAGATGGTTTATCTTACAAAGAAGTTTAGTTAAAAAAGTTTTAGCCGCCTGTGAAAACCAGTCACCCTCCTGCTGAAAACATTAATGAAACCCCTGGGTCAGGCTTTTTTCCCCTCTTTTTTTCATCAGAATTGAATTTTTCGTTTTGTCTTTAGGTGTTGTCCCTAGATTCTAACACTCAGCATCAAGTGAACAAGCTGAGGTATGAACTTCCCTCAGAGCGACGAACGAAGGGCTAACGCTTGAAACGTCAGCTTTTATAACCGTAACAGTGGCCAATTTACCATTTCAACTTTGTTGATATTTATATTCAAATTATTCAGACTGAGAGAGTCTTGCATCTAAATTCTCCTTACAAAATCACCCCTGAGTCACACGTTAAAGTCATGAGAATAAAGGAACAGATCACCAACTCAAGAAGCTGATTGTTGAACAAATTCTCCTTGTCAACACCTTGGGAAATGTATAGAAAATAGTATAGAGAATATGCATATGTTTATGTTAGGGTGTAAAGGGTGAAACTTAAGGCAACTGAAATTAGTTGATGAGGTGTCAATTGTGTGCTCTTATTTTCTACTACAGACGAGACCTGCTGAGGCTCCTTGCTGTTGGAGAATTTTCTTCTGAGGCAACATTTAGAGATCCTTGTTCGTCACTGGTTCTTCCAGAGGTACACTGGCCTCTTCTGCATAACATTACGAACATCGTCTTTGACACCATGATTTAATGTTGGATATTTTCCCCGATAGGTTATTTGCTTGTCCTGTAACTCTTGCCGTGATCTGGACCTCTGCCGTGATCCCTTCATAACCGCAGCAGAGGGAAACAATCCGTAAGTAGCTTAGCAAATGTTTTGCCAACCTATTGTAAGACGGCCAAAACAGTCGATGTAAGAACAAAAGATCCGAGGGAAGATTGACAAGTTTATTAAACAGCAAATAAATGCAACGGTACAAAAAAACGGGAACGAGTGACACTAAACATTAAATAAGAAAACAAAGCTCCAATGAGCTAAATGATGTAACAAGATTAAAATGGATTAGGGGAAAGTACTTAACACTAAAGGATAACCTACAGACAGAAATAATTCAGTAAAAGAAAGGAAACAAACAAAGTACTTGAAAACAGGAAATTGTGTGCCAGAAACTATCAAAAATAGTGATTGCTACACGAGGCATGAATTCAACAAAGACTACGAGCTAGGCTTAATATTACAACTTGAGCTAGTACAGTATAAAACAGTGAAAGGGGAAAATGAAATTACTAGTGTAATGAACCCATAATTTGGTACTGAAAACACAGCAATCATAGCAACAAGGAATTGGAAGCAGGTAAGCAAAATATTACAGCTGCTAATATGAAAACAATTGCAGTTTATCATAGCAGAGAAATTACATGCTGTGTGACAAAGGTCAAAGTAAACAAATAAAATACAGTAGTAAGATAAAAGGAATATGTGGCTAAACTAAGCAAATTCTAACCCGAAAATCGCTACAAAAATACAAATGGAAACAACTACATGCTAAGCTTAGGGCTCAAACAAACATAAAATACTGAAACATACCAAAAGCTAGTATAGCTCAGAATCCGCTTTAAGGGCACTCTCAGGAAGGCAACAAATCAACTGAACTTACCGAGCAAACGGTTGTAACTTATAGTAAAATACAGGAAAAGGTAAGAATAACTTAAAACCAAACATGGGCTAGGAGCGGTCAATTAAATAGGAATTACATAAGGAAAATCGGTGTTTACTCTTACACAACAGGACAAGGGCAGGTAAAGGGAATAATACAATTAACACATTACTAATACGGTTAACCCATTACTAACACAATTAACACATTACTGACAAGTCACTAAAATTCCAGAAAATAAAATAAACAGAACAAACATGTTTTAAGTAAAAAATAAGCCTAAGTGACTCTGTCACGCTATCATCAACTCTTATCCCACAAATTGTATTTATTTTTTCCTTCTTTACCTTTTGCAGTGCATGTTGCAGATGCGCAAATTTAGAGTGTGGCAGTGAATATGATATGGATTTCATTGAGAGCCAGTTAATTGACATGGTGCAAAAGCAGTCCATGGCATTTGTTCTTCAGGATCTGAAATGTGTTAAATGCCTCGGAGTAAGTTTTTGGAAAAATCTGTTCTCAAACAGGAGTGAACAATGGGAGTATACTGTTAACCCTTTAACTCCCATAGGTGTGACCAAGACAGAATTTCTCCTTACAATATCAATACAAGTTTAAGCAGAATAGTGATGAGAATCAAGAAAAATATCAATCAGGGGACAAGCAGTTGATCAAATACTAAATTCTTCAAAGTAACATCATAAGAATTGTATAAAGGCTGATAGTTTCTAAAGAAGCTGTTTGGGACTGCGTCAGTGGGGGTAACAAAATAATTTGAATATATCAACAAAGTTGAAATGGTAAATTGCCCACTGCTACGATTATAAAAGCTGATGTTTCAAGCGTTAGCCCTCCGTCGGAGCGAATGGGCTAAAGCCCATAAGAATTGTATGCCAGACAGTCAAGGAGAATTACTATTGAGATCTTGAGAGTGAGTGAGAGGGTTTATTAATAATGATGAAAAAATTTAATAATAATGCAGTTACTCGGAAATATTTTTCATACACAACAGTGGAGTCTACTCCTGGCAGATTAAGTTAACTTACCGAGTAGCAAAGCAATTAATTACCAATTTCTGATGCAAAAAGTGGAGATGAAAATCTAGCTCTAGTGAGGATATATGAATTTGGATCTCTCTGAGGCAAATTCCTTTGTAAAAGACCATTCCAGAAAGAAATTCCTTCTAAACAGAATTATTTCACAAAAAACATTGACGAAAAAAGAAATTTACATTTTTGAAATACTAGTTCTAAGGAAAACAAGAAAATTTACAAGAAACATTTAGGAATATCTGAGGAATATATCCTTCTCTCACCATTTCAAAATTTTTAGTTATCATTGCACACAGTATGGGGTTAAAGCAGCCACTTTTTCCATAAGTGGCAGCCATTATGGAGTAATAGACAGCTGTAAGGCAAAACCCAAACGTGAGAGCTTGTCTGAGTGGCGTCTAAACAGAGATAATAATAATAATAATAATAATAATAATAATAATAATATTTATTACATGACTCGGGCAGTCAGAGGGCCAATAACTAAAATCAGACAATCAAAATGCTCTATTTCCGGTCAATATTCTCTAAGTATTGGACCGGGCACTGTCCCGAATGATACCACACTTGTGTCCCTTTGAACTTCAGTCGTATAATAAATCTCTTATTAACCAAGCTTGTTTGGGACCGTACTGGAAGAATAACGGCCCTCGGTCTTTTTTGTACGGACCTCGCTGCGCTCAGTCCGTACTGTCAAGACCTCAGGCCAATATTCTCCTCCCAGTACAGCCCTTGCTCTTGGTTAATAAGATATATTTAATACTTATATTGCACTTTTTTTAAAGAGAGTGATGAGGGGTCTTGTAGACAGCAGTAGACCACCAGGAGGCCTGGTAACTGGCTTTCATTGAAACCCCTGGTTAAAGCACAGCTTTGATTTTTTATGCTCTTGTCAAAGCTACAGACAATGTTTTGAACTTTAGTACATGTATCTTTGTTTTCAACATGTTGATCAAATGGCCATTGCAGGTAAATGCCACAAATATGTCAAGATACTGCAAATGTGCAGGCAACTTTTCCTACACCCTGTCTCTTGATGAGTTCTTCAACAAGCTGAAGACTTTTAGAAATGTGGCTAGGTAAGTTTTAAACACTACAGGATAAGCTCTTTTCTTTTCTTTCACCTTTATTCCAAGGGAATGAAAAAATTATTCTTTAATCAGAACTCCTTGTATCAATTACCTTCACTGAAGGCCAGACACCTCTACTCTGCAGACACTTTTCCTGGTCTCAAAGGTTTTTCATAAATGGAGGTTCCACAACTTAATTCTTTTGTGATTGACACACCATATTTTTTCAAATAAGCGCCCACCCCCTAGGCCACGATATTGGTGAAGCGCCCCTCTTGACTAAGCCCCACTCCCTGTCATCTTAAATAGTAGGGATACAAGGAAAACCTCTTTCAATTGCCACCTTATTTTTTACTTTTAAAGCTTCAATTACAGGAGAATCAGCACAGGGGAAGAGTTTCTAAATAAGTGATTTCCTCCATTAACCACCCCTCCTTTTGGCTGAAATTTAAATAAGCACCTGAGAGTTTATTTAAGGAAATACAGTATTTCGAGTTACTTGTTCAAAACTGTTGTGGAACTGTTTTATCAGTCCTTGTTAAACACAAAGGGCCAGTTATCTAAACAAAGTTTACCAGTTGTTTAGCAAAACCGCATTCTCAGCCATCTTCAATTTAGCCGAACCTTTATCTGAACATTTATTTTTGTAAACAGTGTCAAGAGGGCTAAAAGCTTAAAAAGGAAGGACATTTACTTCATTAAATCAACCCTCTCATAGAGAATTTCTGAGGCCCACTGCTTGTATTAAGGCACGGTTTGGGTTAGACATTTTGTAGATAACTGGCCCTAATAGTCATTGAGTTGCAGCCTCTGTTTTAGTCTGCCTTTAGTCTAGACCTTTTCAAAATGAAATCTCCTGATTGTTCACTTAAAATTATTTTCTTCAAAATTTCTCTAAGTGACACATTTGCAGCTGTAAAAATCTAACATTTTGTTATTGTAAAGAATATTCAAATTTGTAAAAAAACACTCTAGCTAGCAGCTAGCATCTGTGTTGCTGTCTTTCTCTTTGTGGCTGTGGGATTATCATGGTGTTACCCAAAACAATATTTTCTCACACATGTGTAAAACTGTTAAGTTTTAAACTAGTGTTTTCTTTACTTAAGGTATTATTCTTATTACTTTGTTTCAGGCATTACAAGTTGGCACTTCTGGAAGAAACAGTCAACTGGATTATGCAGAAAAATCCCTACTCTTAAAGATCATTAACAAACACAATTTGAACATAATTTATTAAAAGTCATTACTGACATTTCTTGTCAGTGGTGCAATGCACCACACTTGCATCATTTCTTTTTACATAATTATAGCCAACATTAAAATTTACATTGCTTATCAGTTTTGTTTGCAAGTTTGGGGAGCATCAAAAAAATTATTGTAAAAACTGTTGTCATTTGTTCTCAGAGAAATTATCGATTTAATGGAATAAAGTACACCAAATCTTTGCAATAGTTCACGTCGTCACAATCTCTATTTGGACAGATACTGTTAAAAAATGAACACAGTCAAGTGCTCTTCTTCAATTAACTTTAGCCCTTGAGAGTACCAGACATCTAATACCTCATTAGATAGATATATAGATAGATCAAGCTAAACACTTGCAGACATACATGCAAGTTTACAATTATCATAAGGTTGAGATCGGACGTCAGCATTTTTATCAGGCGCCTCTGGCAGCCGCTTCAGTCCATGCAGCAATCTCACCTTCCCACCCATCTTACCCTGGGGAGGACATCCACTACACAGTAATCTCGTGCATGGGAAATTTATGTATCCTACCCCTAACCCTGCAGGAGATGGGACATAGGGCTTTATGTCTTATCTGAGAACATGAAGCAATGTGAGTGAAGCATCTTGCTTAAGGACACAAGGTCATGCCCCAGCCAGGACTTGAACCCAGGCCATCTGACCCAGAGTCTACCCTCCCTACATTGTTGCCCTGAATTTAAACTCATCAGCACTGATGAGGTTGGAAGAAGGTGCCGTAGCACTGTGGCAGTCGCGCTGACTGCCCACAGTAGGCAGATTACCATGGCAACACAACGTCGGTCCACCCCCTGGCACCAGCCACACTGACAAGTCAGTGGAATTGTGTTATACTTACCTGCTCTTGGCCCGCCATAGAGGAGGGAGGGTGGGAGCACAAGAGGTGGCTCATGTTAGGATCTGCGACGATCTCAAAACGTCCTGAAAACCTTGTCACCCTGCAATTGCAAAGGGGGCGCCCCGCAGCATGTCCTTCGCTGACAATTGTGCCTTGATTTCAACCTTGCCTAAATTTCATTTAGCCTCATTTAAATAATTAGGTCACAAGAATAAAGGAAATAATCACCAACTGAAGATACCCCTGAATATTACAAACAAATTCTCTTGTTCAGGAGCTAAAGAAATGTATAGAGACAAAGATGGAGAATAAACATACTGAGGATAAGGGTTTCCAATAGTTTTGTAAATCCTTAAAATTTATTCTTAGCATAGAACTTATCATTTCATTTCAAAAAATTTTTTTGGTAAACACAGCATACACTATTGAGTTATGGATGCATGCGGGAGGTTGCTAAGCAAAAAAGAAGCACAAGAGTCGCTCGAGGCGATAGCCGAAAACGACTCTTTATAGCTTCTTGAGCGCTTAGCAAACCTCCCAAGTGCATCCATAACTCAATAGTGTACGCTATGGTGTTTACCATTTGTTTTATAACATAACATTGATATATTGTAGCTAGAGTTCCCCTTTATTTAACAAATTCTACGTGACCAGAAAAAACAAGTGCGCGTGGAAAAATAGTCTTTACATTTGCTCATGTCGGCAGCGTACACCCATGGCGAATGGGGGACGCTAAATTGACCAATCAGAGCGCGCGCTTTACATTGGTTATGTTATAATACAAATTCTCGCAAACACATCATGAGAACAGACATCTGGGGGAGGGGGGGAGTGTTTCCATAATAAAACTTCAAAATCTTGATGGTCTGATAACAAAGAAATGCATGGCAGTCAGAGAGGAGAAGCACCAAAACCTTGGAAGGTAAAGGGTTCATTAATTTGCCTTCATTTGTGAGCTACATTACTTGGTATGATCCATGAGATCCTATTGTTTGACAGTTCAACTGTAAAAGTCCAGTTATGTTTTAATGAGGTTGTTTTGAAATTTTTCGTTTTCCCTTCTCATCATTTTTCCATTCAGCTTGTATACAAACAAATTCACTGTAGTCAATTTCACCATCTTTGTCTGCATCAAGCACATCAATGATTCTGTCCACCTCATACTGTGTTAACCCAACCTGTGATTTCCGCAGTCCTTCTGCAAATTCCTTCACACTTACTTGCATGCTCCCATCACGATCCAACTTTTGAAACAAGTCTACAATTTGAACATGTTCTTTTGCTATGTAGTTACGCAAAAGTGTTCCTGGATCAGGTTCTTCTTGTTTGTGTCTTAATTCTGGAGTCTCATCTGTAATGACTTCAGTTTGCCTCAACTTTCTTAATTCTTCTGCAATAATATGAAATTCCTCCTTTAAGAAAGCACCAGTCAGATCAATCTTGTGAATTCTACTGTCTCCATTTTTTAAAATAGAATTCAGAAGAGCACTTGCTCCCTTGTTTTTTAGGTTATTTTTTGACAGCCTCAAAACTTCCAGTGAAGAATTGCTCTCCAGACATCTGGCAATGCTGAAAGCACCTGTGTCTGAAATCCTATTGTTACTTAAATCCAAGAATTGCAGTGTACCATTCTCAAGCAGAGCCCCTGCTACTGCTCGCACTGCATCATCTGATAAACCATTCCATGCCAAGTTCAGGCTTTTAAGCTTCACATTTCCTCTTAGTCCTTTGGCAAGAGCCAGGCCACCTTTGACTTGTATGTGATTCCAGCTAAGATCAAGATCTGACAATGTAATGTTCTCATCAAGAACTTTTGCAAAGAACTCACATGCTTTGTTGGAGAATGTATTACAGCTCAG
This sequence comes from Stylophora pistillata, assembly GCF_964205215.1. NCBI lineage: Eukaryota > Metazoa > Cnidaria > Anthozoa > Scleractinia > Pocilloporidae > Stylophora > Stylophora pistillata. The sequence continues at coordinate 25,985,182 of NC_142525.1, read as the reverse complement.
ATCCAAGTGGGTAAGGGTGTTGTTTACCAGCAGTGACTGGCACATAACCTCAGCATCTTTATCATCAAGGTTATTTCCTGCAAGTCTAAGCTTGGTTAGTGTGTTGTTCTCTTTTAGAGTTTCTGCCATCTCTGCAACTGCCCCTCTACCAAGCTGATTTTCAGACATATCTAACTCCACTATGAAGTAGTTTTCTCGTAACAGTTTTGCCACAATCTCACCTCCCTCTTCTCCAATACCATTGTCCCTTATATTTAGACTAGTGACTCTTGTATTGTATAAAAGAGCCAGTGCCATTGCTCGGATGCCTAGTGGACCAAGTCCATGGTGTGACATGGTAACTGTCGGTTCTGTCATGTGCCGCACAAAGAAGGAGGCAGGAACAATGCCAAGTTTCTGACACGCACGCTGGTATAGGGTTCGCCCTGTTGGATCATACTGTGGCTTTAGCTGAAAGACAAGAGTGTAGGCATGAGTTTGAGTTGCACAGCTGCAAGATTGCATCTTTGTGCAACCTGCTGCAAAACTGTGAGGGTATCGGGTCGTGATGTAGAAAATGTAGACTATGCATTGCTGAAACTCATATTCTTTTTAACAATTTGATTCCCAGGAGTGGCCAGAAAATAATTTCTCTTAAAGCGAAAAACGTGACAAGAAGACAGAAAAACTCAACCATGTGGCAGTTCTTGATCTAAAACCAAATTCTCAGAGCTTAAAACATGAAAATGTAAGGCAGACAGCAGGAGGTTCTACCAAAAGGAAAATGCTGAGACTTATTTCCAGAAAGATGTTCCATTCAAAATGGTGAATAGTGAGATTGTGTGCTGTTATCAAAACTCTGCACAATCATACACACCCCTATTGAGGTTAGATAAGGGAGTAAATAGCTGAATACCAGCCCCTCCCCCATTGGGGCTGGATTGCATTCATTGCAAATTTCTTAACAAGGTTATCCAATCATACGGCTAACTTGCTATCTTAGATGTACCAATTGAAATGTCAGCAAAGAAAAGCTAAAAAGGGTGAGACAATAGACTTCACAAGCAGTCCTTCACTTTTGGTGAGGTCTGTCTCATGAGTAAAAAAATAAATCAGGGAAAAATTAGGTAGTGGCTAGCATGCCACATGGAACTCTGGGAGTGAGGAGTGAGGGGGACAAAACATAGTTCTTCTACACCTCTGCAGTCGGACGCTGTTTAGGTACACAAGCCTGTTTAGGCTAAATAAGAGAGCAAATAAGTGAGTACCCCCCTTCCTCATCAGAGCTGGAGTGCATTGATTGCAAATTTTTCACAAGGTTATCCAATCATATGGTTATCTTATATGAACCAATTGAAAAGCAGAAGGAGAAAAGCTAAATGGGGTGAGATTGTCAACTTAAACATGAAGGCATGCTATAAAAGGAGAGGTCCCTTAGGTGCCTGGTAGACGAACAAAAGGAGCTAATGAGATGTTTACTTCCACCAGCATGGTGGCAATGATGTAACATGCGAACCACCTACTTCGATTTCAAATTTACCACCACAAATAAAGACAGTTTCCATTGGAGAAAGGAAATACAAATCTCAAAAATTCTTGTATTGTGACGAAAACATAAAACAATTTTGAGGAATGCGCCCGCTGTTCACTGCTTTGGATTAGCTATAGCTCAAGCTGAATTGACTCTTTGAGTTCTACATCACACGACAGTTGATTGACAACTGATCCAGAGGTACCTAAGGCACCTCTCCTTTTATAGCGTGCCTTCGTGTTTAACAAGCAATCCATCCCTTTCTGTGAACTCTGTTGCTCAAGTCCAAAAAAATCAGGGAAAAAAAGATAGTGGCTAGCATGCAATGTGAAACTCTGGGAGTAAGGTGGAAAAGAAAAAACATAGTTCCACTATTTTTATTTCTATTTTGCAAGTTTTTGTTTTGATAGACTTCGCTTAAAATGCAAGGCTCACCAGGCCCCTTGGAAAGAGAGGTGTCAATTGATATGTAAATAGGTAGAGTACAACATGAGATGACAAGTACCTCTTCACACTCTAAATCAGTTTCCCATCCATCTGAATCGTCACTCTCATCAGTGCCACTTGCAGGTGAAGCACTGCCTGGTTTGAGTTTTCCATGATTCGGATTCACTGACAGAGTGACAGAGCTCAATGCTCGTAAGGTCTTGTCAACCTTCTTCACTGTGGCATTTCTAGCATGCATTGTCATGCTGAAATGGAATAAACAGTTCAGTTGTTATGCGGATTTTGAGAAAGTAATTATCGCTTTTGCCCCTTTGTTAGCTTAGTGAAATCAAAGCTGTTAAAACTGTCATCTTCCTGGCTGAATAATTTGCTATAGCAAAAACAGATACACTTACATGTACTGGATCAAACTACCACCCGTAGAAACAAAACAACTTGAATTTAAACGGTTTTCAGTAACAAAACACCAGGCTCGTTATTTTTTTCCTTCCTAAACCCATGTTTTGCCTCATGTACATGCACAAACAAAGCCCGCCCAATTAACCGAGGCTCCCAACTACAATTCCTTATTACAAGATTGAAGCGATTTCCTTTGAAAACCAAAAGTAATCTTGACATGCAATCTACTTTTAATCCATTTTCTGTTCCAGATCGGTTGGATGCAAGATTAACTAGTCCATTGACTCGTTAGAACATCGTCTTCGATCAAAGCGACATTCGAGTCAACATAATCCGATTTTCGGAATTTTATTAAAACTATTTGTTTACCCCGGAAACATTTCAATTTTGTCGTTTTACTTCATAGTTCTTCCACATAGAATTTTGAATCTTTTTATTCACTCAGGCATAATTTTTTTGCTAGTAAGAGAAACCTGGCCTATGGTTCACTTAAAATGATTGGAGCTAGATGCGAATGTGGAATATTGACTAGAAGCGTTCCAAAAGCGTTCGCGGTCATTCAGTTCGAGATTACTTCTATAGCCCATATTTAGGCCTATTCTGGTACATTCGGGGTCTCGAGAAAGTTCTGTGCTGAACAATGATCGATTCAACGGTTCAAGATTTATCAGGGCTCGATACAGTTCGGTAAAGCTGGGTAACGTGCTCGATTGTTCCAGTCGGCGTGAGGGAATTTATCTTTTGTCAGACAAATTGAAAAGCTTTTGTTACGGCTCAAATTAAAATATGATCCACGGAATTGTTAACTAAAAGCTAGCAAAGTCCACGAGAACATACTGAAAACTTGAATCAGGATAAAATGTTATGTGCTATGCAAATAATCCTAGTTCTCTCAAACAAACTGAAATCAAGGGATCTTAAGTTTACCGCCATGTATGTTTAATTGAATTTTGGCGAATTTAACCAAAACAAAACTGTAGAGACTTAAAGAGAAGACTAATCCTACCTTTAATTTTATAGCTTTCAGCCAAAGACACCTAAAACGCCCAAACAGCCATTTAGATTCTGCTGTCCTTTTCTAAATCACCGTCGATCGACTGTTCTTTTCACGAAATGTAGCTGTGAATATACTATGATTTCTCGTGTCATTTCCATGACAACCATACCAGTCATATTCCTTGAGAGACCAAGCAAGGACAAGAAATGCACTTTCAAAATGAGTCCCGTGACAGTCACGCAAACGTGCGGTCAGTTCTTGAGGTTCAAACCGACATGTGGGTCTGGACCTCGCTTTCTAAGTGATCGAAGAGTCTCCAGTTACACGAATGTTTCTGCTAGAATCTGAAAGAAACTTGTAAGCTTCCTTGTTTCACAATGACAAGACTTGGGATCCTGGGTTTTATGATGACAGGTTTCTTTTGCTTTTTGTATTTATCATTATTACCATGGAATTCAGCTTTTCAAGTCTTGTCTTCATTTCACGTTAACATGGACCGCGCAAAGGGAGAAACTAGAAGCTTCGGGGTGGGGGAGGGAGGGGGAGGTGGGGGGATTTGAGGAGATTGTTACAACTTGAGATTCCACTGTGTCTCGTACATCACGTCGAGGTCACAAAACACTGTGACTTTGGCTCCGCATTTGGTAATATCAACTTAAACTTTTTTTCTTCGTTGTTGTTTAAGTTTAGGTTTTTATCCTCTACTCAACTTTTCTTCCCCCCCCTACTGAAGTTTTACACCCGTGCACCCACTTCAAAGTAATGGATCAGAGAGCACCTGTCGGTGACCAGTTGCATCTCTGAACACACGTTCTCTCACTGTTATCGTTTATTTAACTGCTATTTCTTTGATTACTTAAAATTTATTTGAATATTTATTGAATATTTATTGAATCTGTAGCCTTTAAATCTTATCTGTTGTATGTTTTTAGTAAGGAAAATTGTTTTTATACAGGGCTAACCTCACGATTTTCCCTTTTCAGGATGTATTTTTCTACATTTGCGTTCTAGCTTCCTGAATAAATGTTATGTTATGTTATGTTACTGTCGTATGTAATGTTGTGCTAGATTATGAGCGTTGAGCTCTTCATGAGTTGTGGCCCATCATTCTCGAACTCGATCTTCTCCCGATCTTTATGAAGTGAAGGAGCATGGGGCGTTTCCTACACCTCCTGGATGAGATCCGAGCCCAGCCGGGGTACCTCAAATAATAAAAGGGGATAAATTGCCAACGAAACTATGGCGCTGCATCGGTGGGGGTACTAAAAGATAATTTAGTTTTATCAACTGAGGCGATAATGTAAATTGGTCGCTGAAAAGAATCTTAAGCTGTTGTTTCGAGCGTTAGCCTTTCGTCAGAGCAAATGAACTTAAACCTGTCGATCTCGGTCCAGAGTAATAAAGACCTGTGCGTCACTCATTGAGCAGGAGAAATAGAATTATAACATAACCAAAGTAAAGCGCGCGCTCTGATTGGTCAATTTAGCGTCCCCCATTTTCCCATGGGTGTACGCTGCTGACGTGAGCTAATACAAAGACTATTTTTCCGCGCGCGCTTGTTTTTTCTGGTCACGTAAGATTTGTTAAATAAAAGGGAACTCTTTAGCTACAATGTATCAATGTTATGTCATAAAACAAATGGTAAACACCACAGCGTACACTATTGAGTTATGGATGCACTTGGGAGGTTTGCTAAGCACTCAAGAAGCTAGAGTCGCTCTCGGCTATCGCCTCGAGCGACTCTTACGCTTCTTTCGTGCTTAGCAACCTCCCGCGTGCATCCATCACTCAATAGTGTACGCTGTGGTGTTTACCATTTGTTAATTATTTTACGTTGACAGCTGCGAACTCTCCATAGTCGATCTCACCGTCTCCGTCTTTGTCGAGTATGTGGATCAGTCTCTTCAACTGTAAGTCACTTAGCGGCACGTTGAGTTTCTTCAGCCCAATAAACATTTCATCCGGCGACACACTTTGTGTCTTGTCCTTATCCAAGCAGTTGAAAAGGTCCAAAGCACGAAGTCTTTTCTCCGACAGGAATGTCCTTAGCGCCGTTAACAGTTCGTGCTTCATTCGCCCTCCGACGTCATCGCCATGGTTGTCTTGGTAACTGGCTTCAGAGCCTCTTTTTCTGTTATGGATAGAGACAGCATGGGTGACTTGTAAGGCAGGTTTGCTTTTCATTAATTCTGCTAAAAGGATTTCAAAGTTCGCCTTTAAAGTGATGTTGTCCAGATGGAGTACTTCCAAGGCTGAATTCGGGTTTCCTTTGATTGCTTTTAAAAAAGTATAAGCACCAGAGTTTTCGAGAGGATTAAATCCAATCTTCAGCACTTGAAGGCTTCGGTTGATTTCCAAACCCTTAGCCAGTCCCAGTGCCCCTCTTTCATTTACGCGGTTGTGGCTCAGATCCAATTCAAGAAGCGTGTCATTATTTTTTAGCGCGTGTCCCATTGCTTCCGCTCCGTCGTCGGCGAAACCGTTCCACGACAGATCAAGGATTTTAATCGAGCTATTTTTCCCCATACCTTTGCAGATCGCGATCGCCCCCTTCAGCCTCAAATGATTCCAGCTCAGATTCAACTCGGTGATGCTATTGTTTTCCGCCAGAGCAGGACCCAGTAGCTCTCCGCCAGCCTCACGAAATGAGTTCTGACTCAGGTTAAGGAATCTAAGGGTTGTGCTGCTATTTAAACCCTCAGCAATTGATTTCGCATCCTTGTCAACAAAGTTGTTAAAAGACAGATCAAGCCATTGAAGAGATTGGTTTTCCTTGAGGACGCCCCCTATTGCTCGAGCTCCCTTCGAACCAATGACGTTTCCAGAGAGATTCATCCATGTGATGTAACAGTTCTCGAGTAACATTCTGGCGAGGTAATCCACTCCTTCCTCGCCTAGGCTGTTTTCTTGCAAGTCGAGCTTCTCAACGGTGGTGCTTTTAACGAGCGCCCTTGCGAGTGCCCTACCACCCTTGGGCCCTAACCCGTGATGCGGCAAAGCGACCTCCGAAGTATGAATCGTGTCAAGTACGACAGAAACAGGTGGAACTCCGAGCCTACGACACGCTCGTAAGTACGATGACTTCCCTGTTATATCTGTCGTTCTGCGACCCCTCTGTTCGTCTTTGGACGGTGTTTCTAAATCTGTATCCCACCCATCTTCACTGCTGCAATCATCAGTTCCGTCTTTAAATTCTTCGTCGCTTTTTTCGTGGTCGTGGGGCTCTTTCAGCGTTATGGCTGCTCGGCGAACTGTTTCTTCAAAGTGAACAGTGACGCACTTTTGCCTAGCCGGCCCATTCTCCATTTCAGAACTTATTTCACTAGAGGTTAATTATTAGTTTTCCTTTTGTTCGCAACAGTCTTTCCCCGTTTTACCAGCGATGAAAACACTCGCACTCCAAGGCGTTATTCTGTCGCGTTGGAACAGCTCTCTCTTCCCGCTAACGACCAGTGAACTCCTTTTCAAGTTGTCCTCATCAACACATACTAATAACCTTTTAAAACCGTCAATTAGCTCAATTCAGGAAAAACTTTTGTTTTTTAATTACGCAAAGGAAGACATTTGGGGATCTTAATTATCACTTTGTCTGTTTTATTCTTTCTGTTCTCTGTGTAATCAAAAGCCACTGAGAGCCATTAAAACCTTTTAGCACTTAAAAAAGACTTCGGCTTTACATTGAACGTTTACCTAACCTAACCTCCATCTGTGTCGCTCTGAGAGAAAAAAAAAACACTTGTTCAGTTAGTCCGCAGTAATTCTTAAACGGTATGGTACAAGACTATGCTCAAGTTGCCATATGGTCGATGTGCCTTTTGTGTAGAAGTGAGAAACGTTAATTATTAGGTATTGGTTACTTGTTCTGCTTCTCAATCAAATATCCTTTCTTCTTTTGTTTCCCCTCATAAAATGTGCTTCTGTTGTGTTTATTTGTGAATAAGACGTTTCCTTTCCTTGGCATATTCGTTAAAAAAAATAGAGGAGATTATAAATTCAAATCAGAACTCCAGATGCGATCATTTTCACTTGAAATATGAGTAAACTTTTAAAGAATTGCAAACTAACTGTGTAGAATATCTTTCCGGGTTTTTGGGGGGCAAAAAAAAAGTTTCAAAAAAAAAATTGACAAGAAATCGCTAGCACGACGCGGCTATAACTTTTCGTGAGAAACGTTTTAACCCAAGGAATCACACGACACAAGGTAAAACTAAGTAGGTTTGATAGTTCCAACCATAGTTATGTTCCAACTTCTAAACGGCCTCAATTTCAAAACGACGCAAAAAAATTGAAAACTCTCATTGTGAAGAGAACTTTTATTTGCTCATCTGACCAGCATCTAATTTCCGCTCACAATATCACGTCTGAATCACACTTAAGTCTTTAAGGGCACGAGAATATAGCAAATGATCGCCTACTGAAGAAGCTTTTGATTTTGAGACAAGTTCTCATTGTCAGACGTTAGGAATGTATAGAGAACAGTATGCAGAATATGTAAATTGACCGAAAGGTGTAATAAGTTAGTATTCCTTTTCAAACAGAAGTTTCAATTGGGAATCTTATAAATGGCCTATGGCTACTTCTTGCCGAATCTTCTTTCTACAGAAACATTCGTATTAGATGAAACTGCAACGAGTTGATAATCCAAATAAAGACGGTATAGTATCACGGCAAAGCGGCACTTTTAGAAGGGAAGCTATATTTTGACGATAACTACCAGGGCTAGGCTCGATTGCCAGCCGATATTCGGGAACCGGTGCCTGCGCTCCTCCCCGAAAAGAATCTCTTCTCGAGGAGGAACGAGAAAGACCAGACCCGGGAGAGCGGCGGAAATCGAGCCTATGCTGGGGCTAGTGGTGAAATGACTATGGCTGTATCGTGACCATACAGAAGGCCCGGTGAGCGCATGAGCAGATGTTGTCACATCGTAATTGCATCAAGTGAATTGGCATTGTTTGCTAGTACCCTCGTTTGAGTATCAAACTAATTGGACGGGGATTTTGTATAACGAGTCAGTTGACGAAACACTTGGTTGCAGATATTAAACTTAAACTTGGTTTCTAGGCCGAGTGATTTCTTCGTAACTAAACCGCAGTGTACTAAGAAAAAAAAATCCTTTGTTCATGTAATACAAAAGATATGTTGCTTTTTAAAACTCTCCTTGTTACTCACGTTGGGACCAGAAGTAGATCATGGAGGCTTAGAAGAGGAAGACAAGTCTTGGGGACGAGACCAGAGCTTCATCTGTCTCGCCGTTACTGGGTATGCCGCACGATGGGTCAGAAGTAATTAATGGCCTTGTACGTGTACTTGGTGACGCGCGTTCAGACTGTCAAAACGAAGTAGTCACACACGAGTTACGAGCAACCACTCAAGCTAGGAAGTCATGGTCGCTTAAATGCGTATTAACTTTTTGGTAAAGCTTAAAACAGAATGTTCAATCGACAGGATAAGTGTACTTGTACTTGAATGAACCTTTTGTTCCAATAGTGTTGAGGTTTCCTTTTCCCTAATATTGTTGTCTTTTACAAAACGTCCATGAAAGTTTCAAGTTTTCTTCGCACATTTTGCGTGACAGAGGTCTTTTGGAATTTTGCGCGGGAAAGTGGCTTACGGCCGGCCAAAATTGATCTCCATGCGCGTGCCCGCGTTTGATTGCTGTGTTGCACAGAGTGTACTTCGTTGATCAGTTATTTCGCGCAGAAAACACCACTTTGTCGCAAGCCTGTGGAAATTATCTTCGCACACTCGGTCTGCTTAGAGCTCGGTTGAAATGAGCTTGAATAAATCTACCCCTCACTGTTGGACTAACTCGGGATATTCACAAGATCACAACTACATGTAGTCATGTTTCACTTACACAAAATGAGAAGCGCGGACCAAACGTGTGCTCAGCCCACAACTAACATTTAAATGAATGAAGCAAACACGAAATTGCTTTGCTTTTGGTCCTCTTTACAAAGTGAGATCCATTTTTAAGACCATCGCAACTTGATCACTTCTGTTTCCCGCGCTTCAAGCTGTTAGTTTGTTTTTACCTTGTGATCTCATCGGCTCCTTGATGTTTTTCCTTTCTTCTGACTAGCTGTTTTGATATTTTTGGTTTTGGTTTTTCGACACTCGATCGCAGTGCACTGTATTTCAACTCACCAATTTAGTTCACCATTTTTCTTATTATTCACTTCCACATTTTAAACAACACCCTTTCTGCACGCCCAGAATTTTGCATAACTTTTCATTTCGGTTTGAACTGGAAACACGTACCTTAAAATATGCCGGAGCCGGAGAGTATGGCCCACAAAGGTGACTCCGGGAAAACCACCGTTTACTAAGTAATTATCGAAAGTTTATTGAGGCTAAAATAAAATAAGGCTGAATTGAAGATCCTCTTCTGTAACCTAAATTTTCTTGAGAGTATGTGCAGGAAACGAAGCTGTATCTCGAGATCACATTATCTGGCTGATGAGTTTCGCATTCTTATTTAAGAAAAAAGAGAGCTGATGATTTAAAATGCATTTATTGTTGCTTAAAAACACCTATTACACCCAGACACGTTAACTATAAAGTTGAAGGTTTTTTTGTTCTCCACCCGAATACCGTATTAGTTCGATTAAGTGCCGTGGCATTCATAAAAACAGGCGCGACGCTTATCCGGGGGAGGCGCTTATTCAAATACATAAAAATCCAGCTATGAAAAATTAAAAAATGAAAGATTCAGAGAGATTTAACACTATTTCTTATTTTGTTGGCAACAATATCCTTCAAATTCTCTACAATAAAACGTGAAGTACTCCTACAATGACTAAGTATCAGCTCTGTCTTAGTAGTCTAATGCGACTTGCTACACAGTTTTCCTTGCATAGGCAAAAAACCTAGAGATGCAGTTATTTTTTTTCTTAAAGAAAATAAACGAAAGGCTTCTAAGCCGTAACTTTAATAACGATAATGATAGCAGCATTGAGCTTAAACGCAAAACGTCCTCCACCTACAAGTAGATGTATTGCACTGTTTCATGCAATGACACCATAAAACGTCAACGTTAGATGAAAATTACGGCTCTCAAAGAAAATTTTTAACCATCGATCGGGGTGCATTATGAAAGAAATCGAGCCCGACGAAGTACCAAAATGCAAGCTGCTTATAGAAATAAAACGAAAACAACGATGAAATTTACTTTGTAAATTTCCGAGAGAAAATAATAATTAACATGTCTCTATAAATTACTTCGATAGCAAAATCTACATCCCTATGTGCTGTTTTGTTAAAAAAAAAAATGTTCTTCGTTTCTTTAGGATCTTGCTTTCTTGGAGCTCTTAACCTTAACAGTACGGGTTGTGACAGTTGTTCCTCCTCCCTCGAAATCTTCATTGTCGAACTCAAATGTGGTCGACTCGGCCGATGGTCCGAAGTCTGCATCACCGCTCATCTCGAAGAAAGATTCGATTTGCTTTTGAGTGGACGAGCTGTACTCTTGTGACTTCAGAGCGTCATTTTCGCGCTGCAGCGAAATGGTTTCCGCATGCTTCTGAGAGAGCCTCCTTTCTAGATTCTCCTTTTCACGTTGGAATGTTAGACTTTGCTCCGACAGCTGAGAAATCTGCTTGCTGATTTCATGTGCTTCGGCATCACCTTTGCTGTGCATGGCTGTCAACTGAAGGCGGAGGCTCTTCTTTTCACCCTCACAATCTTCTAGCTGCTGTTCAAGGCGCGCGATCTTGTTGCGCTGGTTGGTAACCTCAACAAGTACCAGAGCCTTCGACTCCTGAATGGAAGAGTTCTCGCGACTAAGCTCTTCCATTCGCTGCTGTAACACGGTCAACTCATTCTCCATGTCTTCATTAGCTCCTCGGTTGATCTCAAATTTCTCTTCCAACTCCGAGAGTCGTCTCTGGTAACTTACAACCTCCTCTCGTAGAGTCGCACTCCTGATAGTTTCAGTGTTGTAAGTAACCGTCAGCCTCTCAATGGTCTCGTGGGCGTTTTCTAACTGGTGTTTTAAATCTCCGATAGTCTTATAACAGACCAAGAGCTCTTTTTGCACTTCGTTTTCCCTTTCCTGGCTGCGTTTGTAGGCTTCCTCTAGCTTGGCATAAGCGCCGTAGTCATCATAATCGTGGCGGTGTTTGATGTGGATTTCATACTCAGCTTCGAACTTCGTGATCTTCTTCTGAATTATCTCATACTCCACCTTCATAGCATCCTTGTCGCGTTTCGCGTCATCCAGCTCGGACAGCAAATCAGCAATTTTACGTTTGGCTGATTCCAGTTCAACGGTCTGTCTATTCTTGTCTGAAGTGAGGGTCTGATTGTTGTGATCAAGTTGGTTCATGGTTTTCTGCATGCTATCCAGTTTTTCCTCAAGGTGCTTCTTGTCGGCGTATAAGTTGTCGTAGTTGTTCTGTAAGGTGTCGTGCTTGTTCTGCCAGGAGGAAACATCACTGGCAAGGCGATCGCGTTCTTTCTTGGTCGATTCAAGATCATTGGTCAATTCAGGGAACATGACCACGCCTTCTTCTAACCCACCACCAGATACTTGACGAATCACCGCCTCAGGCTCGCGTCTACCAACCTCGTCCAGAGCCCTCTTGGTATCGTCCAGCTCGATTTGGAATCTGGTCCTGTCCTCCAAAGCTTTATGCAATCGAGATTCGATTTGTTCCATCTTGGGTGTTAATTCGTTCAACTCATTCTGCAGATCACGCTTCTCTATTGCCATGTTGTCCAGGTCATTCTTATACATGCCCAATTCTCGCCTCAGCTTTTCCACTGTGGCTATGTAATCGGCATTTTCTTTTTTAAGACCATCAATGGTGTACTTTCTCTCTGACCAATCCTGAACCTGCGAGTCGTATTGCTGCTGTCCTTCTCGCAATTGCTTCTGCAGCTTTGCAATTTTACGCTTGAGGTCATCTTCCCTTATCTTCAGTTGGTCATGAGTGCCTCTCATATGAGCATGCTGCTTGGCTTCTTTCTGGAGTTCATTTTCCAGAACTCCGATCTTATCGCGCAAGGTCATTATCACACCATTGAGTTCAGACTTGCTATTATGATAGGATTTTGTGGCTGCCTCAAGGTCTGCTTCCTTCTTATAAGCCTCCATCAACTCCTTACGCTGCTCTTCAATTTTCTCCTGGTCGCCTTCAAGTTTAGACTCCAGCTGGGCCACTCTCTCTTTTGCTTTAATCAAGTCATCACTGTAGTCTTTCATCATTTTTTCATAAGTTTCAATCTCGGCTTCGAGACGGACTATCTTGTTGTTAGCTGCCTGTACTTCCTGCTCCAAATGAGGTATCTTGTTCTTCCATCCCAGAGCCTCATCAGAATCAACCATGTCCTTAGATTGTAGATCGTTCAGCTCGCTTTCTAGTTGGCCTATTCTTTTAGCTTTCCACATGGAATCGCCTTCGACTGCGTTTTTGACCCTGTTGGTTTCGTCAAGTTCACTCTGTAGCTTGGCAAGCCTGTTTTTCAACGTTGTAGCATCTTTCTCTCCATCTTCTTTCTCTCTAAGAACTTTCTTGTATGATGTTTCTAGGTCTTTGTATTTCTTACTTGGCACGGAGTCATCTTTGAACTGGAACATGTCTGGAGCTGACTGAAGGCTAGAACCAACGACCTTCTTTACGGTTATCTCTGTAGGAATGCGGTCGGATCGGCGAGAAGCTTCAAGTTTAACTTTCTGATCGGAAATCGTGCTTTTGTGAACAGTGATTTCATTTCGCAACGTACTTTTGGCATTTTCCAGAGACTTGATGCGATTCTCGAGAGATCCTATCCTCTGAATCTTCGTGTTGAGTTCAGTTTGCAACCTTTCAATGTCTTTGAGTGCGTTGAAGTACTTCTTTTTAAAGTCTGCCGCATTAGTATTTGCAGTGCTCAAATCTTTTCGTAGTTTTTCTTCCGCATCCCGAAGGAGAGTCATGTGGTGCTCGAGGTCAGCAATTTTTTCCTCTTTCTCTTGTTTCTGGGCGTTCAAGTTGTCCACAGTGTGGCTAAGTTTATCATTTGCGTCTCTCATGTTGTCCAGTTTTCTCTTCAACGAGGCTATTTCATCCTTTAGCTGGCGTTCGTTGCCGATATGCCAGTTGATCGTACTCTCTTTATCGTCTCGATCACACTTCACAGCCTGCATCTCCCCTGTAAGGTCGCGTTTCTGCATTGTTAAGTTGTCTTGCTCAACTTTGGCTCTTTTCAAACGCTCCTTTGTCTCCTGTAAATCGCCGCGAAGGTTGGCCTGCTCTTGCAATGCAGAATCTCGTTCAGCTTCGATAGCGCGGTTCTTCTCTTGTGCTCTTAACAGCTCCTGGTGGAGATTTTCATTTTGAGTATTAGCCATATTGAACTTAAACTCAACCTCGTTTAACTTCCTCTGAATTTGATGAAGCTGGTTCTCAACGTAGGCGCGACGTTTTTGGGTATCCACCTGACTTGCTTTGACAGCTTCAAGCTCCTTCTTCATTCTTTCATTATCGCGTTCCAAGGTGTCTTTTTGATTGCGTAAAGAAGAAACAATCCCAGGAGCGTCTGTCTCATCAGTTTTCTTAAGGCGAATGGTAAGCTCCTGAATGCGTCTTTCGAGGTCCAAAATCGTATCCTCGTTATCCTTCAAAGTCTTGTCTTGCTTAGCCATTTGCGCTTTTAGATTCGATTCCGAGTCTGTTGCCTGTTGCAGTTTTTTCTCTAGCTGGGCATTTTTATCTTTCAAATTCTCCAAATCCCCCTTCAGAAATTGAATCTCGATTCCGTCTCCTGGTGCTGTTTGTATGCTTCTTTCTGTTTCCACCACTATCGAAGACTCCATAGGTGGTGCAGACTCCAGATTTCCAATTGTTTCTTGGGCTCGAAGGAGTTTATCTTGCAGTTCTTGGCATTTCTCTTCGTTGACGTTGTAAGTTATTTCCAATTCTGCGATTTTTCGCTTCAAGGAAACATTTTCTTCATCGAGCCGCTTAGCCTTGTCACGGTGGCTATCACTCTTGCTCTCGATCATTATCGTTTTTTGAGTAGAAGACTCGTATGCTTTCTCCAGTTGACTGATTTTCTGGAGGGCTGATTCATTTTCACTTTCCAGGCGGCGCAGATTTTTCCTAAGATTGTCAATCTCCTTTTCTTGGAGCTCTTCCTTATTCCTTAAGTCAGCAATGACTTTGTCCCTGTTCTCGACCTCTCTTGTTAAGAAGCTGATATTGCCCTGCAGGTCAGTGAGCTGCTTGTCGACCTCCATTCGCTCCTCCCTTAGGGTATTAATCTCTTTCTTTAAATCTTCTATCCTTTCTGAAAGCTTTGTCCTCTCGCTGACCAACTCTCTTATTTGCTGTTCTAGATTGGCAATTTTGTCGGCATTGATCGCGGTATCATCGAGAGCTCTGTCTCTCTCACCTGTAAGTTTCACTATCCGAGCCTCCAACTCATTAACCTTGTTGTGCAATTCCAGGATTTCGTTCTGTTTAGAGGCAGCTTCAGATTTCAGGTCATCGATTTCTTGTTGAGCTTTCTCTAGACCGGACTTCGCAGCATCAAGTTGACCTTCCAAGAATTCTTTGCTACTTCCTAAGTTCTTGATAGCGTTATCCTTCTCCATCATTTCTTTTTCAGCTTCTTCAAGCTGTATCTTGTTTTCAACGATTGCCTGTTCGAGTTCGAGATTCTGCTTTCTCGCCTTTGCTAGCTTTTCTAGAGCGTCATCTAGCTGCTTCTTGAATGAGTCCTTCTCTTTGGCCTCATTGTCATATGCTACTTCAAGATCTGCCACTTGGTTGGAAGCAGCTTCCAGATCTGACCGGATGGCCTGCTTCTCTTTGTCCTTGCGGTCGTTCGCAGCTAGTAAGTCACGGACTTTCTTTTCTAAGGCGTTAATTTTAGCCCGACGATCTACGCTTTCTTGTTGGATTTTGTGATAGTCTGTCTCCACCTTTTCCAAACGTGCTTTAACAGCTTGGAGTTCTCGCTTCGTCCTATTCTCGCGGTCCTGAGAGGCCTTGTACAGAGTATCAATTTCAATATATTGGCTGTCGTGGCTGGAACCGACCCGATCTCTTTCCTCTCGCTCCCTATTTAAGTTTTGAATGGTTACCTCTAGCTTGTTCATGCTGAGGTTGGTTTGCCTCTGGCTGTTTTCCAAAGCTTTGGTCTTGTTTTCAGCAACATCAAGGAGGTTTTGAGTTTTCATCAGTTCTTTCTTCAAGTTAAGGAGTTCTTCGTCAACTACAGCTTTCGCTGCTTTCAGGCGCTCGATAACAGCATCTTTGTCTTGATTATCTTTGATCTTGTATTCTAACTCCTTTTCTAGGTGACGGAGCTCTGTTTGCAAGGACAGATTTTCCTCTTTGCGGTTCTTCAAACGGTCCTTAAGGTCTTTGACTTCCTCCTTCATGTTATCTCGCTCCTTTTTAATGCTGTTCAGTTGAGATTCAATGAGAGCCAGCTTATGCGTCTTATTACTGAGGTCAGTTTCCATAGAATTTCTCTGTGCCTTGAGATCTTTAATCTCACTCACTAACGCCTCGTAACGCTTAATTTGATCAGCCAGTTTGCGCTCTAGATCCTTCTTGTCAGATCTAAGGCCCTCGGCAGTTAGGTTGGCGGCAGTCACTTCTCTCTTAGCATCAGCCAATTCATTTTGCAACTTCTTAATTTTTTTGTCATTAAGTTCGCGAATGATGTTGTCCTTCTTGGCGTTTGCGTTTTTCAAACCCTCAATGATCTTCTCCTGTTGGCTCACTTTAGCTTGAAGGTCATTACTTTCCTCTTTAGCTTTGATGATCTTGTTGTTAGCGTCCTTCAAGTTGTCTTTCAGTTGACCTTTCTGCTTGCGTAGCGCGGCCAGTTGACTTTCTAGGCTGTCAATCTTTCCTTGAGCTATGTGCACATCATCTTCGGCTTTCTCTTTGTCCTTCTCGGCTGCTTCGAGATCATTCTCCTTCTGCGAAAGGTTACTTTGGACTACGAGGAT
The DNA here is from genome assembly GCF_964205215.1 of Stylophora pistillata. NCBI lineage: Eukaryota > Metazoa > Cnidaria > Anthozoa > Scleractinia > Pocilloporidae > Stylophora > Stylophora pistillata. Next base: position 25,968,880 of record NC_142525.1, on the reverse strand, counting down.
GTCACGGGATAGGTCATCTTTCTCGCCTGTTAGTTGCTGAATACGATCCTGCAACTTAGCAATTTCTTCATTGGCAGCATCGAGGTCCGCCCTCAGTTGATCAACTTCTTTCGAACGATCCTTCTTCTCTAGCAATGTAATCTTCAGCTTCAGGGATTCGTTTTCCTTTTTCAGCTGTGCGTTCTTTTCTTTTTCTCCCTCAAGCAAACCATCTTGTTCGCCAGCCAAACTCATAAAGTCTTGGTAACTGGACTCGACAGTTTGCACTTTGTCGGCCACCACGATACATTCGCTCTGTAACTCTTCATTACGTTTGACCGTAATGTCGATTTCGCCGGTCAGTCGGTTGATTTCTTCATCCTTTGAATTGTATTCAATCTGAAGTTTCCTCTTCTCCTCTTGCACTGCTGCAAGCTGCGTTTTCACTTTAGAAAGCTCCGCCCTTAAATCATCATTTTCTTTGTCCAGATCACTGATCTGAGATTTCAAGGTCGTGATGGTAGCATCTTTGTTGTCACTCTCTCTGCGGTAAGCATCAATTTGACGTTGTGCTTCAGCAAGGAGCCCTTTAAGACGATCTACCTCGTCATTAAGTTTGGAAACAACGGCACTGTGTTGTTTAGCATCTTCTTCGAGGACAGCTTTCTTACTGAGGGCATCACGAAGTTCTGCTTCTACGCGTGTCAGGTTCTGCTGGAGTTGGAGAACTCGATTCTCAAAGTCTCTCTTTTCTTTTTCGGTGTTCTCTAAGGCGTTTTCCAATTTCTCGTTAGTCTTCTGTGAGTCGATGAGTTCACTTTCAACGTTATCTAACATGTCTTGGGCTTGCTTAAGATTCTCCTCGCGCTCGGCAAGTTTCCTATTATTATCCAAGAGCTCATCGTGCATGTCTCTCTTTTCATCTTCAAGCATCTCTTTTTGCACTTCAAGTTGCTTGACGTCATTTTCTTGCGCGTGAATCTTTGCTTCAAGTTCTCGGATTGTGTCCCTTAAGTCATCAATGACCTTTTGCTTCCTTACATTGTCATTTTTGAACTTGTCGAGGTTACGTTGCGCTTCTCCCAGCTGGGTTTGCAGAGCAGTAATCTCTCTTCTAAGCTGATTGCTCTTGTCCTTCTCTGCGTCCAAATCTGCCCTTAGCTGAGTCTTCAGTTTGTTGGCTGAGGCAAGCTGTGTTTCTAGGTTTGAGTTTTTAGCCTTCAACATGTCAATCTCTCGCTCAAGTCCGTCACATGTATTTTCACTCCTTTCCAGAGTCAATCTCAGTTCAGCGAGCGTCTTCTCCAAAGGAGCTATACGTAACTTGAGGTCGTCTCTTTCTTTGGAAGTTACTGAGTGGCGGGACTCCAACTCATTCACCTTGCTCTGGTGACCTCCTACCCTGGATCTTAGTCCGTCAACCTCACTCACGGAAGAATCGTATGATGACTGGAGCTGAACACACTTGGTGTTGACGCTTTCAAATTCGCTCTCCAGGTCATGAATGCGAGCACGGCAACGGACCAATTCATTCTCCAGTTCCCTGACTCGGGTTGACATCTTAGCATTTTGACTCTCAAGCGTCGACACCCTACTGTTACTAATAGCAAGCTCGCGCTGGAGATCTTCGTTGGTGCTTCGTAGGCTTTCAATGGAGGCCTCCTGCTCAGCAACCCGCCTCTCCGATGAGCGAAGTTCGTTCTCGAGGTCCTTTGCGCGTTTTGCTTCTACCTCGGCACTCATCTCGCTCTGAGATAGCTCTTGCTTGAGTTGCTCAATTTGGTCTTCAAGAGAGGCATTCTTCTGTTCCAGGTTGCGGATTTGCCTGTTTTTTCCCTCTGCCTCATCCCGAAGTCTGTCGGCAACCCTCTTGTTGTTCACTGCCTCCGTCTGTGCACTCGACAAGGCCTCTCTGCTCTTCTTTAGATCGTCACGTAACTTTTCCAGCTGCCTTTTAAGATCATCTCGCTGTTTCTGAGAATTTTGCAGTTGAACTTCAAACTTTTTAACCCTGAGGTCACAGTCCTTCTTCGTGGCTGCCAAGTCGAGAATCGCTCTATCGTAATCACCTTGCAACTTGGCAAGCTTTGTCTGAAGGGTCAAGATCTCTTCCTGCAGACCTTCTTTCTCATCTGCGGAGCTCTTCAGGGTGGCCTCGTACTCCGTAATCTGCGTGTTGAAGAATTCTTCCTCCATAGGAGCCGATTCTTGAACGGTGGTGACGGACTGGCTGACGACCATCTCTGACTTCAGCGTCTCCAGTTCCCTCTGCAAAGCTAACTTATCAGCCTTTAGGGACAAAATGCTGTTGTTCTTGGACGACAGCTCGCGTTTGAGTGCCTCCAGCTCAGTCTCTCTGCTCAAAAGCCGTTTCCTGACACCTACGAGTTCTTCATTGAGCCTATTCCTATCACTCTTGCTCTCTGCCAACTGTTCTTCTAACTGCCTTTTCTGGCGCTTTAGGTTTTCGATATCTAACCTCAGCGTTTGAACCTTCAACACAAAGAAAAAGAGAGAAAAAAGTTGGCTTAAAGCTAAAACTTAAACAGTTTTAAATCCTACATCGTATCACTGCCCCAAACGTGATATCTTGTGAGTGACTGCCATCAGTGACTCGTGTTGTTGTTGATCTTGTTTTTTTTTTTAATTGCAATTGATAACAACCTCATTTTACTCTGCAAACAATTTTCTTCACAGAAACGAAATCATTTTTGCAACGGAGCATTATATTCTTCCGGAAAGGAAGTTCGACCTTTAAATTTTCTTGAGCAGCAATGAGAGCTTCACAGTGCTAAAGAGACACAAACGATATGCCTAAACTTATGCTACAAAGTTTCCTATTCCTTTCAGTCGGGCTGGAGTTTCGAGTCTGCTAGGTAAGTAGTGTAATTGGGAAGGAAGAGCGAGTCTTTACTGCCACAAGTCTACCAATGTCATTATTTCACTAACATAACTACTAGGTGATGATAATTCGGTGGCTGTTACAAAGACTCCCTTTCGTTTTGGCCCTGAAATTAGAAACCAGTAAGGTCATTAATGAATGGATCTGTTTTTGTGGCTACTGCCACCTATAGGAGGCGAAGCCACTTATGTCGTCGAGATGAGTGAGTGAGTGAGTTATGGTAACAATAGAATTCCGATCTTGACCCAATTTTGATCCGATGTTTCCTGGTGCTACTTATTGTTTGTTTCAGAGTATCGTATTAGTTCAACGTTCGCTCTTGATATACATTCGAGTTCTTTCCTTTAATGATTTTGGGCTTACAGGCACTAGCGCATTATTGTTTCAGTTATTGCCATGACACTACAGAACACGGCAGATGAAGATACACATATCACAGTCATTTCAGGATTGCACGCGATTAAAAATAAAATTTTTCCTTGCAGAAATATCATAATAGGTGTGATCGAAGTATCCTGAGAATTAAATGAAAGTTTTTTTTTCTTTGAAGAGAGAGCATAGACTTTCCGCTCGTTTTTCGTCTATTTGAGCCTCTCTCCTTCGCAGCCGTTGCAGGTGGGGGAGTGAAGGCGTCACGCAACAAGAACAAAATATCGACTGTCAAAGAGAAGACTCTCCGTCGAGAAAAAAAATCATTCTGAGAGCGACCTCAGGGTATAGGGTGGGTCAGGCGACAAAAGGTGTACTGCCTTCTTCATGTAAGTGCAGGTTACCTCATCTAACCATACTTAAAGCCGTACTCTTGAGATTTTCAGCTAAAACAACAGCTGTCTAAATAAAAATTTGATTAATAACTGAGAAAATGAAGCCTATTTCAATGCCGTTCATAATAAACATCATGTAGCTTTTTTAAATGGTCAGTCGCCATTTTAAAAAAGGTTTTGAATAGGTCAGTTCCTATGCTTTTCGGGGAAAAGTTAGTCGGATGTCCTGATGGATTCGGAAATTGATAACAACAGGCCAAACGTAAAAAAAATGCCGCCCTTAACCTCCCGCTCTTTTTTTTTTAAGTAAAATGTTTGGACAGCTCCAAGGAAAACAATCCAATAAAGGAAAGTGAAAGTAACAAGAGAGCTGATATTTGTTTAACTGTATTGCGCGAAAGTGTTAAAAATTTCCTGAAAATTACAAAAGGGCAAGATACGGAAATGAAAGCTGTGGCTACGTGACATGATAAATCATGGTCACTTAAAAGTACAAATTATCAACAATCTTCCCCATCCTCTGACATTTTCCCCATATGTTGGTTTCTACAGGCCCCTTCAGTGTTTCGATCTAGCAGAGCTTACTTTAAAACAAGAAAAAAATGTAGTCCTCTTGAAGTTTAAGGTAGGGTTTGGACGTCTAAAAATTCTTTCCCAAAAATTGGGTGATATGGCATCAAAGACTGATTGTGAAAGAAAGAATGTTATGCTTTTAAGACATACCTAAAATATACCGAGAAAACCAGGCTTGCGAGACAAGAGAATTTGCAGGGGGACAAACGAGAGCGCTTAAACGTTTGCTCAAGAGAAAAAGAAATATTTAAGTTGCAAATTCTCCAAACGTTTTGATATTATGGGAATTTTCATTGAAATAAAGCTCCTAGAGAGATTTGGTTTCTGTTAGTTTAAGTAATTTATGAAATGGAGCGGAACTGACCGACTGTTATGCTAATATCTAGTTTCAACACCATGTGCGGTAATTACTTAATTCAGCGTTTGTTTGATGCGTTCTCAAGTTTAGTATTTGATTTGAGTAAGCTTCTGCAATAATTCAAACATTGCGACGCTTTTTACCACCGCAACCTTTCGGCTGGCTTGTGACAACGATAGCTGTGAAAATTTCACTGCACTTTACGTTGCCTGCGGTCCGTTTCTATTTGTGTCTTTAAAAATGTTTTAAATTTCCCAACGTTAATCCGTTGAACTTTTGTATTTATCTATAAATAATATCATATTTTCACCCCTTTATGGCAAGACTAGAAAAGGAAAAAGATTGCCGCGCTCTTCCCTAAAAGTCGACTCTTCATTCTGACATATTTGTAAATTATTAACAAAATAAATCTCTAGATCATTCCTCGTCAGTATTTCTCTGTTTTATAGCGATTGTGACTGCTTTTTCACCCTTTGTTTTGATAAACAGATTACACGACGTAGCGACGCCGAGGGCGCCAGTACAAGAATAGGACAGAGACAGGTTTTGCCAGAAATATTAATTTGAGTGAGGTATCATGTAATAAAACATGTCTAAACACTATAATCCTTAAGTGTAAATGAAAACTAGTCACAGTCTTATTCAGTCGGAAAATTAACAAAAACGAAGAGTAGGGGTGACTTATGCAAAAGCATTTAGGGTTATGAATAAGAACAATCTCTCCAACAAAAGTATTAACTTTTTTTTTTCAAACATTTTCCTGGAGACTAAATTACTATCACGAGTCTTCAAAGGTTCCCCGATGGCTTTTAATGACGTGGCGCTGTAACGGATAAGAGCGAATTAAGTGGAGAACCATATTCCCTGATCATGCAAAATAACGCAGAAGTACAAACAGAGAGTACAGTACGCTCTGCGGAATATTTGTAATGATTTTTCAAACAGAAGGCAACCAGCAAATACGACTGCTCTCGGAATTCCTTAGCGATACCTAAAACCCCAATTTTAACTCAACATTTGAAGACCAACGGTCAACTTCGTTGCCGAGAAACGAAAAAGTTCGAAGAAAGGTGGCAAAGTTGCAGACGAAATTAATACCTTCAAGAAAATAGGTGGTGTCTTATATAACGTAAGGAGGCGCTGTGATTTATTACGCAAGATTTTAATTGCAACACGTCGACAAATTTGAAACGCTTCCGTGAAATGAAGATATTGATTCAACCAACTTGTGGGCAAAGCGTAGAAATATCAATTAACAACATCGACAACTTTAAAGGAAAAATGTCCGAAGGATGTGTTGATCACCGTAGTTAGTTTAACAAACGCTTGCTTGTGCGGCTATACTTTATCCCGCAGTGTGGGTGTGACAAGTGAAGTCAATTTGCATTCTTATTGTAGTTACAGCCAATATCTGCATATGTCCATTTGACTACTAACAGGCTACATTCAGGAAGATTAAATCTGTTTACCGTGCGGTCTACCGACGAGATATCTAGGGAATAAATTTTACGATGAGAACTGCCCGCAAGTAACGACAAACGCTCTTTGAAGAGTTTGAAAATATCCTATTATACCACAAATAAAAAACCTAACTGGGTCTTTTCCGTGCACATATGAGTAGCAGTAAACTCACCTCGCTTGTATGTTCCCGCTTGAGGCTATCAATTTCAGCGCGGTGTTTACGGTACATTTGCTCAAACTCATTGAGGTAACCCTTTGCCTCAGAGATGTGTTGCATCGTGATATCACCTGCTTTGGAGGACATAGCCAGGTCGGATGCCTTGTAGGTAACAGTACGGCGAACAGAAGGTGAACTACCAGTGGACGAAAAGTCCAAACGCGTCTGCTCCATCTCGGACATAATTACAGTAGGGACAGGCTGCTGAAATCCTGTTACAATTTCAAAGATAATCTTATATCAGCAATTCTTTCGGGTAGCACTCTTTTTCCTGAGGTAAACCAGCCCTTAGGGAGCATGCAAACTTACGTTCAACACCCTTGAGTCGCTACTGAGCTTTCCCTGTCTCAGCCACTGTACTTTAATCGGTGCAGTCTGGCGTTGTTTTGTGGTCAAAAAGGCGTTTGCATTCTTTATAAGCCTCTTGTCAACACGCCTAGTACTGGGGCTTTGACGTCAAATTAAAGGCAGCCAATTGTCATTAACCAAGGACTTTCCTATTATATTTGGGCAGGACGCGGAGTTAATGGAATATAACTGGTTCGCCGAATTGTATTGGAATTGTTTACACGCACAATGGGGTCATGCCATTTCTCAAGATATTACTGAAGCCTGTATTCATGAACAGAGCGCGTTCGAATATTGGGCAAACGAAACTTCTGGCCTCCTTGCGCGTAAAGCCTACTGTAAGGTACGTTGAGCTAATTCTAGCCGCTATTTTTTACTTCCTTGTCTCGATTCGTTCGTTTAACGAGTTCGTGCAGCCAGACTTGAGCACAACCCTTAGACGCCCCTGCACGATATGTACTTTATGTTAATAAGAAGTGGTATGATCAGACGTCCGTAACTCTTCAACCGTGAAATGCTGACAATAAGCACTGCTTTCCTAATATTACGCAAAACCATCATCAAGAATCACTTAAGTGTCCTTGATGTGAAGTCCTTTATTTGCAGCTAGGGCCTGAGAATATCTTTTCGTGTACTTTAGCCTTAAAATTGTGTGAAAAAATTTTACTCTACGTTAGAATTTCATCGCTCAAGTGTTGTCTCGAACACACGTTCATCGCACACCCCAGTGACCTTTTATTGTTTACAGCCGTAAATTGCCATGCAAATATGGCTTGCAGACTTCTAAGGCCGTGGGAAATTTTTAGAACTAAGCTTTTCTTTTGGATTTACGGGCGTGAGAAAACTTCACAAAACCTACCTTTCCTCTCTTTGTGAGTTTTGTCTTGGCTAAGTCTGTTTTTTCTGAAGTTTGCGTTCGGGTTACACTTCAAATCTACTACTAAAGGGAAGAGATGATTTATTTTAATTTATTTGACGCGTAATTTAAATGGAAATCACATGATTCCCCCGCATTTCCTGTGGGGTAAGATTGCTGCCAAGGTCGCTATATCACCAGACAAGAGTTTGTTACTTCTTTTTTAACCAGGAAACGGATGCCGATACTTATCAACGTAAGTACACGGTACGATGGAAAAATTTTGTTTTCGAGTCATCTACATTTGTTTCATGATCCCACTGGCCAACATAAACAGTTGAAGTAATGATGACGCTTTGCGATAAACGCCACGAGGAAGTCGAACACCCTATTCTGTGAACAGAGAAAAAATTGTGCAATTGTTAAGTTTGACCAGATTTTTCAGGATTGCTTATCGGGCGATGATTGATAATGAACTAGGATTCACTCCAACGGTTCGTGACAAAAGTCGAGATTTACTCAAATGGTTTGCACGTGCATCGTGTTTTAAATTTATTTCCTGATCTTTTTAGTTGAAAGTTTTATTAGCATTGAAGGGGAGCATTTTAATTACGAATTAGGGTTTTGCCCGAACCATTTAAGAGTTTTGTTTAATCATGGTTCTTGTTGTTACAAGCTTAGGGCCGCTAAAGACGCTTTTGTCATGATATTGTATAATTACCATCATCTAATGAACAATATATTGGGAGGATTAACACGGTTATGTCACATAGAACGTGAGATAAACATGAAAAATAAAAAATCAAACACCGACGTCCAGCAGATTTCGACTCCCTGTGGAAATAATTCGAAAAGAGTTCTCTAAACTTTCATAAATTTCTAGTGGTGTGATGGGATCACATCACGAAATATCTGAATTTTTAATGACTTTTCGAACCGTGACAGCTCTTCGAAAAGTACTAATAAGGTCAGAGATATCGGCTCTAAAATTTTTTCCTTTTTACTCAAGAAAAGGGATATATTTTCCAAGAACATTTAAAGGCAGATATACATGTTTCTTCTCAACCGCTATCTGTGTCACGGAAGCCAATTCCAAAACCGCTAACCTATCCATGTAGATTTTAAGTGCACAGATGTTGGCCTCATAATGTGGGGTAAGTTTAATTATTTAAAAATATCTCGTCGACTTCGTGTTTTTTAACTTCGAAAAACTTGAGTGCAAGTTTCAACAATGATCAATTTTGCAGTGTACTAATATCACAACGATTCTTGCATTTTAAAGTTGTCTAAGACCTCCTCTGTGTAAATGTTAGCTCACTAAATTGATAAGGTAATTAATCCATAAATGCTATTTTATTTCCACAATGTCTTCGACGAATTTACAAAGGAAACTAATAATCTATGTAGAACAAAATTGAATTTTCTGGAATACGTGTTTCCAAGTTAGTCTGTCAGCATCTTTCACAAATCTCTGCAATTTAATAGTGTCGTTTCATATTTAATAAAGCTAAACATTTGAGTATCTCGCTCACTAAGGTAATAAAACCAACAGAATTTTAAACGACCTGAGCTTCAAGACCACCTTTCCAAATAAGTATCAAACACCAATATCACGTTTCCTTCCATAACTTCCTCGCGTGAAATGGAACAGGGTACAATATCTTTTTCAAAGTGTCTCTGCCGATTTTATTCTTAGTATCCAGGAGCAGAAACAACTCGTGTTTTTTTGTATTGCTCAAGAGTGAGGTCTTTTCTTTTAGTTCCTTTTAGCGTGAATGAAAAAAAAGGAAACTTGGGCGTTTGACCCGAGGTGATTTTAACCTGAATGAAGCTATAACGATTGTTGAGAAGGACGCGTAGGAAAGTTTGATGAACACCTCTATGTAAACACGTGGCTTAATTATCAACCACAGAATTCAAACTGGCGCCGCATCAATAAAAAAAGCTTACTAAGCTTGTTTAAACCTCCTTGGCCTGTTTCCTTCTCCAATGTACTAGAAGGGGCGGTGTTTTCCTGTTACATGGTTGAGTGTGTTTGGACGCGAACAATTTGTATTTCCTTCCAAATTTTGCTTTTCCTTCCGAGAAATTGTTCCTAATTCCGCTTTCTTGATTCAGCTCTGATCTCTAAACGAAATTTGGTATGAAGTTAAGTTTACAAGATCTCTGTATCAAGCTATGTGACAAATTCACCAAAAACAATGCACTTTGCGATCAGATTCATGCAGCATGATCAATCGCTCTATCTGATCAAGCTCGTTCTAGTCACTAAGTGCGCTTGACAGCTACCTTCGAACAAGCAGCTCAGCCATGTAGTATTCTTCAGATAAAAGATTATAAAGTTTGTTTTTGTGATATTTGATTCCTGTTCGGACTGATAAATATTGGCTGAAAAGTATGTCTCTTCGACTGTTTGACACTCGACCGTCTGACTCATCCTTTCTGCCTCAAGTAAAGGCTAAAGAGTACAAAGGTTGTTTAATTTTGTCAGTATGTAGTTCAGTAGCAAAAAAGTTTCCATTACCGCAGCAGATATTTCCAGTTTTTGAACATGTTTGTGGTCTTCTAGCAGACACTCACACACCCAACAAAATCAGTGAAGCGAACACTGGCGTAGCTATTTGCATATTGGTAAATGTTTGACAGTGCTTTTTGCTGAGAGAACCGACAATATGCATTTGCATAAAATTTTCGTGCTTGGTAATATTGTTTCTGACATAAATTAGGCAAGAGGTTGAAGTTTAATACCACTTTCATCGATTGCAGGCTTGATCTGTTGTATGCCTCCATGACTGGCAGCTAGTAACACTACCATCTACTGTACCCGACGGCAAAGCGACGTCCATTGAACATGAGCACGAAGAAAAATACTCTCTCGAGCCCGTCTGGCTCAACAGAGCAGACAGAAACTTACAAGAGTGACAGTACCGAAACTACGAGTAAAACCAAGTTCGGAGATGATGTGTATTCCTACACACGAGTTTCGAAAATTTCGCGTGGATTCTTCGACAACGATGATGTGGCTCTGCAACATTACGACGAAGCGAAAGATACCTTCACTGCGCTTGAGGCCGCCTACAGAAAACTCTTACTTCAAGTGGATATCATGAAAACCGAGCGGCGTAACGAGGTAAATCATTGCTATTTTCCTTTGGTTAACCTTTGATATCAAGCCCCAAAACCGCTCTTGTCAAACGTTTTTGAAGTGGTCATGCTATAACGGTGTAACTTTCATTAGTGTATCGCACGTAAACTAATTCCATAAAGTTTTTATTTAACTTCACATCATTCGTTACTCATAAAGGAAGGTCATTTTAAATTCTTTATCACCTTCTGACAACGAAGAAGGCACGATAATTCAAAGTTGCTCAACATTGACAAGAAAATTCGTTACGAGTAACTGATCGTGTCTGTCACTGGAATGTTTACTTTACTTCTGCGAAACTTTATGAGGGATTTACAGTTTCCTTAAATTATTTTAAGACTATTAAAGCCCCCTCTTCAGTACAGAATTTAAATCACGTATTCTTTTGACCCAAATTATTATGCTTGCCAGATTTCGGCTTTCGAGTAAGACAACTTTATAAATTATTTACGGTACTAAAATTTCGCCAGACTAATATACAGATCTCTGTGGGTATTCCTTGAAATGGAACATTTACAATATCATATAAAAAGATATTGAACTAATAATTAGGTGTTAATTGAACTATTTAAACAACTCTGGAATTCTAGAAGCAGTATTGCGACCTACGAAAAGAATATTTCTGGACTCTCTCCTCTTTAATTTCAAACTTGACTTATATTTGAGTTTTACACGAGCAAGAAACAAGGGAACCCGCTGAGTCAATACGAAGTTTACAAAGATCCATTTCAGTTAACGCTAATATCACTTACGCTAGGGTACAGAGAAAAAATTTTAAACTGCACGCTTTAAAGAATTATTCTGTTGTAATGTATAGAATAAATGATCAGTTCAGAATATCCGTGAAAAGAAGCGATGATCATGATCACAAGACATCCAACAATTGTCTAACAGTGGTCGACTTCGATCCCATACATTGACCCTATTTTAAGTGGCTTCCTGCTGAAATGTGTTTTGGTGAAGTTTGATTTTCAAAAATTTTCTGCTAAGTTTACGTAACAGGTATCTTTAATGAACTCTTTCGATCAAAGCGCTTCGCGAATTTTCCAAACTATCGATGTCATAATGTTACGCAAGAATGCTTTGAAGGCGTGATTACATTCAATCTCTTTCCAATGTTGAGCCTAATTTTAACCTCAAAGTGTGAGTTGAATAACAAGAAGCATCACTTACGTTAAGATATTAATATAAAAAATATCACAGCTTATAACTGTACGCAGATGTTCCTGTAAAGTTAAGGAAACTAAACTGATACGTATAGATGTTTTAGACGGGGAAATGTTACCTGTTAAACCATGAACTGATGTCTTTGATCGCTGCAAATTCAACCAGGTTAATCTAATTGTAAACAATAGGTTACTCTAACGCCCTTTTGACGTTTAAGGGAAGCTAATCCACAGAGGATTTGGGTCACATTTTGCGTGGGAAGGTTATGCTAAATTGTTCTTGTTAACGGAAACATTCCAAGATTTCGAGGAAACATCTGCTCATTGGAGGTTAATCCATACCTGGCTCCTTTTTTTAAATCACGTATCAATAACAACTGTAAGGAAGAATTAGTTCTGTATTAATTAGCATAATTAGTTGCTAAGCTGTGTCAGTGATAGCATACCGCTAATTCACTATATTGAACAAAACTGAAAAATCGCTTTCGATTTGCTTCGTGGAAACAATTTAGCTTCCGGCTTGGATCAAATCGTCCCGTTGTTCACTCAACAGGTGATGAAGATGTCAAACTGTGTTTTTTTTTTCTTTTTTTTTTTCAACCACAAATGTTCCCTCATAATGAACAAAGGTGACTTATTCCTTTTGAAATAACGAGTGGAAAGTTATGCTTGTGGCTTCTATGAGTATACTACATTCCCAAAAAAGTGATACTGTAACAATTGTAAATTGTTGCAAGGGAGGGTTTTCTTCCTTGGATATTAAAAGCTGTCCAAAATTGACGTGAGAAGTATGCAAATATTGATGTTTAATTGATTTCGTGAGATTCTTTGATTTAAGTGCAAAGAAAACCCAAAGCAGAACTTTCCTCGATACCGAGTAGTTCTTTTTTTCAAGTAATAACTTCTAATGTTAAAGCTGAGGCTGAAGGTTCTAGTTTTTTTTTTGTCGAGAATCGGTTTTCGCCAACAAAGAAACTCACAATTTCTTGATCTTGACAGTTTTAATAGCACAGCATGAAGCCTAGCTGTCACATTTCTTTATTGAACTCTCTCCCTCTCTACTCTCACACACTCCCACTACTCGTCTCATATATCAAAGGACTCAAGGTTCAAACGGGGGAATTTGACGGAATATCACCGGAAAACAGAAACTTGCGTAACGCAACTCGCAGTCACCACATTTTTTTTTTTTTACCATTTGCATCCGAAAACGTTCTTAGCATTTTCTTATTTTCTTAAAGATGTATGGTAAGGTATTAAATATATAAATTCGGACGTGACCAGGTCAGTGTATCTTAAACAAGAAATCATTAGGCAATTTAAAATTTCGAAAAAGGAGCGGTTTTTTAAAACGTTTAACGATAGTAATTGCGATGAAACATTTCGTAAAAGCATTTTAGAATTTTTTGACAACGTTTTGACGTTTGGCTAACGTTATTATCAAGTCAGAGAGAGAAAAATAACAAATTTTTAAATACTAAGAAGACAATAGGTAATGGAATGTTCTTTTAAACAAAGATTTTTGCGCGAATGGAATCAGTGAGCGTGTTGAGACTAGGATTGTGCTGCTTGATGAAAAGTATCTCGTAGATAAGACAGTCAAATTTTCCTAGGCACCTTATTAGAATGTGGAATTGGTTTTCTTTGAGGAGGCTTGTCACCCCATGGGCTTTCGAAAAGTGTTTACCGATCTTGAGGTCTTGTTCCAATTTTCTGCCGATAAACACGGGTTGTATTGTAGTGCCATTCTTGAAAAATTTTTTAACATTTTTTTAATGTAATCAAAATTAAAAAAAAAAAATTTTTTATGAATGCAATTAAAAGGCAAATGCGTAATCTCAGTCACAAGATTGGCACTACACTACACTACAACCCATGTTTATCAGCAGAAAATCAGAACAAGATCTCGTGCCCAGAGAAACCAAGCCCCCAATCGTAAATCAACAATGCGTTGTTTAATCTTTTACATGTGCTCTGTGTGACTCAGATTATGTCGGCTTTACAGCTCGACACCTCCATGAACGTATTGCTGGACATTAAAACTCTGCGATCGGTTAAAACACTTTTCGACAGCCTATGGGGATACAAGCCTCCTCAAAGAAAACCAATTCCGCATTCTAAAAAAATGCCAAGGAAAATTTGACTGTCTTGGCTACGAGATGCTTTTCATCAAGCAGCGCAATCCTAGTCTCAACACGCACACTGATTCCCTTCGCGCAAAACTCTTTGTTTAAAAGAACATTCCATTACCCACTGTCTTTTTAGTATTTGAACAGTTGTTATTTTTCACTCTCTGACTTGATAATGATGTTAGCGAAACGTCAAAAGGTCGTCAACAAATTTTTAATATGCCTTTACGAAATGTTTTATCGCAACTTTTTATCGCTAAATTAAAATTAAAAGTGAGTAATGCTACAAGTGACATTTTAAACTATTGAAATGTTACGTCTATTTCCTCCACGTAGCTTCTTTATTGTACGATATGTCTATTACAAACGTCCCTTACCTTCACGGTAGGTCACCGATTAATCTCTCGTTACCATAGAGACAGTGGGTGTCTACAGGGTTATGAGGAGGGTGTGTTCGGATTCTACGGTCAGCTTGTGGGTTTCGCAGTTGAGTTTAACTACATGCTTTTAGAGGATGGCTTTTGGCTTCAATGCTCCACACAAGCACTCACATCAGTTGAAATAAGACGATGAGAACACCTTTTTTTTTTGCAGCAAAATATACATGCCGCCAACTAATATGGGTTTGAGGCTAAAAGAAAAACAGTTACTATTGCAATAAATGTAAGGCGAGCAGATTACATTTAAGTATGCTTATCTTACTTTCATCCAGGTATATTTCAGTTCTGTTCACATTGCAGTTTTTATTTCACTTGTTTTCAGACGGAACGATGGAATTCGAAGTTCGAAAACCTCAATCGACAAAACCATCAGCTCCAAGAGCAACTGCTCGAATTCAAATCGAAATACAACAAACAGCATGAAGAACTGTCCATCATGCAACGCAAGCTGCGTCAAAGGGAATGGGAATTGGAGTCCCAACGTCGCGAGTTTAACACCAAAACTGACGCCATGGAGAAGCTGCGAAGTGAGAAGGATGTGATCGAGAAAGAGCTCGCAATGCTACGTGACCAGATGATAAGTCAAGCGTCCCAGGTGCAGGTTCTGGAATCATCGCCCGACATGGAGGTGTCTTTCCTGCAGGAAACGATCTCTCAACTGGAAGTCGAATGTAAGAATGCTACGGACGAGAGAGACATGCTGCAGAACGAGCTGTCCACGCTGCAATCGAAGTTTACCCAACTGCAGGCTGATTGCGATAGATACCGCAGACAATCGGAAATGGTGGGGAAGACAGGCAATTTGACAATCAGTAGGTACGAGATGCAGGTTCAGACCGCTGTTAAACAAAGAGAGTCTTTCAAGCAACAGCTTAACGATCTCTGCGAAGAACTCAAAAAGGCCAAAGAGACAATTTCCAGATTACAGCGTGAGGTATTGCAAAACCAGAATGACGCTAACAAGTACAAAGAAGAGTCCATTTTGAAAACCCACAAGGTAGAAACTCTTCAAAACCAGAACAACACCCTCGAAGAGAGTTTAGAGGCCCTGAAAAATGAGTTGTCGAAGTGTCAAGCAACGGTAGATGTTCAAAATCAGCAAATGCTGACATTACAGGAGACGATTGCATCGCGCGAGAAGACCATTACAAAGTATGACGTTGCAGTGAAGAGTCTACAAGACGAGAAGGCAACCATCCAACGGGAGCTTGTTCTGATGACTGGTAAATTTTCCAGTCTTGAGGCATCACAAGGCAAGCTTCAGGAGCGCGTAAAGGAATGGGAGTCGGTTGAGGTGCAACTGCGGAAGAGGGTAGATGAGCTGCAGACGGAACTGGAGGTAAGGAAAGAGAAAATTCCTGACCAAGTTGACGGGCAACTTTATAGCAAAATGGACGATCTTCAGTCAAGGCTAAACGAGTCTGTCATGTCGGTAAACGATCTTCAAGGACGATACGAAATTGTTATCAAAGAACGAGACGAGCTCAGAAAGGTTGTAGAAAGTCTAAACTCCAAGATGGTAACCACGACCGACTCACTGCGACGCGTCCAAGAAGAGAAGACAGAGCTTGAGCGTATGGTGGCTGCAGACCGCAACAAGATATCAAGACTAGAAGTTCAACTAGAAAGCGTTACCAAAGCGAAAGACAGATTTAAATTGGAGCTTGATACTGAGAGGGCCAGAGTAGCACAGATGAAAAAGGAGTTGATGGTGGTGCAGCAAGAGTTGTCTGAAAGCCGGCGCATCGTCGAACGTCTAAACGGAGAGATAGAGAAAAGAGACAAAACCATCGAGGAGCTCAAGTTCCGAGTATCTTCTCTTGAGACGAAAGTTGATGACTACCGTGAAGAAGCCGAAAAACTGGAAAGACGAATTCACCTGTTGGAAAGTGAAAGTGAGGAGCTTCGATCTGAAATTATGGAGCTTCAAAAGAGGTTGGGAAATTCTGAGGCCAATTACAAGATCACGGCGGAAGAAAGAGATAGAATCAACGAAGAGCTACAAAAAGTGTACAAAGACATGTCAAATTTACAGTCTAATCTCAACATCATGGAGCAACATCGAAACGAGATAGAACATCAACTAACGATACTGGAGAACAAGATCGTGAAACTCGAGGATGAACTCAGCAAAGAGAAGAGGGAGAATTCTGTTCTAAATAGTGAGGTGCAAGAGCTTCGAGCAACAAAAGCCAGAAATGATGACGAAATAGAGTCTCTCAAAAACGAGCTTGCACATCTGACGAAGTTAGTTGATGCTTACAACAAAGAGATTTCGGACAGAGACTATAGGATAGAACGACTACGAACAGAATTGGCTAGTTTAGCCGCTGACAAGGATGAAATCCTCACGGAAGCAAACCGACATAAAGCAGAGAATGACACTTTCAAAGACAAAAACAAGAGACTCCAGAAAGAGCTTGATGCCGCCAAAGAAGAAATCTCTCGGTTGTCTTCTCTCTACGACTCTGAGACACAAAGTAAGCAGCTGCTTCAGACCGACTTCGAAGTGATCCAAAGCAAAGTTTCAAACCTAGAGTCCACATACATGCAATTCGAGGAACTTGGTAAAGATTCTGGGGCTCTTCTAGAAGACGAAAAAGCGAAAAATGCAGAACTTGAGAAGAAAATAAGAGAACTCACAGACAAAGTAAGATCGTCGGAAAACCAACTTGACAACAGACAAAGGGAGATTGACAAGTTAGAGAATGACATGGACGTTGCTGAGGAAAAAATGCTCACACTTAATATCGAGATTGAGAAAATCACGGAGGAGAAGAACAAAGACTACCAAAAACTGTTGGCGACAGAGAGCAAGTTGAAGGAAGTGGAAAAAGACCTCGATGCCGCCAGAGATGAAAAAGATAGGGCTGAAAAGGAGTTGTACATTCTCCAAAATAAGGTATCAAAACATGAAACCCAACTTGAGACCCGCCGTAGACAAATAGCCCAACTACGGGAACAACTAGACGCTGCCAACAAGAAGATTCTCGAGGGCCAAGAGCGCTTCATTCAAATAGAAAGCAAGTCAGTGCAGCACGAGAAGTTTGGCGAAACCCTTAACACCATTATCGGGAAAAAGGACAAGACAATCGATGAGCTGAATAACAAGATTAGACAACTTCAAGACGAACTTGACAGAACCAAACGACAACTAAACAAGAACACTGCAACAAGTGACATACATCGGACCGAAAAGCAGGAACTTTTGAAAAGGATTGCACACTTGCAAGCAAGGTTGGACGAAATGGAATTGGAAACTAGGAAACTGAAAGAAAATCGCCAAGAGCTTTCACGCGAGTTTAGTTCAAAAGATCACACGATCACTCTCCTTGAAACTCAGCTCACTAGCGTAACCAAAGAGAGAGATCATTACAAAGCAGATGGCGATAACGTTCGAGACGAGCACCGCAAAGTGAAAGAGGAACTTCTCAGTGTACGGAACGATTTAGTAGAAAAAGACAGACTCGTAAACAGCCACGTTAAAGAAATTCAGGAAAAATCCAGTTTAGTAGAGACTCTCAATAATTCCAAGAAGAATCTCACCGACGAACTAGCAGATCTTAAGAGGGAACTCGAGACCACTCGGTTTTCCAGTCAAGAGAGGATGAGAGATTTACAAGGCCAGCTTCAACAAGCGAACGTGAACATCTCAAAGCTGGAGGTTACCGTAACAACACTGGGAAGAAAAGGTGAACTAGACGAAAAGGAACGTAAAAACTACGATGATAAAATATTCGAGGTTGAAAACTTGTTCAAAACCACCCAAGGACGTGAAGCTGACCTGAGAAGTGAGGTGGAAGTCTGTAATACAAAGATCCTGAAGATCGAAACGGATTTTAAGAACTCACAGAAGCGCGTGTTTGACCTGGAGCACGAGACTTCCCAACTCCAGAGGACAGTGAATGAGCTAAAGAAAATGCGAGAGAGAATCGATCGAGAAAAATCTGATTTGAAAGAAGAACTTGTAAGTGCCAATACCAGAGTATCAGAGTTAGAACTGAAGTCCGAGTACGATGACAAGGAAATCACTTCTTTAAAGAAACAGCTAGAGGGCGCACTTCAGAGATCTTCTGGGGTGAGTCGAGAAGATTACCTAAAGCAAGAACAACAGCTGGTTGAATTGAAGTTGATTGCAGAGACCGCTCAAGACAGGATGAACGAGAAAGAAAACCTAATTAGGCAACTAGAGTCGGCGAGAAATTATCTAGAAGACCAGTTAGAGAGTGTGAAGGGTATTCTAAAGGCCACTGAGGAAGACTTTGAAAAGCTCAAGGACGAAGTTAGCAACTTACAAGCAGAAAATATCGAACTCAATAAAGACATCAATGAGCTTCATGGCGACGTTCGAAAATTGACGCTGGAGAAAGAGCGCCTTCAAAGCGATTTTGATAACTACCTAAAGAAGTTCGCTTCCCTAGAGGAGCAGCTAGCGCAAGTTACTCGGTCTGATGAAGCCAATAAAGAAAAGATCGCCGAGCTGAGGGAATCGCTGAATGAAAGTCGAGAGGAAAACATGATTCAACAAAAGACCGTAAGCGAACTTCAATCTAAATATGACTACTTAGAGAAAGATATGGAAGACAAAAACAAGCTCATTAACCAACTAAGGGATATTAAGAAGACCTTAGAGGTTGAAATAGACGAGTTGAGGAAAGCACTGCGAGCGTTACAGAATGATCATAATGTCGTTTTGAGAGACAAGGGTGATGTCGAGAACAACTACAAGCTTATACACGAAAAAACTACTTTGATGGAAGAGACATTTGAAACCAGTAAGGGAGAAGTTAGAAGGCTCACGGCCGAAGTGGATGATTTGCAAAGGCGTCTCGTCGACGCTGAAAGTGAGATAAGTGCTTATAAAGAGAAAGAGAGGGATCTGCTCGACAAAGTAAAGAACTACCACGCCCAGCTTTCAAAATTGGAATCAACAAACGAGATTCAAAGCGAGAGAATAATGGTGTTGGAGCAGGACGTGACTTCCTTGAAAGAGGAGATTACCGATCTCGTGAATGACCGCGACCGTTCAGTAAGAGAACTGATGGTTGTGACCAAAGAAATGGAGGAGAAAACCAAGGAGATTTCACGACTGAAGAAGGACCTGGACGTCGCGAACAAAGAAAGAGCGGCGATGGAGGTACAGTTGGAGGAACATGTCACCATTGTGTCTCAGAATGAGACACAGCTGCTGAACGCTGAACGTCAGCTCCAGGAGTGGGTGACCCGAGGTGACAACACCGATGCTCAGCCCAAAGACAGCATCAAGTCAGAGAGAGACTCGCTTCAAAAAGAGGTTCACATACTCAGGCAAGAAATAGCAACTAACAAAACAACACTAGACAAAACTCAAAGAAGGAAGGATGATTTGGAGAAGGAAAATTTCTCACTGAGGAAGCAGATGACAGAGCTTGAGATGAAAATTAAAGCTCTTGATCACGAAAACGAAGACCTCAATCGTGAATTAATAAAAGACCAGAAAAGAATAAGCGTACTGGAAGGTGATATCCATCGGTTTAACGTGGACAAAAACAGTCTGCTTGGAGAGTTAGAGAAAGTGAGGGGGGTGTTGGATAAGCAGCGAAACGAGAACGCAACTCTTCAGAGAGAGATTTCTGAGCTCAGAGTCACTGTGGATAATTTTGACAAGACTATAGAAGATAAGAACAAGCAACTTGAATGGTACCAATCTACGACCAAGAATTTGGAGGAAGAAGTGACAAACCTGAAAAGGAAGATAGCAACCTTCAGGGAAGAATATGACAAAGCTCAAAACGAAGTAACAGTTCTTACATTGAAAGTGCAAGAGCTCGAGTCTAAAATCGATAGTCTACAACACAGCTTGGACCTCTCCGATAACGAGAAAAACAAACTCAAGCAAGAAAAGACAACGCTATTGACAACTTTCAATGAGTATAAGACAAACTTAGCGAATAACAGAAGAGAAGTTGACAGACTCCAGAGCGATATCCTTTCCCTCAACCGAAAACTAACTTCCCTCGAGGCTCGAAATAAAACTGTGGAAGACGAAAAAGACCGTTTGAAGAAAGAAATAATGGATTTAAAGAATGAGAACTCTGAGTTGAGAGCTCGCCTCAATGCTCTCCAGTCTGATCGAGATCGACTGCAAACTGACGTCACCTTGATTAACAAGAAATACGTCAATATACAAACAACACAGTTAGACAAGAGAGACAAGAAACCAACAGACGCAGCAACACTGAAGCGACTAAAGGACTTGGAGGAGTCGTACCAGAGGGTTTTGAACGAGAAAGAAGACGCAGAGAGAAGGTACCTTGATGGGAGAAGAAAAATATCCAAACTTGAACTGGAGCAAGGAGATTCCAGTCGAATAATCCAGTCTTTCAAGCATGAGCTATCTTTGAAGATAAAAAGGATATCTGATCTCGAAGACAGCCTTTCAGAGCTTCATGGACGAGATGTAGTGGACGAAGGAGACTACAAAACGTTGCGCAAGAAATTGGTCACTTCGGAACAAGAGCTTCAGTCCTCTAAGAACAAAGTGTTTCGTTTGGAAGCCTATAAAACGTCTTTAGAAGAAAAGTTCAAAGATTTGCAGGAAGACCTCCTCGCTAGTCAACAGAAGACTGCTCAGGCTGAGACTATGTTACAAGCAAGTCAAGATCAACTGAGTGCCCAACAGAAAGAGCTCTTAGAGGCACTTAAGAAGATGGCCGACTGGGAATCAGCTTACAAGTCTGCTAATAATGCTAAGATAGAGCTTCAGCGAACTGTGAAGACGTTGGAGAGCAAGATAATCTCTCTAGAAGAGGAGCAACAGAACCAGATGAAGGAGAATGCACAGCTAAAGGGATCTCTCGATCAGATAAAAGCCCGGAATGACACACTCAGAGAGGATATCAACAACCTGCAGAAGAAACTCATACAGCAGCAAAATTATTATGAAGAGCAGATACGAAAGTTGGTTGAATACAAGGCGATCATAAACAGACTGCAAGAAGAAAACGAATACTTAGAAGTGGAAAGAGCTGAGTCGAAGGAAGAATTAGATCGTGTTCGAACAGAACTAGAAAAAACTATCATGGAACAACGAGACACGAAGTTTGAACTGCAGAAGCTTCAAATTCAGTACACTGAGGTAGAAGGCAACGTTCGAATATTACGAGACGAAAACGAGAGGCTCAAAATGGACCTTGCCTCTCTACAAAAGCTCTACGATGAGCTTAAAATTTCGCGTGAAGAGACCATTGCCGTTCAAAGTGTTTCAACTGTGGAAGCAGCTCCGGACATGTTCTCGTTGGATATGAGTGCAGAGTATGAAACGATCAGGATAGAGCGAGATACACTCAAACGAGAAAATAACGTCTTGCGTGATAAAGTGAGTGGATTGGAGAATTCCCTAGAAGAGGTGAAGCAAGAAAGACGCAAACTTCAAGACAAAGTCCTTGAACTACAAAAGCTTTTAGCTGAGAAAACTCAGGAGATACAGAACTTAACGGCTGAAAACAAAAAGGTTACGGTTGAGCTACAAGCTCTAAATCGTCGCTTTGAAGACCTGCAAAAAGATCAATTGGAATGGGGAGAGGAAAGGGACGTTTTAATAAAAGAAGTTGAATCTATGCAAAGAAAGCTTCACGATCTCGTGTTGGAAAGTCAGAAAGAGAATGTAACTGAAGTATCCTCAGAACAGATATTTTCCAATATGGAAGCCGATGTTAAGAAGCTCCAGGAGCGGGAAGCCCAACTGCAGCTGGAACTTCTAGCGGCTTTGAAGAAGGTGTCTACGATGGAACATGAATTAGAGACCGAGAGGGAGAGGAACAGTGGGCTACAAGGTTCAAACCGAGTGCTTGAGGAGAAAGTTAAAACTCTCAAACGAGAAGTCGTAGAATATCAAACTAGGATTTCAAAGGTAGAGTTAGACTACGAACACCTTCAAGATGAAAATAAGGAACTCCTCAATAAACTAGCGGAACTTGAAGTCCAACTAGAATCTGAGAAAGACTCGAGCAAGCTGTCCCAACAGGGGAAGTCTGATCTAGAGA
Source organism: Stylophora pistillata (assembly GCF_964205215.1). Classification (NCBI taxonomy): domain Eukaryota; kingdom Metazoa; phylum Cnidaria; class Anthozoa; order Scleractinia; family Pocilloporidae; genus Stylophora; species Stylophora pistillata. The sequence goes on along the minus strand of NC_142525.1, from coordinate 25,946,518 downwards.
ACGAGATAATTTCTCTGAGAACAAAGGTGAAGAAATTGCAGGTTCAAATTGAGGAGGACAGGAAGATACAGGAGAACTTGAGAGCCCAGCTTGCAGACTACAAAAACATGGGTGACAGCCAATCAAGAGATTTCGGGGAGCGTGTAAATGAGCTTAGAATCGAGATTGAAACCTTTCGTAAGGAAATTGTGGACAAAGAGCGTGTCATCAAAGAGATGCAAAGTAAGTACAGCGATCTAGAGGACGAAATCCACAAAGTTCGCAGAGATCTACAGAACAAGCACTTGGAATGTGAAGATTACATCAAAGATCTCGACGAAAGTAACCAGCAAAAAGCAGATATGGAAATCGAAATAAGCACACTCCGTGGGCAAATACGAAACTTCGAGATCCTTCTGGAAGAGCACGAAAAAGACAAAAATGAGCTAAAACACAACATTAATGAGATCGTGAGCAAAGGAACCAATGAGAGTAACGATCTAAAGAACCAAGTCAAAGATGCTCAGAAACAAGTGGAAATTTGCAAGCGGGAGATTATTGAAAAGGAAACGGTTATTCGAGATCTCAAGGATCGAATGTCGCAAACAGAGCACAAGCTTCACCTCACTAAGACTAAATTGGAGACGAAAGAGAACGACTGCGATGACTACTGCAAAGATTTGGAGGACACCAAGAAAGAAAAGGCAGATATGGAGGTGGAGCTGCTCGCGCTGAGAAATAAGACTTCCAAGCTCACAATCCAGATTGACACTGAGCGAGCAGAAAAATCTCATCTTCAAACACAGCTAATTGAAGCAAAGACCCGCGGAGACAAAGAATCAACTGGCCATGCAAAATTCGTAACTGAGCTGCAGACCAAGCTAGACAACGCTAAGAGAGAGATCAGTTTCAAGGAAGACGAAATTGAACACTTGAAGTATGAGCTGGAGGTAACGAGGAGAGACCTGCTTTCAAAGGACGGAGAGTTCAAGATTTCTATAGAGAAACTTGAGCAGATCAATAAGGAGAAAGCTGAGTTGACTGTAGAAATAATGTCGCTTCGGGAGAAGGTTATCATCTTGGAAGGTGATGTACAAAAAGAAAAGGTCGCTAGAGAAGGAGTTGAGAGACAACTCATGGACTCCACGGCTAAGGGGGAGACAGACGCCAAGTTTATGAGTGAACAAGTCACCGAGATTCAGACAAGGGTCGAGAGCTACAAGAAAGAAATCCTCGAGAAGGAAACCATCCTAGAAAAGTTCCGATTCCAAACCAAAAGCTATGAACAGGAGGTCGATCGACTTAAAAGGGATCTCTTATCCAAGAAAAACGAAAGCGAGAGACACATGCACGACATTGACCAGCTCAAGCATGAAAAGTCTGAGCAGTTAGTGGAGATTAATTCGCTTCGCAGCACAATTAACAAGCTTGAGATCCATATAACCGAGCTACGAAAGGAGAAAGAAGTTGTGGTCGCTCACGTGGATGATCTGAGAAGCAAGGGAGAGAATGAAGCTAGCGTTATGCACGAACAAATTATTGAGATTCAAACTCGCATTGAAGAATACAAAACAGAAATCATCGAAAAGGAAACGGTCATCGAAAAGCTTCGCATCCAGATTTCAAACAATGATGGTGAACTTGATAGGCTCAGACGTGATCTTGATACCAAAGAAGTGGAGTGCGAGGGCTACATCTGTGAGATCGAAAAGCTCAATCAAGAAAAATACGACCTCGACGCGCAACTGTCAACTATACGAGGTAAATTTGATGTTCTAGTGAAACAAATGGATGAGGCGCGGGCCGATAAGAATCTAACAGAAAGCGAGACAAATGTTCTGCTTGTAAAGATCACAGAAATCGAAAGCAAAATTGAAGTGTACAAAACAGAAGTAATCGAGAAAGAGACCTTGATTGAACGATTACGCACACTCAACAGCACCAACGAACAAGAGTTAGAAAAGCTGAAGCGTGAAGTTAACAATAAACAGGTAGAATGTGATGGCTACATCCGTGAGATCGAGATATTAAATCAAAAATTGGCGGAGATAGACATCGAACTTAACCACCGGAACAGCCGAGTGTTGAAACTGGAAGGATTTTTAGAGGATGAGAAGAAAGACAAGGAGATCCAGATAAGGAGTGTAAAGACAACTTTCGAGACAGATATTACCTCTTTGCAACGCGAGTTTGAGGCGAAGATCCTCGAGTGCAACGGCTACATCAAGGAAATCGAAGAGTTGAACCAGGAGATTTTTAGGCTAAAGGGACTTCCTAGGCCGGAGAGAGAGGTCGAGCCACATTACACTACATCCTACATCATGCCCCCAAAAGGAGTTACAGTAACCAGAGAGGTAGTTGTTCCACAGGAATCCATACAGTCTTCGTCTTCCGCTTTCGGCCACACAGAATTTATGGTTGACGTCAAGGAAAAGACAAGACCTGTAGAGATTTCTAACTACGAGATGAGTCCCAAACGGATGGTTAAAGTCAGAAGTCCATTTGAAACAAGAACCAGGGACACCACCGATAGCAGTGAGCAGAGTAGCAGTACTGTCATGACCAAGATAACAAGAATCCAAAGAAGTGTCAGCCCAAGCCACGGTGTCCACTTGGATACAGGAGCTGGAGATCCCTCGATTACTCTTGTAAGTAATAACGGTGAAACTAATTTTACTCCACCCAGCAGCCCTACTAAGATACAGCACCTGGAATCGAGTATCAGCCCTAAAGTAAACGTCTTTCTAGAACATACAAAAGCATCCAGCCAGCCTACAACGTTAAATGTTGCAGACACTAGAAGCCATACTTTCACATCCACGAGCAAATCAGTCATGACTAAAATCACTCAATTACAGACAAGTTCCATGTCCACGTCCACTTCTTCCTCCCCATCTTTGTCACCATTTCGGGTGCAGTCCCCACGAAATGTCATCGAGACAACTGAAGAGCGAGCGAGCAATGAAACTGTCATTTCACAGGTTGAAACTTCTCACGGCTCAGCGAGCCCCATTCGCGTGAAAGTAGAGGCGGAGGAGAAATTACAATTCGAGCCGGTACAACTCCACGTTGAACGCAAACCATTACAGTCCTCCTCGTCCCGATTCCAAACAGTTGGCACCCACCTTTCTACAGAGGAGTTTAAAGAGCAACGAATGGAATTTACACGAAGTGGAAACAGTTCAAAAAGTGGTGGTCGTCACAAAGGTACTAGCAAAACTTCGGAGCTCTAAAAGATATTTATGAAAGGTTTATGAAAGAATCACTCGAGTAAAAGGGTAAATGTACTATTGTAGGGTATAAAAATTTGGATCTCGAATGTACCCCGCTAAGGGTTAATTGTCCAAAATGTGTGACGAATAGGGAAATGAAATGGATAGAGGTGTTGTTTGTTAAGAAAATGCTGGGCTATAGCCAAGAATTAGATTAGATGTTTGTTAATGTCAACCTGCGGTTGTTAAGGTAAATTGGCCAAACTCCTAATGATAAAATACGTCTTAGGGGGTAGAATCCACCTCAAAGAAGATCGAATACTTCTAGTGAAACGGCTTAAGGTCCTCGCATTTATAATCAATTCCTTTAACAACAGGCTGGGAGGGAAGTCTTTTTTTATATTGTTTTGTTCAAACAACTGTGAAGGTGTTTAAACAACTAGAAGTAGCAGCGTTGATCCTCAAAGCGATAATATTTGAGTAATAATTTACCTTATCAACAACAGCTTGGTGACATAGAGAAACGCGTTTGGAAAAATTAGAGAATCAAATTCGATAATTTATGACGGTCAGTAACAACAAGTTTCAATTCACGGAGAAAAAGGGTTAATGCGCCACGAAAATGTTTCAAATATTTGTTTAAAATTTACAAAAACTAGCAGCTCTTTCTTAACAAATGTTGCTTCGTTAATGCTAATTTTTTTTTTCAAGTGCTTTTTTAATACCTATCTATTACAAACAAATTTATTAGAAACTGGAAGGGATAGCATTTGCTAAAGAAATATTCTTTAAATCGTGAAAGTGATTAGGAGGCATGAATAGGGGTCCATTCCCGGAATATCGACCATTTTCCATGGCATATAATGTCGCTATGGCGTCGTTTACATAACTCACTGCTTTAAAATTTATTGGCAATCGCTAGAATGTAAATTATGCCCGCATTTTGAGACTCCGAAAGCTAGGATTTGTTTCGGGCAGTTTTGCTTTGACAAAGAATATGATTTTTCTTATTTAGTTTCTATGCTGCATGGAAGCTTAGATATTTATTTTTCTCCCTTTAATAGTTTTTAAAGGTTAATATTTTTATTGTAAATGATTTAATGGGTCACATATGTCTAGCACAAGGCAATGGACGAATTGAAGTGTTTGGTTTTTTTTGGGATTCCAGTTCAGGCCAAGTAAGATTATTCTTCAGATTTCGACAGGATTTAAGTTCTTTTAATAAAACTTTAAGGGAAGGTGACGTTTATTTAAGTTATTGATCCGCATTATTGCTTTCTGTATTTTATTTTTGGTACTGTACTTTAGTAACGAAACAGCTCCTAGGCATTAAATATATGTGACGTTATTAGCAAGATAAAGACAGAATATACCAATTATTACTGAGACATCATTTTACGTCATAAGAGGCCACATACTAGTGAAATACTATCTCTAAATTTACTTCCCAGGCTCAAACCTTGGGTATTTAGGACAACAAGGATTCAATTTACGCTTTGCGTTTTAACGATCTGTTTTAAAGATAGGTCAGCCTAGTGCGCCACGTCGCCAACGCCACAAAGAGCAAATAGAGGAATATTTTAGAGACGATTGTTTACTAAGATCATGGTACCACTTTGATTATAGAACCACGCAATACTTTGTAATTGCAAATGACACTGTTGAAGTCTTAAGAGCTTTATTGAGACTTTAGCAAGCGTCGCTTTCGCGTTTCAGTACCTAAGGGAAAACAATTTCTTCAGCTGAAAATGGTGTAGATACATGTTCTGTGCAGGGGAAAACTTATCTTTTGAGAAAATTGTGTAAGCGAAGTAACATGTGGAGTCCACTGGTAATGATTTAAAAGCTTCCATTTCTCCATTTTTTGACTGAGTATTACTGAAGAGGTATATGGTATATTTGTAATAAAGGATTTAAGATGGATTTGGTTGTTTATAGTTGTTTTGGCAAAACTTTGGTTATGCTCCTCAAGAAATATTCATACGTTCCGAAGGCGAAAGAGTAGTTTTTTATTTTTTTTCAAAGCAACAAAAAGTCGCCACTTATGAGGTTTGAATTCATGATCCGATCAAACAACCTTTTCCACAACAAAGAAATAAGACATCGATAAAATCAATTCCTTCCCTGTCACAGATTCAGTGCGAACCTTTGAGACAAGGTCAGATCCGTTATCTGATCCAGTAATCCAGTCCACGATAAACAAAAGAAATAATTTTTTTTTGTCGAATCAATTCCGTTACTTGGATAAAGCTACGCGTTAGCAAATTTTCAAAAATACACATGAGACTAGTCACGCACCGTTCTGAATAAGATCCAACCAAAACTACCGGATAGTCTATTGGCTGTTTGAGTGTTTTAGCCATCATGAGTAGTCCAGTGGTCATTGCGCTGGACTCTGGGTCAGATGGCCCGGGTTCAAGTCCTGGCTGGGGCTTGACGTTGTGTCCTTAAGCAAGACGCTTCACTCACATTGCTTTGTCTTCTCGGATAGGACGTAAAGCCGGAGGTCCCGTCTCCTGCACCTATCAATTAGTTAATTTCGGAAGGGGACGTTAAAGAACCCACATCACGAGATTACTGTGATGTGGTCTGGCCTGTTTACTGGGAAGGGAGGGAGGGGGCATCTGTAAAAATTTTTCCTTTATTAATTGTAAACTGCTGCCGGAAGTCTGGAAAAGTCCCCCGCACAGTGTTGTAAAGCGCATTAGAGAATTTGGAAATGCGCTATAGAAATCGATCTATATTATTATATCATTATTATTATTATCATACTTGAAAACAAGCATCGCTTCAACAATCGGCCCTTACTGCCTTTTAAAGTTTACCTTTACGCCCTAACATCAGTATGCATATTCTCCATAATATTCTCTGTACATTTCTTTAGGTGCTGACAAGGAGAATTTGTTTAACAATCAAATGCTTTTTCAAATTGGTGATCATTTCCTTTATTCTCCCGACCTTAGTGTGTGATTAAGGGGCGATATCGCGAAGATGCAAGTCACTCTGAGGTTAGGGTTTAATAACGTCAAGTAAAGTCAAACGCCTCTTATATAATCCTCCATAACTCTAGAAAAAAAATATCTTGCATATTTTGGCTCATGGACTGTACTTGGCCTTTAAATATAAGGGGCTGACCATTTAACTTTTGAGGGGTGAGGGGGGTGGGTGATTTTGAAAAAAAATTTCCTGCAAGCGCTTGTTAATGGAAGGAAAAAATTGCATGCAGCCCAAATGTATCAGAAAAAATGTACCAAAAAATCGGATAAAAATATCCTGCACAACAGATTGCTAGAAAAAACATTTCTTGATAACCAAAAATCACCCCCCCCCCCTCAAAAGTTAAATGGTCGACCCCTAAAAGCGACAAATTCTTTCCAGCTCCAATTCTGGGCCATATGTACTGTCGGCAGTTCGTCATGTTGGCTATATTGAATTTTTGATAACGCGCTTCAGAGCATCTCCGACTTGTCCAGTATTGCGAAACACACACACATCCGGATTTAGTATAATTTCAGAGCTGAGCAAAGAGTTTCCAGCAATCTGATTGGTCGAGCGGTTCTTTATATGACGCTATATAAACCGCTCCATGCGGTTTAAATAAAATGTTAAAATAAAATGTTAATAAATGTTACTAAAATGTTATGATTTTAGAATCTTCTCTGTTGTTCAGCTCTGAAATGATACTAAAACAATTATTCGCCTCAGGTTCGATGAATATTTAACAACTACTCACCGAACTGGAGGTGAATAGTTGTTTTAGTATATACTAAAACAGAGATAATATACACCACCAAAAATTGATTTGAGTGATTTCTTCGCTTGTCACGGATACAAACCGGGACGCCATTTTTTCCCGAGTTGCTCGGAGGTAAATAGCAAAGGATATTCGGAGTTTCACCAGCCAATCAGAGCACGCTCTAAACGCTACCCACTGTTTTAATATATACTAATGTCGAATAATCCCCTCGAGTTCGTCTCGGTGATTATTCGACGATATTCGCCTCGCCTTCGCCGAATAATTGTTAAATCTACATATGCTAAGGTGTGAACGGTTAAAAAGATATTCAATTTGAAGTAAACTTCCTATAACTAAATTGCTGACTCCTTTGTAAAGCTCCAGGCGATGTAGACATCCTTTCCTGTATCTTTTAAAAGCGTTGTCATTTAGACATAGCTACTGAACGTTTGGCCATTCTATTTTAAGACCCACGAATTGTCAGAATTTTGTGCACCTTTACTCAGGACAAAGCTCGAAGATATTCGCCCATAAGTTACACATCGCACCCTAATGAGTTTGTCCTAAACCTTTCTCATGAGGTTTTTCTGTAAACTTAGTCACTGAGGAACACAAATCACCCACTGTCAACATTTCAGCCAATGAGAGCTTAAGGACGTGTTCCCCTCGACAATACACGAGTCAAGGGTCGTGAGAAATGTATTCTTCTTAGTTTCACCTCCGAGATTTCTATCAGATCGAAGTAAACAAGGCACTTAAAAAGTGCTTCCTTCGCTAAATAACCCCCATAAGACAAAAAATTAAATCTCACAGAATAAACAACCCAGAGGAAGACCTTGCATTAATAAGCGTCCGTGTACAGAGGTGTTCTCGGAAAGGGCTGTTCATATGAAACAAGTGATGACCACAAAAAAGCACTAATACCTCCAAATTAGGTAAGTCCATGTTACTATAAATCCTTTATCTTTCTGAAAGCTTCACTTTTCTTTACTAAAATGCAAAGATTCAAAACTCTCCCTTCTTACGAAACGTCCCTCGAGCAACAATATAAGTAGACCTGCTTGTGCTTAAAGCAATGGTATGTACGTCTGATGCACGATCCTTGCAGTAGAGAGCGCTATTTATGTAATAGCGAAAATCAGACCTGAAAAAAAATCAAGCCTGTACGGGATTCGAGCCACTGACTTCTGCGATACTAGTGCAGCGCTCTACCAATTGAGCTAACAAGCCAACTGAGAGCAGGCGGTTAAGTTGATTCGTGATAAACCCGTGATGATAAATCAGATACAATGAAATATATGAAGTTCATATATATAGGAATGGTATGTGCAGTGGAAACCGAGAGAGGAATCTGTTAAGTGAAACAACTGATTTTAAGTGTGAGTTTTTTGCATGATAAGAATATGGTTTATCAAGAATTCACATAAACAATTCGATACGTTGAATAATAAGTAGACAAGATCAAGAGCCCTGTCAGGAAGGAAGAAGCATTATTATCATAACTTTTTATGGCTTTGTTGCGCCTTTTGCGGGCTAACATGGAGATTGTGGCACAATTTAGCTCACTGGCACGCTGGCGCTATTAGTCAAACTGTGTTTTTATCATTTTTTCAAAACCCTCCAAAGTAATAAAAATAGTGATACGGTTTACTCAGTTTCTTGGGCATAAATATGTTTTAAGCCCTTCGCAAAGCTCATTTCAACCCTCGCCTAGCGGTTCAGGCTAAAATGACTCTGAGTCGGCTCCAAAACACATATTTATGCCAATAATATAAACTGTATTGTTGTGTTAGAATCACATTTGATTAGATCATCGTGTCATGTAACTGTCCTGTTTTAGCCGGACCCTTGCTTTTTCTTGTTAGCTGTAATTCGATTACGATAAACAAGAGTGGGAGTCTGTTTGCAAAGCTGGCGTCACATACACCATATAAATTTGGCTCTGACAATTTGAAATTACCTTGGTCCATTTCCCTGATTTTTCTTTCTGAGATTCGATTTAGACAGTCAAGAGTCGGAGTGTGTTTGTAAAGCTGGCGTCACTTATTCCATATTAGTTTGGCTCTGGAAATTTGGAATTATCCTGGTTGATGTTTTTCTTCGCTCTTCTCACTGCTCTTACACATACATACAGACATACATACATACATACATACATACATACATACATAGGTTAGTTGACCACTCCCCATAGGGCTTTTCAGGGCCAATCTTACAACACTGTGCGGGGCACTTTACAACACTTTGCGGGGCTCTTTTGCTCGACGTTGGGGGTGATACCATCAGGAGAAATTGCTTCCAGGCGTGAGAGGTGTAAGAAGATGTATTGTCTATAATCGCGTACGAGTCGTTTCGCTAACTACCAGTTCGCCAATGTGTTAGTCGTTTCGCAAACGTCTCAGGTCAGTTCGCTAACATAAAAACCTCCGCGACTCATACGTAGTTCCGTAAAGTTTTTTTCCGTAAAGTTTTTTTCCACCACCGCCTTTTTTTAGTTTTGTTTCCTTCGAAGGTTATTGATCTTTGATAGTGTGTTACGCGAGTCGCTTGTGTGTAATTCGAAACTCGCGTTGGAAGCATCTGCACTTGTGTAAGATTCGCTCAGTTTCGGTGCTTCTTAGGTACACTTTGGATTATTGCACCCTAGACGAATGAAAACCTCCAAAGTTATCCTTTACTTTGTATCGCAATGATTTGACTTGTAGCTTGTGTGTTGTTACAGTGGCCAATTTACTATTTCAACTTAGTTGATATAATCAAATTTCTGTGTGTTGAATCGACTTTGTCTATGTAACGAATCTGCCTCCAGTTTGTATCGAAATAACCTAATTCCCCTACGACTTTTGGATTGATTGATTGATAGTCGATCAAGTTCAGCCAATGGAATCATAACCTCGACCTATGAAACGTTAGCGACTTGCCTTGGTCATTAACGAAACGAGCTCGTGGGCGAAACGATCGATTATCGATGCAAAGCCAAAGGAAATCGCGTTATGTTTACTCTCGTCTTAGTTTCCGCGCTTCAGACAGTTGACGTGAATTTACTTTTAGTTTATGTTGACGCCTTTTCTGTCTCATCATTAGCCGTTGTGATTTCTTTGCTTTTATTTCATCTTCACAATTAACAAGAAATTATGTGAATGCAGTATTTGCCGCGTTTCCGTTTCTTAACTAAACTTATGCTTTCATGTCAAAATCTCGATAGGATTAGATGCCATAATCACTAAAGGCCTAGTACAAACTTTTGCACTGTTAAATGAACTTAACTTTTGTACAGTTAGATGAACTATTTTCTCTCAGAAAGAAAAGGTAACAACTACTCTACTTGAAAAGTAAGACCGCCATTGAAATAGAAAATTATCAACTGCTTACAATATATTTTTTTAACTGAATGGCTTTCGCTAATATACGTTGTTTCCATTCGTGTTCCCAACACTTAAATAAGTTTAAAAACACACTAAATGAAAATTCTTGCTAGATGCCAATTTTGTCTTTTAACAACATGATTACAACCTTCCTCTAGAAGGACTGTAATCATACGACCTTTTTCGGCCCAAACATTCTAGAATGTTTTTAAAAAGTCACATGTAACAAGTTAGTTGCGGAATATTGTTCATAACAACTCACTGAACACAAATTACGCCCCAATATTATTCTGCTTCAGTGTATCTGCGTCAAAGAATGGTAAATTTCTTAAATGCATGGATGAATTTGAAAGATAGAAACGTCCAAGTTCTCTGGAAAGAACAACGAAATCATATGATACGTTTTAGAAGCGGTTTCGTTTTCCAAAGATCTTGTTTCCTTGTTAGATCATCACGACTGAGAATGAGAAAAGGGTTTGAACACGAGATATTTTTAGGACTTAAGATGCTAACAGAGCGGAAATCATGAGTTGAATTTCTAACGGAAAACTTCGTTTAACACCAACCGATTTAATTCCCAGAGGTGATCAACATGTAAACTCTAATTACCAGCAAACTAGCAACGAGAATATACAGCTGATTCAAGTAAAAAATTTTTCCCACAAGCTGAAACAATTTCTCACCAGATCTTAGGGGTTACAGAGATGTTAATTGCAAACAAAAATCGGAAGTTTTTAACGCAGCGGGACTATTCATCATCTAGTAATTGTACTGAATGCTCTTTCTCAGCTATGCACTGCGTCACAAAAATTCCTTATTTCATAAGAATTTGACATTTTAAACTGTTTTCCTTTAGCTAAAATATCTTTGAAGTTGGAATGGAGCCCCTGTTGCGAACTTCCCTGTATGAACAATTGGTCCGACAACGGTATATTTTCATGCATGCGAAGACTTTTTTGCTACGCTGTACGGCCCATAAACTCTAGCCAAGGGCGAGCTTTCTTTGTTGATTACGAAACTCAAAAGGAAAATAAAAGCCACCTAAAAAAACATTTGATTTTAAACGAAAAACCGACGATCAAAACTAAAAACTAAAATATTACCAGCTAAGCTCGGTTGCAATGAAGTCCTGCAGAATTCTATTTTGGTCATAATCTGCTTAGCGGGTCGACAAACAAATTTACACAATGCCTGCAGATTGACACTAAAGGAGTGAGTTCTTTTGTGAAATGAAGCAGTAAAAAAACAGGGCAAACGAGATCAGAAAAGATAGCTTCAAATAAAAGTTCTTAAGTCGTTGATCTGCATTTTTATGCTCTTCTGGAAGAAATTTACCTCAATACTCTACATTGACTGGAGAATAGTTAATCACCCTCTGTTTAGTCACGTTATCGTTTATTAATATTTGAACTGTCAATCAAGTTATTTCTTGCTGATAATAAATTCAAATAACTAAAAATCAAACAAAGAAACACTTCAGTTAGTCATTTACGTCCTCATTTGCATAACAGCAGGTCAAAAGTTTTAAAGGGACAAATACGAAGGGTTTAAAGCTGAAAATTAAACGAAGGCTTGAAATATGTTCGTGTCAGATAACATGAGCTCAAAGTGGTCTATTCTAGCGGAATATGTTTTAGAGTTCTCTATTTGTGCTAATTAGATGACTGCGCTCGAAACTAAGATTTCAGAAAACCCTTAGTGTTTCTAACCATTGTCTTTAAATTACTCTATTAAAGAGCAAGTCTTTCGCAAGCCGCGACTGTATGAAAGCCCTTGGAAGGAAAAATTCTCGGAATGTTTTAGCTCCTCTGAGCTTTTTCAGCCTATTCAGTAGCGAGCGCTTCGATTGGGTTTTAAAAAGCAACCTTCTAGAATCCTTTTGTAATCATGGTCATCTCTTTGTCCCTTTTAAGCGACGCGGAACAGCTATAATAATAAATGCGAATTCTTCGCCATGTTTCTAGTTGAAGCTTGCCTTCAATCGAGCCTGTGGGAGACTTACGCAAGTTCTTCTCTGCGATTAACTGACTTCATACTGCGATTTCACCGATTGGCGCGTTATCACCAGCAAAGACAGTGTGCGTTTTGGGTAAGTTTGAACTTTTTAACAAACTATACTCTGCAGCAAGTTTCACTTAAACGAATCGGGGCGGTGGTAACCCCGTGCTTGACTCGTCTTAAGATCATTTCAGGCGACATTTTTTTTATCTCATTCATCAAATGCCACTAAAATTTCCTAATTTCCAATGTGAAAGTTCATAATTTGGTGTCCATAGAAGTACTTATCTAATATTGATCTCGCTTCTGTATATCACACTGGTTAGTTCGTCGAAACATTGGACGCCATCATGTTTTCCGATAAACCACATAAGTGAACAGCGCGGAAATGTTCGAACGTTCCAATTACTTCAGCCAAAGTCATCGTTAAGTGAAGATACCTGTCTATTGCATACCACCGCTAAGTTTCGCACGAAAACGTCACACCTTACGCTCTCCTGACAGAGCGGTAGATTCCTTTTAAGAAGTGTAATGACTTACCAAAGGTGTTTACATGTTTGCCATTATTGCTAATATGTGATAAGATTCTCGCGTTTGTTTGAAAAACTACGCTTGGTCGGATGACAAGTGCAAAATTTCTGCAGGGTGTATGATCAAGTACGACCACAGGGCTTACTTAATCAAATTTTCAAGTGTCGTGAAACCTCCAATATCTATCAAAAGTAATCGATTGGTAAAAAAGAGAAGGCCCTTTCAGTTTGAGACCTTAGTAAAAATTTATCTCTGCATCACTTTGATATTTAAGTCACTTGTAGCACTGGAAAGTTCTATGTGAGATGTTTTAAAGTCTATTCATTTTCCTGTCACAAAGAATTTAACACAATAAATGATCAAAACTTCTGGAAGAATCTCGCTTTGGAACTTATAAACTTCGAAGAGATCTCGAGAACTATCATGTTTAAATTCCTAGACGTATGCACTCAAGATATTTTTGCAAGGAATAAAACAATGACTTTTCGATATTTTCTCGGGATAGCTATTGATAACTTCTGAAATTACGAAAGTTTCTATTGTGCAAAGGACAATAACACACATTCTGTTTACGCTTAACGAAAACCTTCGTTAAGTGCACCCGCTTCTTCCTAAAACAATGGATACTCTTTCCTCTTCAACTGAGTAGAGTTCGTTTGGTCAGAGTAACAAATAGTATGATCCAGATATGAGATATTTTTTATCGAGATATGAGATATTTTTTATCGAGATATGAGATATTTTTTGTTTGAAGTTCGATGGTTTTCTGAGTCGACGATGCTAAACACATCACGCGTATGCATTTGCTTTCTATCTTAAAGTAAAAAAAAAAAAAAAACTTTGCAAAATCTGGTCGCTGGTAAAGATTTTTTCCTTTCCACAACTGCCATTTTCACAAACTTTGCGATAAAATTGTGTGCGAGGCGTCATGTTGCGGTTAAAAAACTTGAGAGTATATGCCAATACTGGGTCGATACGTGTTTATTCTAATGGTAATGATTGTCGTTGCTTTCAACCGAGTTCTTATGCAATCCTTTCACTGAAGCCGCTTGGCCAACACTAGTTATTTGCTTGAACGCGTCGGAAGAAAGTCCAAACGAAATGGTGCAGTTGAAAAAGCAGTGAGCTTCAACAAGAGATTTAGTTTGCAAAATAACACGGACTTTTGATAGCTGTAAGGATTTGAATCATGCGATGTTATCGAAAATCATTCATTGGAACCTTTTTGAAGCTCGACAAATGTTTCTAAATAACATTCAATCTATCACGAAGACGCCTTGATACGACTTTGTTTTGCTTCAACTTGTTTAAATCACAAAATTAGCTAACTACTCCCTACAATTCCGGTTAGATTTCCACTAAGGCAAGTTCAACAAAAGGAAAAAAAAGCGATTTCATTTCCCTCACAATTGTATGATACTCGAGATAGTTCGCCTGAAAGAAGGGAAAATTACGATCTGACATCGCTAGACAATTCTAACGATGAAGTGCGAGAGCAAAGTCCTGTGATGTAATTAGGTCCACACCACAGAGTCCAAAAAATTGTATTCATGTTATATATGATCCTTGTTTCATCGTCCAACTCGATCTAGTGACGCTGTACTAGGTTTCATGGCATCTCGAAAACCTGTTAGCTCAAAAAAGACGAATTAAACGGTATCATTGATCAATGGGGCCTCGACAACTAAAATTCGGCATTTACCTAAAATAGCGAGAACAATTTTGCAATTCAAAAAGAATAATTTATATTCTGTCGCTTCTTTAAAGATTACGTCTCTACTTCTTTCAATTTCTCTTATTGAGCTCTCACATTCACGCCCTCAGACACAGTTGCGAATGGAATCCTTGCTTTTAGCCACATTCGAATGCCCGTGGACAGTTCTACGCACTGATAAACAATATACAATGGCGATGCGTGCAGATCGACTTTTAAAAAGAAATCACGAAAAAAAAGCACGGAAGCTCAAAAGAATATCACGGAATCCACAAGAGCTTTTTGAGCTGACATAGAGCGCAAATGAGATCAAGGTTGATTATTCCACGCAAAACCTTTTGAACTCGTTTCTCTCTACTTCTTTCACCATACTGCAAAGAATTTACATCGTTAACATACTCCCTGATCAAACAATCAGCTCACGTGGAAAATAGTTTCTCGCCGTTCTCGTGGTCACTGAATCGTTAAATTATTGCAATTTCACTTAACTAGTCAGGCTTATTCAGCAGAGCAAACTCTGCAGAATGTAGCTGGCAAACTAAGATGAATTTTTAAATAGGATTCGAACCGGGTATTATTGCTTATAATTTATCATAAGACAAATCGTCAGAGTACTACATCCAAATTTGCCTCCCGAAAATAGAGCTCAAAATACGCAGTTCTACACAGATAAGTCAACTGCTGTCAACGTAAAGAATAAAAACAAACAGAGAGAAAATGCTTCGAGACAAAAAAAGAGAAAAGCACGTATATTTAGCTTAAAAAAGCAAAAGTAACAATATTTACCAAAATCACGGGCGATGCTCGTCCTCGAGTATTTAACGCCCCGACCTTAAGCATGATCACAGAATTGGGCAGGAAAGCTAAGATCGAAAGGAAAAAACAGTACTACATGACAAAAATCGTTGTAAGGACGGGATTTCAGTTACCGAAATTTTTTTAATTTTTCAGGTAAAACTAAGAATTGCCATTTAGACTACAGTTTCCAAGAAAAAGTTTTGTAAAATATTGAAACGGGCGTGAGTTATTTAGAAAAACGTAAAATTGGACTAAATTCTTTAACCAAAATGTAAATTGTCAATTTATCACCATAAATGCCTCCCGGGGTACTTTGCACGGCTAAACATCCTAGTTCTTAAGTTTCGATCGCGTGAACAGCTGATTTCAGTTGCACGAGGTGGTCTATCTGTCTGCGTTTAAAACGAGATTGTGAGCGGGGAAATACAACAAAGGAGAAGATTAAGTCAAAAGGTTGAAAGTAAAAAGCAAGCGTGGCTGAAAGCGAAAGAAACTAAGAAAATTTGACGAGGAATGGCTAAAAAATCTCACCGAAATAGACGGTGATAGCGCTCGTAGTTTAGGGACTTTTGGCGATCTCCGCTGTTTGCAGTCGAACAGCAACTACTGACCCTTCACCCTCAAGATGACATTAGTAAATCTCCTTACCGTCGGCCTCACGATTCTTAGTGCGGAGAATTTGGTATTGGATCAAGTAATGTTCCCCCAATTGATATTTCTCTTTATTCTCATTACTTAGCTGCTTGATATTGTATTGATATTGTAAGGAGAAATTCTGTCTTGGTCACTCATGGGAATTTAAGGGTTAATGAGTTTGCTACATCGTGCTTACACCGCCTTTAAGGTAAAAAAATAACTTAAAATCAAATTTACCGGCCAGCGAATTGAACTAGGGTATGTCACGGGCAAAAACATGCTTTTGCTGAGAGTCCCCGAGATGCCTCTGCGTTTCTATTGGCGGTCGGTATTTCCAGTTTTCAGTGTCGACAAAACTTGACGTGCTTGACAAGGCTTGAAATGTGGGCAAAACTTTAAGAAGCAAAAAAACCTACTTAGTTTTCACACAAACGTGCCTTCTTTGGACGAACAACTTCGCGAACTGTCTTTCAATTTGGTCAGCTTTTTCCCAAAATACCGACCTAAAATAACTGTCTGAGGGAATTCCGTTGCTCGAAATTAATCTCCCTTAATGGCTTCCAAAATAACGCATATGAGTAAACTTTGAGAGGTAAACTTGACAGAAAAATTGCGAAGCAATCAATTAGATTATCGAGAAATCCCAACACTGTTTGGAAGACCAACCCCTCCGGATTGAAATTGAGCGGAAGTTCATTTGTGCGGTCAAATATGATACTCGATTGATCAGTAGCTCAAAGAAACATCGTCCGTTTCGAGTTATCGCGCCTGAATCAGTTTATGATTAGATCAAGCTAAAGCAAAATTTTTTTTCAAGGCAGTGCATTTCATAATCTTTCCAAGAATTGATGGAGTATGGTGGTTACCTTTTAACAGCGCGTTAACAATTTTTTCGCGAAGAACACTCGCGCAGGTATACCGTCTCCTTAAGACAGTGAATCGAAGTCACAGAATTTGAAACCATCTTCCCCTACATTTTCCGCATGTGGGGACAAAATAATTCGCTACTTAACCCCTTCAATTTCCCAGATCTGATTGATAATTCTCCGCCCTTCTAGCTGCTACACATTTCCTTATAAATTAGTTACGAGAATTTGGTAATAAATCAAGAGAACTTATACCTGATACGATTGAATATTCTCATTACTCGTTTTCTTCATAATGTATGGATATTATGGGAGAAGTTAAAAGTTAATCTCTTCTAGAAGTTGATGGGTCCAAGAAATTACCGCGCAGTACAAGAAATCGTCGTTTTGATAAACTCAAAATTAATTACAACTATTTAAAGTTTTTTGACAAACACTGGGCAAGCGTCCGTTAGAAAACCAATTTAAACAGAGGAAGTCTCGAATACAGAAGAGATATTTCTGACGCATACTTTGGTGGAAAGGTGTCAACTTTCACGGGAAACAAATAAAAAAAAAGAAGAAATTGTGATATTTTATTTGATTCATCGTATCGACAAGTTAGTCCGAAGGTTACCCCAGGCAATCGTTCAATTTGCTTTAATATTTAGAGCAATTTTCAATTGAGTGTCAAAAATAATCCATGATTGTTTTGCTTTAGCTTTACTTCGCTATACTTCGCTATATTCCGGATTGGTCGAGAAAACTCTCGCCAAACCAAACAGATTCAAAACTAAAACTAATCGTTGCTTAATCACTCGCGTTTTCCTGCACTTCAGGCAATTTTTTTGTTTTTACCTCAAATTCTGATTGGTTCCTCGCTCCTCCGTTCCTATGATTGGCTGTTGTGATTGCTAATCGCGACTAGGTCACTCGCATTTTCCTGCGCTTCAGGCAGTTTTTGTTTTTACTTCGAGTTCTGATTGGCTCCTGGTGATATTTTCCTTGCTATAATTGGCTGTTGTGACTGCTTTTCTTTGGTTTTGTGACACTCAATTGAAAAACGCTCTAGTAGCCCCTCCAAGGAGAACTTACACTCTTAAGAGCCCCGCACCAAAAGCGTCAAGGCTGTTATAGCAAATAAGTTTTCGCTCTTAGGTCAAAATCGGTGATACAAAGATTATTGACCACACCTCTCGAAAAAATAAAAAACTGTACCGACGTTGTATCCAGAAAAAACGTAGAAGGGTATTAATAATTCAACATTTACAATTGCAGTTTTTTGACGATCTCATCTTTTTGCAAGTAAAGGAAGGCTTCGCTCAGCTAGGTCAGGCACCATGTCTACCCGGCGCAAAGGTTCTGGAAGGACGTTGCCCTCAAATCCAACTTCAACAATTGTCAAGGATGAGCAATCTGGAATCCTTATGGTAACAGAGGCCAATCAAGAGTTGGCTGACGAATACGAAAGATTGTTAAAAGAGCTTGAAGAAATGAAGAGATGCAACGACAAAATCGAGCTTAAGTACCAAGAAGTCCAGAAAGAAAATGTCAAGACTAAAAGACAAATGGAATTATCCACGGAAAAGTATAATCGAGAGAAAGATAGCCTGACGCGACAGAAGGAAGATCTTAACACTGTAAACGAAAAATTGCGCAAAGAACTCCGCGAGAAGAGCGGCAAGATCGGCGACTTGCAGAAGGTCTTAGTAGAAAGTCAGAAGAAGGCTGACTCGTGCAAGGGGGAGTTGCAGACCAAGGTTAAGCAGGTTGAGAAGTTGGAAGCCATTATTAATGATCTTCAGAACCACACCATCCTAGAGCTCAAACAGAAGGTTAATAGGTCTGAAGCTGCCCTGGAGGTCCTTCAGAAGAAAACCAACCAGCTTTCGGCGGAGCTTGATCAGGCTGAAGACCAGCACGAGGAGGATGAACACACCATTGAAAAACTACGCCAGGAGAAGAACGAGTTCGTCGAAAAGCTAGCCAGGGCCGAGAGCGAGATAAGAATGGCCGAGGACGCCCGCGAGAAGGCAGAAAATAACTTGTCCAACTTGCAAACCTTAGAAAAGTCACTTCGAGACAAGAACAGCCAACTGGAGGCAGAACTACGTGCTGATGAAGCAAAGATAAAAGATCTAGAAAACGAATTAAACAGGCGGCTTTCTGAACCAGTGGAGAAGAGTTACAACATCACAGTGGTAGAGTCTCAGCCTGTTCTTGAGTCGGCGCCACCTATGTTGTCGTTCGGTGATGAAATGTATAAAGACGAAAATGAAATTCTGAAGAAAAAATTGCAAGAAGTAAATGAAAAGGTCACGCGCCTTGAAGGAGAAAACTACGATTTGAAGGGGAAACTCGATGCAGCCTCTAAGGATATAAACAAGCTGGAGAAAAAATATGAAGACGAAAATCGGGAAAAAAACAAGATTTTAGCACAGCTTGAGAATGAAAAGGGAAATTATGGACGATTGAAGAATGAGTACAATGACCTTAAAAGCAAGCTGGCCAAGGCAGAAAGGACCATTGATCATGACAAAAAAGAAATGGGCAAGAAAGACAAGATCATTGAAGATCTAAAGATGCGAGATGAACAACTAGAACGAGATATTGCTGACCGAGAAGACACCATTGCCAAGCTTGAGCTGAAGATAGTGCAGTTGGAAAAAGAGATGGAAAAGCTTCATGAAAACACTTTAGAACATCAAAGAAAATATGGTGATCTGGACAGCGATTACAAAGTCAATGTAAAAGAGAAAGAAGCCGTTGAAAGAGATCTTGACAACGTCTCCATAAGAATCGGAGAGCTGGAGAGTAAGTTAAGAGAATCAGAAGAAGAAAAGAACTACTTGCAAAAAGAAAATGCTGATTACCGACAGAGGTTGTCACGATTGGAAGACGACTTGGACACTACTTCCAAAGACAAAGTTGTGTTTGAGTCCCAAGTCCAAGACTGGTCCAACCAAAGTAGCAAGCACCGCAAGGTTGCTGATAATATGAGGAAGAAACTTGCTCAAGCTCAGGAAGAGGCAGGGCAGTACAGGAAAGATTTGATTCAGAAGAACAACCAGATTGAAGAGCTCAACAGCAAACTGACCGAACTAAAGTCACAGTACGAGAAGTGCCTGGCAGACCTCTCCAGTGCTCGCGCCGACAACGACTATAAAGATGATGAAATGAAGCATTTGAATAAAAAGATGGACAGCCAAGACAACGAAATCGGCAAGCTTCAAGCTCAGGTAGAAAAGGTAACTAAAGAAAGAAATAATGCTGAAGTTGAACTTGCTGGCCTTCTTGAAAAGCTGCAGCATATGGAACCAAAACGGGCAGGTGGTGAGGAAGTGTTCAAACCAGTTGAAGTGACATACACGATGAGCCAGCCACAAGACTTTGACAACGAATCAAGAGCTCTACGTCAGAAGATCTACGAGCTTGAAAATGAAAACAAAAGATTGCAAAACGTTGAAGACCACCTTAACAGCGACAACAAAGACCTCGAAAATAAGATTGCTTCCTCGCAGAGAGAGCTGGACGCTCTAAGGGCAGAAAACGAAGACTGGGAGAAAAAAGCAGCAGAAATGAGGAGCAAAATCAATGCTTTGGAGAAGGAAGAAGACGAGCTTATGGACACCAATACTGACTTGAGGGAGCGGTTAGAGGACTTGGCCCCACAAGTAGAGAAGCTTTCGAAGAAGGTGGAGACCCTGACTCTTGAACGCGACAACCTGAAGGAATACCTCAGTCAATCGAACACGAAACTCACTCAGAGTAAAGAAGACTACAACAACAAAAATCTTGATTTATCAGAACAGATCAAAGTCAATTCTACGCTTGGAAAGGCTATGAAGAAGCACGAAGCTTCTTTAGAATCGTTGAGCAAAAAATGCAAGGACCTGGAAGAAGAACTAGAGAACTTGCGTCCTGAACTAAGGGCGGCATTGGCAAGAAATGAGACACTAAGCGCTGAGAACAAAGAATTAGATTCTCGTAACAAAGTGCAGAAACGCAAGATCGACGACTTACAAACCGATCTACGAGAAGAAATTGATGCAAAAGAGCTGCTTCAACAAGATGTTGATTCTTTGTCGTACAAGTTGAACATCGCTGAGGCAAACAACAAGGCTTTGATAAAGCAAAGGAACGATTTGCAAAGTCAAGTTGATGACTTGGAAAACAAACTACGTAAAATGAAACCAGAGCTTGAACAGTGTCGTAACAAAATGAAGGAGAAAGATCGTATCATAAGCCGTTTGGAGGGAGATTTGAAAGACAAAGATTCACAGGTTAAAGCGCTGGAACGAAAAAATTCTACTCTGGAGGAGACAGTTAAGTCCTTGAGAAAAGAAGCGGAGGCTCATAAATGTGCCAATGACATCAACCGTAATCGCGTAAAGGAGCTTCAAATCCAGCTTCAGGAGATGGGTAACAGTATGCAGTCAGCTGTGGCGAATGTATCTGTCGTTCAGTCTGCACCTCCACAAAGCTTCAGGGAGGAAAGGATCCACAGTGTACCTGACGAAAGAGTTCACGAGTTGGAGACACTACTCAAGAAGAGTGAAGCCCGGGAAGATCAGTTGAAACAACAGCTTCAGCCCCTTGAAAAACGTCTTCCCAAAGCAGAAGCAGACGCTAAAAAAGCTCAAGAGAAAGTAATCGAGATTCAGCACAATATGAGTACACTGCAGAGGAAGCAAGATGATCTCAGAAAAATGCTAGACAGAAGTAATCGCGAAAAGGAGGACGCAAAAAGGGAGCTAATGGAGTCTCGAACAAAGATATCAGTTTTGGAAACCAAGTCCATAGCAGATGCAAATGACATTTCATCTTTACAAAGTCAGCTAGACCAAGCCCACCGCCGTCTAGAAGAGACACAGGAAAAGCTACTCGCCATTGATGAAGATCATGTACATCTCCGCCTGGCCTTAGATGTTCATGACAAAGAAAAGGAGGAACGAAATGCCCATGTTGGAAGACTGCAGGTGAAAAGAAGTGATTTGGAGCAAAGGGTCGAATTCTTGGAGTCTAGTTTGAAGTCAAGCCAAAACACCTGCGAGTCTTTAAAAGAGGAGAGGGCAAAGGCGCTGCAGGAACTGAATGAACTCCGAAGAACAACATTGACTGATTTAAAGAAAAACTTGACCCGCATGCAAGGAGAGAGAGATCGAGCTTTGGAAGACTGTAGGATAGTGACGTCGAAAGTAGACGATCTTGAAAATCAGTTGTCTGAGTCTGTGGCGATAAGAAAAGAACTTGAAAGAGACAACGACGATCTGGAGGCAGAAAAAAGACAACTGACGGAAGAAATCGAAACAAACCGTAAGAAGATTGAAGACCTGGAGGATAAAATCGAGGTATTAAACCTAGAACTTCAGCGAGACGAAAAAGATTTGGAGGAGCTGAGGGATGAGAAAAACAGGCTTGAAGATGAGAATGCAGATCTCCATGTCAAACTGGCAGAGAAGCAGGATGTCATCAATATCGCGCCTATGCAAGTCGCCAATGTTGAAACAACATACGCAGCAGCCCCGGGATTTGATTTCGGTTCAGATCCAGATGCTATAAGAGACCTTGAAGACGAAAATGCGGATCTCAAGGAAAAGCTGAAAAGGGGTGAAATGGAGTATGAAGTTTTATGCGAGCAATTGAATGATTACAAAAACAAGCTAGGAGATGCTGAAGGTAAAAACCACCGCCTCGACTCCAACCTTACATACTCGGAAAACCGTGTTAAGGAACTTGAAAAGAAACTACCAGAGGCTATTGACGAGCTCAATTTAGTCAACGACAAATATCAGTCAGCTGAACGCGAACTCGAGTTGTTAAAAGACGAACTGCACGATGCACAGACCAAGTTAAGTACTGCCGAGGCACAGCAAGCGGCTGGAGTTGCCAAACTGAGAGCACTACAACAGCAATTGGACGCGGCCCAGAAGGACCTTCTAGACAAAAATGACGACGTCATCGAAAAACAACGCAAAATAAACGAGCTCTACGCCATTCTAGAGAGCGGAGACAAAGACTCAGATCGCTTGAAGCACGTCATTGAGGAATTAAGGGAAGACGTTGACGTTAAGGACAGAGAGAACACAAAGCTACAAAAGGAGCTTCGTATTGCACAGGGCAACCTTGCCAAACTTCAAGCCATTTTGGAAGACATGGAAACGAAGTTGCATGATACAGAGCATCAGCGAGAGGAATACAAAATGAAGGCCGATGGGCTGGAGGTGGAGATTGAAATGAGGGATAAAGCTCTGGAGGAAGCACAACGTGAAGTGGATGACTGCAGGGATAAGCTCAAGGCGGCAAAGAAAGAGATTGATGCCTTGCGCAGTCAACTAAAGGAAGCCAATGTCAGCCTGAAGGCCGCCAACGACGAAAAGAGGATACTTGAAGGTAGAATCAAAGATCTTCAAGCAATCATAGAGCAGTTGAGGCAAGAGCTCTCAGGTAAGAGTTCTGCAGTTGTTCTTAAATCTGGAGCTAGCGATACGCACCTACAGGACCTCAATAACAAGCTTGCAGAGTCCCGAAAAAAATTCCAGGATATATGCAACGAAAAGATGAAACTCGAGTTAGCACTCCGAGACAAGGATATCAAAATTTCACAAGCGTCGGGTCCGTCCGATACATTACGTGAAGAACGAGACCGCCTTAAAGACGAGGTTATAAACCTGCAGGCTACTCTCAAGGAAACAAAGAAAAATTACCAGAGAGCTCAAAGGGATGTCGAAGATCTGCAACGCCAACTGGTGTCAAAGGACAGTGAAATCAAGCGTTTGGAAGATAAAATTGCCAAATTGCAGGATGAGAAAGAGAAACTTAACAAAGTTTGCGCTGACCTAGAGAGGCGAAACTCAGATTTGAAGGTCATTGACGAGAGGCTTAAATATGAGAAGAAAAAAGCAGAAAATGACCTTTCTTTGCTAAAGATGAAGTTTCAAGCCCTGCAAAATCAGCTGAACACAGTGGACGTTCCCAAACAGGCCCAAGATGTTGTAAGCAGGAAAAAGTATCAAGAGCTAGAAGCAAGCTGCCAAGATGCCTTGCGTGACAAGGAGAGGGCAAAAAGTGATATGACCGCTTATCGCACCAAGATGGCAAGGTTGGAAGCTGAACTGAACGAGCAAAAGAGGGAAAAGGATGTTTTGGACGATGAACTGCATAGATTAAGAAACAGCGAAGCAGAACTGAAAAACAAGCTACAAACATCAAGGGACAGACACAAGGAAGATAAAGACAAGATGTTGAAGTGGCGTCAAGATAATTTCTCGCCTCTGGAACAAGAACTTAAAAGAGCTAAAGGACTTATCACGAAACTCGAAAAGAAAACTGCAAGCCAGGAGCACGAAATCGCCGAGCTCAATGAAGAACTTGCTGATCGTAACAAGAGAATTGCTGAGCTGGAGGAGGAGCTCGAGAACCAGGATATCACCGATGGTAGACCTCTGGACTCAATTGATGTAAACATAAAAGGAGACCTTGAAGCACTTCAAAAAGCTATCGACGAGAAGGAGGATGCAGAGAAAGAAGCTAAAAGGCTTAAAAGCAAACTTTGGACCGTAGAGCACGATATGGACATTCTCAAGGCAAAAGAAGATCAACAAGAAAAGATGGTAACTGAAGTGAACAACATGAACGACAAGCTAAAAGACGAGATTAGACAGTTGAAAAAAGGCACTTGGGATCAGCAAGGATCCTATAACAAGCTCGTGAAAGAAAATAGTGAACTTCATTATCAAGTCAACACATTGACAGAGGACAAAGAAGAACTGGAAAAAGACATTCAAGAGCTACGCGACGAGCTGAAAGACGTTAGAGCCGAAAATCGAAGATTGATGGCAGAGAATAAGGAGCTAAAACTGGATCTACAGCAGCTAGAGCTCAAACTTCACGAGGCTGAACTAGGTCGTAAGATGGCACACGACGACAATGAGAAAATACGCGGTGATTTGATGCAGGCCCAAGGTGAGGTCGCTGATCTGAAAGACAGTTTGAACAGACCAGCTGATGACATCATCCAAGTTCAATCAGTGCAAGCAGTGGAAAGTGCCCCACCCATGATGTTTGACGAGGAGGTAGATGAAATAAAAAGAGAAAAAGACAAATTTAAAATCGAGTTAGAGGCGGCAGAGGATCAAGTTAAAATGCTGCAGATTGAACTAGACGACAAACAGAGCAGGAACGAACAAATTCAAGACGAATTGACGGAGGCCAAAAGAAGACTTAAAGAAAATGAGGCAGATATAAAGAGGCTGGATGCTGACCTCGATCATCTACGGCACGAGCTCGACCTGGTGAACCAAAATTATGATGACCAGTGTAATGAGAACAGAGTTCTGTTGGATGCTAAAGACAAACTTGAGGCAGATGCGAAGGACTTGCATACAGAAATTAAAAATTTGGAAGCACAGTTTCAAAAACTAGCTAAGGAGAAAGCTGACTTGGAGCGCGATTTGAAGAGGAGCAATAAGGGGACCATTGAAAGAAGGCCGTCGCGAGATCTTCACAATGAAAAGGAAAGGAGAATTAAGGAGTTGTCAGAAAAAGTTGCCCAGCTAGAGCGCGAAATACAGAAAGGTACTAAAGAATATTCTTTGCTGAGAGAAGAGAATGACGATCTGGAAGGGAAGATCAATAATCTGAAAGACGAGAACAACTTCCTCCATACCAGGATGTCCCAGCTGGAAAACGATGCCAAGAGAGATGGTAACAAGATCGACGAGCTTGTGAGAGAGATCCAAGAACTGCAAGATCAGTTAGGAAGACAAGGAGGAGGAGGCGATTCAGGATACGATGAATTGCTGATGGAGAAGAACAAACTTAACGACAGAAACAACAAGTTACAAAACGATCTAAACCAAGCCAAGCAAGACATAGCCGAGTATAAGAACCAAGTGGCTGAGTTGAAAAAACAACTGAACGACTTCGACGACAGCTCTAAGCAGCTTTCTGTGCAGATTACGAAGTTTGTGGGAGATCAAAGTGATACGCTCAGAAAGGAGGTCCAGGAGAAAGACGATAAAATTGAAAAACTGCAGCAAGAGAAGTTCGAAGTAGAAATGAAATTGGAACGTCTAAAAGAAGAAATGGAGGTAGGAAAATCTGCTCTCAGCGACCTCCAGAAGCAGAATGAAACCCAGAAGGAGTACATTAAGACCTTGACCGACGACAAAAACAAGCTTGACAATAGACTTATTGAAGAAATAAACTTTAGCAAGGTAAAGATTGCTGAGGTTGAAGCTGAACAAGACATTCTGAACAAAAAGCTTAAGGACAAAGACGACCTCATCAAGAAATATGATAAACAAGTCCAGGATCTGAGAGAACAGCTGGCTACATCTGTTCCCAGCGACCAGGCTTCCACAACTTTGATCATGGACGTAGACAAGCGACGAAAGCACCGCCAGCATAGTTTGATGCTATCCTACCAAGAAGGGTTAATGAACAGACCTGCGGGACTCTACCGCTCGACAAGTGAAAGCAGTCTTCCCAACGGAGACGTCTCTAGGTCAAGCGACCTCAGCAGGAGCGACTCAGAGCACTCCCAATTTGGTGAGCTTCTTAGTAAGGAGATCTCTCACGACAAACGAAGTGGCAGAACCAGTGAACCTCGAGATCACGTCGGTGAGACAGTAGAAGCTACCAATAAAGTCTCCACAGAGTCTGAACCTGACTACGCCGCCCAGCTGAGGAGCAGCACTCCAGTCTCAGAAGACAAAGACAATACAAGTGGAAGGAGACGATCTGACAGAACTTCAGGATCCCGTTATGGGGACCGCTACAGTACCCGAGACAGCAGCAGTAGAGAACAGGACCGCGACGCCGATACCAGCAGAAGCAGAGCATCTGACAGGGACAGGCGCACTTCAGATCGAACACGCGATCGAGAGAGATCCGAGTGCAAGCAAAATTGATTGTGGGAATTAAAGAACTTTTAAATCCGTTAGCTGTCACAAAGGTTTGTGAGACGTAGCAGCAGTATTATTAGAATATCGTTAGGCTTCCTTTTATAGCCTTGAATAAGCTAAAATGTTTTTATTTATATTGGTGGTGCATTAATTAGCAGCCTTTATCAGTCGTTACCGAAAAACGTGGTATTTTATTACTGAAACCTTTTACGGAAAGGCCTGTTCACCAGTAAGTTGACAAACTAAAAGGGTTGTTAGCTACTTTCAAAATCCTTAGGTCACTAAAGAGAGTAGATAATTGATAGTGACTTAGTCACGGTTGGATTATTTACCGTCGCTCAGTTGTCTTCATTAATTTTTTTTTCCTAGGATCCCCTCTCAAGTCTTAAGTTAGAAGAAATATATACTAAAGTGAGAAATTAGGCGTCGGAAATTTTTTCAGCTGTCACTGCGTAGTAACAATTCGGGTTGCTGATTGCTGATCATTGCTCAATTTATTAGAAGCTTGTTCGAAACATTTCAGCTTGTTTTTGAATAGATTAGCTTGTTTTGAATTAAATACTTCAATTTACAGCAACTTCACATAGCAGTGATCTCCAAAGTTTCATGAGGAGGAACATGAACGTGTGATTAATTGATACTTGCTTAAGTTGACAATTAATGCAGCATCTACAATGCCGACTTTCGGATTTTTCTTGATCGAGACTCGAATTACGATAACAGCAGCATATCGACCTTTGAATAAATTCAGCAAAAATGTAGCTTTGAAAGTCATTAATCCTATTAAGCTGATACGACCTTCAAAATCATTGAAGGCATCAAAGGCATTATTACTAAGTAGTAGTGTAGTTTTTCTGCTTTCGTTAATAAAATAAAGTTTCATGTTTTTGTATTTTAAATAGTGTGTGGCAAAAAGTTGATTATGCAAAGTTAGGCAAGGAGATTAATACCAACATCCGCAGTTTATCATCACTGCTGTAGGGAGACTGAAAGTACTTTCTGTTAATCCCATGATCCCTTGGGGTGACTAGCATCTGATGCCGTTTTACAATATTACCCTAAATCACACATTAAGGTCAGGAGAATAGAGGAAATGATCCTCAACAAAAGAAGCCCTTGATTGTTAAACAAATTCTCATTGTCAGAACCTTAGGAAATGTATAGAGAACAGTATGGAGAATATGCATACTGATGTTAGGGTGTAAAGGGTTGAAAAAATACTGCTTCCCGTGAAGAGCTAGAAATGGGACAGGAAAAAGGCCCTGGCTCCTCACCAGAAACTTACTTTTTTATTTGATTTTCTTGTCAAGTACAAAACAACACACAAATACCAGTTGGCTAAACATGTTTGGAATAGTGATCTAGGTTCCAAAATAAAATTGAAGTGCTTACAAAAAGAAAACCCAAAAAAAAAACCAATAAGCCAAAAATTGATAGGCGCTTTTCATTCCACCCTCCCGTGACCCCAAAGGCACAGGCATCACCAACAGTGTGCTCATGTAGAAGGTATAAACAGTGAATCTATCCTTTAAAAATTATTAGCAGTACATCAACAAGATAATTTATATGTACAGGAGTAATACACCTTCCAGAAGGTCAATGTTGTTGGGGAATATGGATAGAATTGCAGATGCGCCCACAAAGAAGGTGCAAACAGTTAATCTATCCATTAAAAAATAATTAGAGGTACATCAACAAGATGTTGCAATCCTTTTTTAAAGTTACAATTAGTTTAAACTAATCAGGATTTTAACATGGACTCTGGATGTACAGGTGTAATACACCTTCCAGAAAGAATCATGTAGGGGGAGTTGGAAGAATTGCTGGCAAATGAAAGAACTTACCAAAATCACAGTCTAATTCCTTAACTTCCCCATCCCCATGCTTAGTGGTTCTATGAGGAATTGAATTCACCTCTAAGAAGATGATGATTGAAAACATCTCAACAAAAAAAGTTACTGTGAAAATGAGTTTGTCCTGGACTTAGACCAAAAGACAATTTTTCTTTTGGAGATTAATTAGGCACGGTTTACAGACACTTAACCCATTGACCCCTTGGAGTAACTTGCCTTTAATTTCTCCTTACAATATCACCCCTGAATCACACATTGGGGGGGGGGGGGGGGGGGTTGGGATTTTCGGTTTTAGGGTTTTGACTGTTTTTGGATCGGTTTTTCGATTTTTGGGCCAAAAAGGTTCAGTTTATCGGTTTTGATGTTCAGGGCGGTTTGCGGATTTTATGTGTTTTTGCATTTGGTTTTCGGTTTTCATGAAAACTCAGATGCAGTTTTCGGTTTTTCTTTTTTGACCCCTTGAAAGGTGAAAATGTGACGTTTTTGTCAGGTTTGCATGCAGTTTTCGGTTTCGCTGCCTTTTTTCATCGGTTTTTCGATTTTGGAGGTTTTTTTCTCCGGTTTTGCGGTTTCCCAGAGGCCCCAATGCCCCCTCCATTAGGGTCATGACAGTAAAAGAAATGATCACCAACTTAACAAGCTCTTGATTGTTAAACAAATTCTCCTTGTTCACACTTAGGGAAATATATATAGAACTGTATGGAGAAATAATTATACATGTTATTGTTATGGTGTAAAAGATAAACTCATCCTTAAGCTGTTTGATTCATAACCACTACTGCAATGTACAGAAATTTTAATACCTCAAAATGGCCCACTTTTTGCATGCCAAGGCACTTTGGAAGCTCTCAAGTCATCAAGACTATTCTACCAAAGCTAAAGAATGCCCAAAAGGTGACCCAGTCAGTTAATGACAATAAAACATTTTTGACAACTACTTCACCTTGGAATTTGCAAGCACCAAGAAAAATATCAGTAACATAGTGGTTCTGTGACTTCTTTTAAGTGGTAATTCTCAATAAAGAAAGAAGAGAAATCTTAAAAGTCAATAAAGATGTTAGAAAGCAATCCTTGCGGTAATGAACACTACTTATGCGAGGATCACTTTCATACATTTCTTAAAAACCGCAGTACACATATATGATTTTCACATATTCAAATTCAAAGATCTTTGTCCTTAGAAAGCATGGTATTTTTGATATTTCACAAAGAAACATGTATCGCAGCCTGTATATTAAAGTATTTATAGGCAAAATGTTAGTATTTTGATTGACTTAGAGTATATAACAGATACTCCCATTTATACAGTTCAGTTTCTGATGCAAAACAGTAAGCCACCAAATTTTGACAGATAAAATACTAGCTATATGAACCTAATGGCCCATTACAACTCAGGTTTGGTCTGGTTCCTGTGGCATTGAGTGATAAAAAGAGTACTTATGATGCACGATCCTCACAGTAGAGAGCACTATTTATGCAATGGCGAAAATCAGACTTGAAAAAACATTTAGTAAACCTGTGATTTATCACACGGGTTTATTACGAATCAACTAAACGGCCTGCTCCCAGTTGGCTTGTTAGCTCAATTGGTAGAGTGCTGCACTAGTATCGCAGAGGTCAGTGGTTCGAATCCCATACAGGCCTGATTTTTTTCAGGTCTGATTTTCGCTATTGCGTGAATAGCGCTCTCTACTGCGAGGATCGTGCATCATACGTATCTACAACTGCAGTTCAAAATATATGAACTTCATATATTCATTGTATCCAAAAAGAGAACTGGCACCTGTCCTGAATTGCAAGTCAGTCCACTGTAGATCTACTCTGCCCTCCCCTGCAATTTTATCAGGTTTCTGGATAGTTGGCCAGTACTTATTCATACCCCATGAAGGAGTGGGGCATTGTGGATGAAAAGCTTCAGAAACATAAAAAAATTGACCCACTTAGGCACCAGTATGCACATCAATAGGGTAAAGGCTGATAGTTTCGAAAGAAACTGTTTGAGGCTGCATTGGTGGGAGTAACGAAATAATTTGGATATATCAACACAGTTGAAATGGTAAATTGGCCACCGTAACGATTACAAAAGCTGACGTTTCGAGCGTTAGCCCTTCGTCGGAGCGAATGGGGCATCAATAGGGTACTCTGCTTCCTCCTTGATGTCTATAATAATACATTTGACAAAAGATGGCTCAAGACCTGAAGCTAGTGAAAACGTTTTGAGGGCACAAGATTTGAAGGATTTATGAAATAAAATAAGAATGCAAGTTATAGCCACCAAAAACTAGTCCTCTGGGGGAGCACAATAACTTAACTAGAATGTGAGGGGTTTGAATAGGCAAGGGCTCGCTGCAATCAAACATGACTCAGCATTCTATTTACTACTCTTTATTGCACACGTGAAGAAAAAGTCTGGAGTAAATTGAGGGAAGGACCAAAAACAACCTTTACAATTATAATTAACAATTATTCCACAAGCGCGCATTGGATATGAGATGATAGATAGCCAACGAGGCGCGTAGCGCCGAGTTGGCTATAATCATCTCATATCCAACAAGCGCGAGTGGAATAATTGTTTTATTAAAAAAGTTAAATTAAATTATCAAATTTTAATAAATTTTTAGCTCCCTTTCAATTTTAAGCTGACACGTACGCTTGCCATATTTGTAGATTATGGTATATTGGCTGATATACCATTATGGCTAAGCCAATAAAAAGTCTTGAATTGCATTATCCAATGATCTAGTTTTTAATAATATAAAATATAGGATGGAAAATAAATGTGAAGATACTATGAGACAAAAACTTACCAAGTCCTGAGGGAATATACATATACATGATGCAAAAAACAGGACACACTGCAAAAAGGGGCATGAAACATGATATATAAAGGGCCATGTAATTTGCATGAATTAGTGCAAAAATAATGGTACAGAAATGATACAAGTCATGTAAAAAGAGATAAGAATAAGCTTAAATTAATGCGTGCAGTATGGTATCCCTGTGTATTATGTGTACGTACGTCATGTGACTAGCACATGAGGAGAGATCCGCCATCTTGATTAAAAAAGACCTGTCGTTCTGTTGACATTTATATTTGTCTTATCCTGCTTCTTCCTATAATATTACAATGTGTGCATGCAAAAAATAAATAAATAAAACCTATATGCAAGATAAAACAAAAATCACACATTCACATTCACCACAGCAGGGCTTTAAACTAATTCTTATTAGATACTCTTAAAAGATACTCAACATATGACTTATGAAATTGTCATGATTGAAGGAATTCCACAGGCTTGATCACCTTTTCCATCTTTTAACCCATATCTCTGGTATACAACAATGCTTTAGGAAATTTGGGCCAAAAACTCTCTACAAAGTAAATGGTCTGCATCTGAATAACTTATCCATGTTTACAGTAGTTTAAAAACTACCGGTACTGTAAAAACTTGTGTATATACCATACTTAAAATTTCAAGTATGATTTTTGAGCCTTCTTTTCACCCTCTAACCCCCAGAAATGATTAACTTGTAACTTATCTCTTTCACATACAACTGGATGATATTATCATCCAGCAAACAGGAAAAGAGAAAACCAAAACCTTTCTGGCAGGTAGATGTTGCTACTTTGATCTACCACCAAACTCTAGCAAATAATTCACAAGGAAATGTGTGACAGCTATAGTGGGGAGGGTTAACAATCAAATCTTCAAGGTTAAAATGGCTGTCAAATTGACCTTTATCTTAGATTAATTCAAGAAACTGCTTTCCACACCTGCATTCAGTGAAATTAAAAATGGAACACATTTTTTGTTCGATCTTGAACAAATGAAACAATAACACAGGACTGGTGTAAAATTCTCTGAGGAAAAATGACCCAAATTGTAATAATATTCAGTATATTTATTATACTATAAACTCTTTTAATCTTTTGCAAATGCATTGACCCTGAGCTATCCTGATGACATTCTACTTAGGTATTTTAAAAAATGACTCTCAGACAGACATCAAAGCATATTTAATCAAAATAACTAATTATATACTACAAATGGCATGGTAGTAGCTTAATTGTTGTACTGAACTGGTGTTTTTGGGCAATGATAAGAATTAAACAGCTGCAAGCAGCCACAACCCCTCTTTGACTCTTCAACCTGGGTGTAGGGGACAAGTCTCTCCAAGGAGTACCACAAGACTAACTGACTCTGCCCATATTTCTCTAACCCTATAGAATGACTGTGCAAAATAAAACAGTCCATTTGACAGACCTGTCTAGATTTCCTTGCTCGCTTTTAAACCTAATTCCCAGAAGAGATTGACATGTAACTCCTCTGTATCATTTCCATACATTATCCAGCCAAGAGGTGATGAGAAGATTCAAAGTTACCAGGTGTATGTTGTTGTCTTCATCCAACACCAAATTCTTGTTATCTATTTACAAGGAAATGTGTGGCAGCTAGAGGGAAGGATTTAAGAGTCAGTTCTTGGGAGCTAAAGGGATTAGTTGGAGTGAGACCTTTTTTTGATAGAGGCGACACGTTTACAGCAAGACACTTGTCAGAAAGATCAAAGAGTTAATAAAATTGACAAAATAGCAAGGTTTTCATCATGATAAGGTCACTGTCAGCCTCACTTCAATTCAAAGGCATGGCAACAAAGCACTCAGCTGCTAACCCTTTGACTCCCATGAGTGACCAAGAGAGAATTTCTCCCGACAATATCAAGGGGACAAGTTATGAGAATAAAAGAAAGTCAGTTAGGGGATTATTAGCTGGTCCAAACTAAATTCTCACAACTTACATCATAACAATTGTAATGCAAACCGTAAGGAGAATTACTATTGAGATCTTGAGAGTAAAAAGGGTTAAGAAATGAAGAAAAACAGAAAGTTGAGGAATTCCCCTCTTAATGGTTCGTACCTGCACAAGGTGTCGCACAAGGTAGAATATTCTTGAGCGTTGATAACCATCGTCATTAAAGCTGTAGCTGTACAAGCACAGTTTCCCATGTCAGCTGCATTTGAACTGATAGAAATTTCAAACCTCTGCTGGAATATACCAGGTGCCGTGACATTTCTGCAGGATTCTCTTTCGATAAAATGCGATATTTTCGGTCCATGTAGGGGAGAGCCCGCAGTGTCAGTCGCTTACAAAACAGTTTACGTTTCTAGTTTGTAAATTTAAAAGGCCTGGCTACTAAGCTCAGTCATGCCGACAATATTCGTAGCGTGATATAATATAATATGAAGTAACTAATGATCATTACCAGGACTACTGGTTCATGCATGTATCTGTTAAGAAGATCATGATCCCGGGAGCTTTCCATTCGACCAGAGTAGTTGTTAAATTTTGTAGTATTAACCACTACTGGTACTCAAACCCAAGAAAATCGGGTAAGTCAGATCCCCCTATAGAAAATTAAAATTAGGAAACTGAGATAAACCCCCGGGGGGGGGGGGGACTCACAGATGAAACAGACGGAGATGCTCGTCGTCTCGCTTAGGGGTGTAAATTTTGGATTTTGGTCTCGCTTAGGGTGTTCCAGTCAAAGTGCCAATATTTTAAGCCGCTAAGGTCTCGTTTAGGGTTCCGCGAAGAAATACAGAATTACGCAAAGAGAAACAGAAGTAAAATTTTCTTTTTAACTTGTTTTCTATTTTACCAAGTGCCAAAGAGACAATGCATGAACATGAGTGGTCTCTTTTAGGGGTCAAAATTTGCTTAAGCCACGCTCAGATGGTCTCCTTTAGGGGTTAAATTTAAAATTTCCGACGAGCATCCCTGTCTGTTTCATATGGGAGTCCCCCCCGGATAAACCTTGTAGGTTACTTCTCCATTTTGAGTTAGAGAAATTTAATTTTCGAGTTAGCACCAGATTACACCGTCGCATATTGAACTCTGATCAATAACGGCGTTCACTTGAAGTAAATCATGGTAGCTATAAAATGTTTTTCATGTTTGGTCTTTAAATGTGAAACAGGCGCCCTGCAACTAACTGAATAAGGACGACTTTCGAGGATTAGTTTTCCTCATCACTGACGCCACAAAATATGAAGATCTTTTGGTGCTAGCCTTCGATTTAGTTTTCCTACTGCAGTTAGAAGTAAAAGGGGGATGAACCCTTCCCAATGGAGTATCTTGGTCCCTTTTGCTTAGCATGGGTAACTCGAATTTTCCACTAGTGTGGTAACAACAATTCCACCGGGGAACATTCCTTTTTGTTAAGTTTTCTTTAATTTTTTTCACTCCAAGGCGATTTAACAAAATTTTTATGAAAGCTTACGCAATGTTTGTCGAAGAAAGGGGAAATTTAGGACGTACTCGTAACAAAAATTCTGTACGGATTAATTTGTAGGAAATAAATCTTTACCAGGAGCAACGACTTGTTTTTTCTAACGTTGAGATGTGAAAAATAAGAAACGGAAAAGCTGGACTTGATTTCAACGCGAAAGAACATTTTTAACTAAGCCCTCAATCGTGTTTCGTCGTTCAAGTTCAAGTCTACACTCCCAGACATAGTTAGTTGGGACACTTCTTAAGAGCAATATCTATGATGTTCTTTCGCCCGGCCTGCCCCTTGCAATATTCACCGGTGTTAATGGCTATGTGTATATGCCATCTCGCCCATCAACATTGAGAAGGGGTGGGGTGGGGGGAGGTGTCCCAACAAAAGTATCTGGGAGTCCACGTCCGTTGTGAAATCTTTACACAAAAGAATAAATTTAATTAGCGAGACTGAATCACGAAATTACATAGATTAACTTTGAGAGAGCATTTCGAATGAGTTACGTAAGAATAGTTTTAAAGCCAAGCTAATCACAGCAGCCAATTGGAACAACAGAAAATATTATAAGGAGTCCGGCAATGAGAACTGAAACTAAATAAATGAAATTTCCCAAACGGGCAGGAAAATGTTAGTTACTAAGGCTCCTGTTTGGTGCTAGTTTTGTAGGTGATTACAAAAAAAAAGATGTCGCAGGTTTTCTTTACCAACTGCAGAGCGAAGTGAAGCAAACCCAAGTAATCCAAATTTCAACTGAGTGTCGAAAATGATCCGCGATAGCATTAGTTTTGCTCCACTTCGCTCTTTGGTTAGTCAAGAAAACTCACGCCAGTCTCTCGACCAATCAAAAAGGCCTGGTCGCCCGCTTTTTCCCGCGCCTTGCACAGTTTGCTTAGTTTTACTTTGAGTTGTCATTGGCTCTTAAAGGAATATTCCTCTCTTCTTTTTGACCATCGTGATAACTTTGGTTTTAGTTTTACAACACCCAATCGAAAAGCGCCCCATTATACTCAGTCCAAAACTGCGATACTCTTTCTCTCTGTATGATAATGACTTTACTCGGTTATTTCATCCGAGTAATTTTTTCGTTACGAGAGAACTTCTTGCAAGTGATGTTGCTGCAAATGTTCAACGAAAACTTAATGAGCAAAATAACCAAAAGCACTTTCCTTGAAATGCCTGAGAATCGTAACTCGTCGTGTTAAAAAGGTTGGTTATAGATATATAACTCACTTAATTGTGAATTGAACAACTAAAACTCTCTAAAGGATAAATATCACTTAGGCTTAGGCTTTGTTCCCCAGTCAAATTTCTTCCTGTAAGGCTTTGCTCGACCACTGATATACTACGTATGCTTAAAACTGGTGATGCGCTGATTAGGCCACGGAGATCTCCCACTGTCAGCGGCTCGTGTTGAGAGCTGAAGATTTCTTTTATTCGCTTGTCGGACTTTTTGTACGCTTCTTTGGCCACGAACAACTCTTTCTCCAGTTTCTCTACCTCCTTCTGCCAGGAAAATATTTGGGAGCGCAGTTCACTTAAGTCTGCGTTTTTCTTCTCCATAATTTTCTGATGATAGTAATTTTCTGCCTTCAATTTTCTTGTCTCCTTCTCTAGTTCGTAAATACATTCGTGGAATTTTTCCAACTGGAAACTCTTATCAATTTCTTCCAATCGATTATTGCTTTTCTCAGGTGCAATGGAAATCTGATGCTCAAGTTGACGCTTCTCTGAGGTGAGGGTGTGGTTAGCTTGTTCGAGGTTGAAAACCTTCCTCTTGGACTCTTCTAGGTTAGCGTGCAGCTGTACTTTTTCCAAGTGAAGCGAATCGAGTTTTTCTTTGTAAGATGAAAGCAGTAGGTTCAAGGAAGCTACCTCACCAGAGAGTCTACCTTTCTCGTCCATCAGCTTTTGTAGACCGGCATTTTGATCGGTGACACCCGATCTATCGGTGTCAAAGCCAACATATCGAATCACCTGTTTCTCAGTTTGCGACGATTCTTTTAACTGGTCAAACCGGTTTTGTAACTCAGTAAGCTGGAAATAAAGATCGTCTTTCTCTCGTTTGATTCCATGGTAACTTGTTTCCCACCTAGACATTTGAAGCTGGAGGTCGTGGAATTCTGCAGCAAGTTTTTGTTTTTCTGTGTATGTTCGATGGTAGTCATCCCTGTATTGTGACAATTCTTTCTTAAGTAAATCATTTTCATTTTGAAGACTGCAAGTAAGCACACTTTCTTTAGAAAGTGCATCAGAATTTCTTCCATCTTTTTCGTTTCTGACAAGTTCAGCAGCTAAAGTATCATTTCTCTTTTTGGCCCCCTCTATTAATGTCCTTAGCTCATCCTCTTTCCGCAGCTGTACTTGAAGTTCATCGTCTAACGTTTTCACTAATTTTGTGGCGCTCGATTCGAGTAGAGAGGTTGTTTTTACAGAAAGCCTGTTTTGGACTTCCAGAAACTTCTTGTGCTCTGCGTTGAATCTCTCCTGACTCAAACGATAAGCTGATTCCATCTGAAGTGCTTTCTGTTCAGCCGAGATAAACCTTTCTTCAGTGAATTTTATTTTCTTCTCGTATGCCTCGCGGTCGTTTTCTAACCGTGTGATTGTATTTTTTGAGGCAATTAAATCCTGTTCAAGTGCCGTTATTTTTATTTCTATAGTACTTATATCTGTCTCCTGCCTAGTATCCTTTAATAC
This sequence comes from Stylophora pistillata, assembly GCF_964205215.1. Classification (NCBI taxonomy): domain Eukaryota; kingdom Metazoa; phylum Cnidaria; class Anthozoa; order Scleractinia; family Pocilloporidae; genus Stylophora; species Stylophora pistillata. The sequence continues at coordinate 25,908,964 of NC_142525.1, read as the reverse complement.
CCTTCCCTCGAGATCGTCAATCCTTCTCGCTTTCCAGATCACTTCACATTCTAGCTTCTCTTTCTCTTGACTGACAGCAGCTAACTTAGCTTCGAGATCCAGTACTTTCCCTTCTAATCGAGAAATTTCGCGCGCACTTTCTTCACTTCTCTGGGCTGTGTTTTCTGCTGGGAGTCCATCCTTCATTAACCTACTGGAAAAAGAAATGTGCGTTTTGCTCTTGGATTCATCTACTTGGAAAATGCTAAGCTTAGCTTTTGACGCCGACAACTCCGTTTGTAATTGTTGTATTTGTCTCTGAAGTGATTCATACTGAGACTTAAATCCAAAGTTAGCCCTCTTTAAGCTAAGCAATTCCTTTCTGCAGTCTTGAAGTTCTTCTTCTTTAGCGGAGTTCTGCGCGTCCAAGTGCGACATCTTTTGACGCAGCGATATTATTTCTCCCTGAAGGCATTCAGTCTTATGATTTGACTCGCTAACATCGCGTCTTTGCTTTAATTCAAGAGCCTGAACGTCAGATATTTCGAACTGGAGCTTGCTGTTTTCTTGAATAATCCTCCTCATATTTTCTTCTGAACTTGAAAGGCAATTATCTTTTTCCTCGAGCTGGAGTTTCAGTTTTGCTAACTCCTGATACATAGTGTTATAATCATTACTTCCGCAGGCAATCCTTAGCTTGTATGATCGTAATTCCTCTTCCAGGAGCCTTATTTTCGTGCCTTGTTCTCTGTGGAAGCTGTCTTTATTCGCCAGCTCCTTTTTATAATTTTCAACCAAACCTCTAAGGCTGAAAAGCTCTCTCTGCGTTTCAAAGAATTCTTCTTTGTTATAGGCAACCTTTTTGTTGGCCTCATCCAGCTGGGTCTTGATCGTCAATTGCTCAATAGTTGCCTTCTGGAATCCTTCATCAGACGTTGCCATCTTTCGTTGGTACCCAGTGACGCTGGTTTGGAGTTCTAGAATCTCCTGTTGTGATGCATCCAGTTTTCCTTGCAGCTCTGTGACAACTCTCTTTAGGTTAAATACTTCTTTGCAGGATTCATCTCTCTCCCTTATTGCCGCTGTCAACAAACACTGCGCGCCACTCAATTCCTTCTGAAGCACGAAAGCTTCCTTCTGAAGCTTTTGGTTGTCGTCTGCCGAGCGATCACTGGACCCGTTTTCATGCCTTGTCACGTCGCTGTGTTCAAGAAGCAATCTGGCCTCTTGCAAACTGCGCTGAGCAGTTAACAGTTCATCATCTCTAATCTTGAGCTTTTCTATGTACTCTTGCACTCTATCTTCTAACTGCCTCTGCACATTATCAGCTGAATTCGCCTCCATTTCCAATTTTAAGATCTTGTTTTGAGCCTCTTGCATTTCACCACGAACAGTTTCCAAGCGAACTACAGAATGATGGTGATCGTCTTTTAACGGGGTGAATTCCTTTTGCAGTGCGATGAGATCTTGCTCTATATCATTTTTTCTTGCTAGGATCATGCTGTATTTCGATTCCCATTTTGAAACCTCAGCCTGAGCTTCGTACAAATTTTGTTGCAGTTCCCCTTCTTTCGCAACATATTCTCGGCTGCTGGCTTCCAACTCAACAATTTTTCTTTTTTGCATCTTGATCTCCCTTTCAAGATTTGAAACTTTTTCCTGGAAAACTGAACTCACTCTGTCATCAGCCTCACGTCGTGAAAGAGATTTATTCTGAACTTCAAGACTTCTGCATTTTTCAGCCAGCTCACCATTTTCCGTTTCGACCCTGTGCAGGTTCTTCCTTAAAGACTCAGTTTCGGTTTCCAACTTAGCATACCTCCCGTGAAGCTCTCTTGTATCGGCATCTTTCTTCATGGCTTCGGTCTTTAGTCGATCTATGTCAGCTTCTAGATCTGCAATGTGTTCATCTGCTGCCACTTTACTTTCTTGATGTATCAATGAATTATTCTTCCATTCCTCTACCTTTCCACTGAGTGATTCAGTCTCTCGATTTTGTTCCATTACTTGATGTTCCAGTGACGCTATCTTAGACAAAGCAGATTGATGCTCGAGTTTCATTCGATCTCTTTCATTGGCTAGCTTTTTGATTCGGGTTCCACATTCTGTATTGGACGATTCAAGAGACAAGATTTCCTGTTGTAAGTGGTCCTTCTCAACCTTCATTCTTTCGTATTCTTCGCGAGATGCAGCTAAAGTTTGTTTTATACTCTCGCTGCTTTCCTCCAAGTAGAGTTTGCTAGCTTTCAACTGGTTGATAATGAGAACTTTCTCGTCCATCTCTTTCTTTATGGTGTCTGCTCCAATTCTTTGTTCTATAAGCTGTTTATCGTTTTTGAAAAACTCTTCTCGACTCGCCGATGCTCTTTGAAGTGCACTTTCAAGTTGGCGTTTGACAGACTCCTTCTCGCGGATCTCATATTCATATTTCACTTCCAGATCGGACAATTTGCCATGATGGCCAATCAGCTCCTCTTGCAAAGCTCTCTTGTCTTGTTCGAATTTCTCGATTTTCAGCTCATACTCTTGTGTTCTCCTCTGAAGGAGGCTGATCTCACGATTGAGTTCCATATTTTCTTGTTGCGCATTTTTGTTCTCAGCTTCGATTCTTTTAATCTTGATCTTGTAGTCATCAATTTTCTTTCTCAGTGAACTTTCCCTCTCTTGACTTTGCCTATATAAAGCTTCAGTTTCCCATAATGTCTCATCAGATGACTTCTCAAGTTCCTCATTTTCACTCAAGAAAGTGCTTGACTCGAGTTTAGAGATGTTAATGTTAGCCTCCTCTAAGCTATCCTCCAGGCCCTTTGCTCTCGACTGACTCCTTTCATAGTTAGCTTTCATGATATCCAAGTCCTGTTGCAATGCTGATACCGCCGTTTCCATAGCAATTTTGTCGTTCATCGCTTTTTCCAGAGCAGTCCCTTTCTCTTTTAACTCTGAGTGCAGACTTTCAAAAGATCGCTCCTTATCTTGGATCTGACTGAGGGACACCTTTAAATCTGTCTTCAGCTTTGCGATTCTCCCCTGTGACTCCTCCCATTGGGTTTTGCAGTCCTTTTTATCGAGTTCAAGGTTCGATATTCTGGCCTCAAGACTCGCAGTCCTTAATTTGGAAGTACTTATTTCTTGCTCTAACCTCATGACTGAGTCTCTAAGCGCAAACACTTCTGTCTCACGTTGTTCAAGCTTTTCTCGTTGGTTTGTTATTCTGCTTTCGTACTCGCTTTTCTCTGCTCTCAGCCCCTCATTTGTCACTTTGATGGTAATAAGTTCATTTTTTGCCTTCTCTAATTCTGCTTCTGTAGATCTGATTTTCACTTGAAGCTCATCCACGAGCTGCTCTTTCCTGACAATCTCTTTATTAATAGTTTCTTTGATCTTCTTTTCTTCGATAACCTGGCTCTCTAGTCGCATAATTTGATCTTTATCACAAACAAGCTTAGCGTTGTTTGTATCAAGTTGTTCCTTCAGCTGCGCTCTCTGATCTTGAATAGTCTCGATTTGTGATTCATATTTTGCGATCCTCGTTCTCATAATATGGAGTTCTCCTTCTGATCTCTCTTTAATTTGTCTACAAATCAAAACTTCTTCTTCAAGCTCAGAGTTCGTTGTCTTTAAAAGGCATAGCTTTTTCTCTCGCTCTTCTTTGTTCGCCACTGTCTCTTCCAGCTCTTGCTTCAAAACGGACATTTTATTTTTTGTTTCTTCTAATTCGTCAAGGACGCCTTGAATGTCGTTCTTTGAAAGCTCAGACAGAGACTCCAGCGAGCTTACTTTGCTTTTATATGTTGCTAATTGTTTGGCAAGTTCACTTGCCCGCGATCGCTCGTGATCAAGGGCTCTAGCCTTGTCAGCGGCTACAGTCCTCTTAAGAGACAATTCCATGTTAGCCATCTGATTCTGTGCCGTATTGAGTTCTGCCGCTAGCTGCTCCTTACGTTTTAAAGTTGCTTCATAGAGGCCCTGTGCTCTTGAATACTCCTCCTGTCTAATCACGAGGTCTTTGTGTAACATTTTCTTCTCCTTTTCACTCATTTCGCGCATGTCCCTCACATTCTTCAGCTCTTTGTGGCAAGCTTCATAGTCCACTTTGAGCACACCTAATTTCTCTTGAAGCTGTTTAGAAAATGCGTCTTTTTCTGCTATATCCTTGCAAAGGTCGTTGTTGATAGACTGTTGTTCAAGAAGTTTACTTTGAAGTAAAGAAATCTCTTGGCTAACAGCATTATGGGTTGTGGCGTATTCCTGTATGCGTATCTCGCTGGCAGAGTGCTGCTTAACCGATTCTTCGATCTCAGCCTCCAGTTTACTGACCTTCTGCTGTAAAGCCATGGTCTGGTGTTGAAAATCGAATTTTTCGTGCTCACATGTGTTATAAGAAGCCTGTAGCTCAGACAATCGTTTGTAAAATGACTGAACTTCAAGGTTTAATTTTTCGTTCTCTTCGGATGCCTGTCGGTTTTCGGCAACCGCATCTCGGACTCTTTTCTGGGCGTCTAAAGTCTCCTCTCGCAGTTCCCTTTTCTCTTCCTCCGTTATTTCAATCTGTGCTTGAAGTTTGCTAACCTCACTGAGCAGAGATTCTGTCTTCAACTCGTGTGCCGTCACGGAGACTCTCAAATCCTCCATGATTTTATCTTTTTTGCCAGACTCCTTTTGCTTTAGATCTGCGTTTCTCTGAAACTCATCGTAACGACTTTTTGTACTTGCAAGCTCTGCTTTTAATTTTGTGACCTTGGACCTTTCTTCCTCCAGCTCGGCTTTGAGGTTTGCCCTCTGTTTAGACTGACTCTCTCTTTGCCCCTCAAACTTAAACATCTGACCTTTCATTGCCGCCATCTTCTCTTCTAGTTCGTTGCAAGCATCTTCAGTTTTCTGTAATAGAGACCTTGTCTCAGTAATTCGTCGTTCAGATAGAGTAAGTTCTTCTCTTAGTCTGTCTTTCTCGCGAACTGTTGCTTCGTGGCTGGACTCCAGCTGGCTGATTTTAATTGAAGATTCTTCAAGTTTTATCGTGAGCTGTTCAATATCACCCTGGGCTTGAGCATAACTAGGTTCCAACTGTGATACTTTTCTCCCTTGAGCAAATATTTCTGATTCTAATTCCGAAACAGTATCGCGCAGCTTTGAATTCTCCATTTCAAGTTCTGTCGCTCTCTCAAGAATCTTCCTATTAGTCTCTTCCATAGTTGTAAGCTTACTTGACACAGCAAATAGCTGTCTCTGAAGATCATTTTTTTCAGTTATTGCCGATTGTAAACCGGTGTCCAACTCAGTAACTTTTGACTGCGACAAGTTCAACTCAGTTTCGACACCTTTTCTTTGCGTGGCATGCAGTTCTAAAGACATCCTCTGTTTTTTCATCTCTTCCTTTAAATCTTCAATCTTAGACACGAGATCTTTATTGGCGATTTCAAGTTTTTCCGCTTGGCGTTGTTTAGCTGCTAATACTTCCTCAGAGTTGTCAGCTTGTTGTTGTACCTCGAAGAGTTTCTTCTGCAACTGAGAGTGTATATCTTTGTTTTGGCGTAACTCATCGCGCGAATCGTTCAGCTGTGCTTTGAAGTTCTCTTTCTGTTTGCTTGCGCTTTGTAACTGCATCTCCAGCTTAGATACCTGTGTTAGATAGAAAAGGTTACGTTACACACAGTATGCTCAGAATTATTGTGCTGGAATTGCAAAAATGAACCTCACTATTTGTTCAATTCATGATGCACTTTGCTATTCTTTTGGAAAATTATTTCTTAAGCGTTTTCCGCTAAAATATTCTTAAGGCTTTCCGGCCATTTTCTTAAATGAATTCATAAAATATCCTTATTTGTTTAAAGTGTTTCTCGCTCATTAATAACTTCCATGGGAGACGGTATTGGTAGGAACTACTTAACTGAGCCTGTCTTATTTCCGTCGCATCTAGAACATTTATTAATCTCTAAGATAAATTTTGCAATTGAAATTAAGGTGTGGTAGCAGAACGTAAGTAAGTTCACATTTTACTCACCTTAATTTTGTAATTTTGATTGCAACTCATCAGTTCCCTTTGTGACTTCTCGTATTCTGCCTGAATATTGGCAAGTTTGTCCTGTAGCTCCATTAAAGCGTTCTGAAAGCTTTCCTTCTCTTGCATTAAAGAGTTGTAACTCTCTTCCCATTGAGCAGCTTCTTGTTTTGTAGCACGAAGTTGCTCATTATCCTCCACTGCGCCTCTTTGGATAACTGCCGCTGATATGGACGCCATCTCCCGTTGCAGACTCGCAAACTCTTTCTCCAACTCCTCCTTTTCCTTTTGTATGACATTTCTGGTGTTCTTACTCGAGGTCACCTCGTGTACGAGATTCTCCTTCTCCCAGTCTCTCTCCGCAAGGGTGTGCTTAATCGTTACCAGTTCCTCTTGATGTCTCTTACACTCGGCTCGCGACTGATTTAGTTGTTCATCTGAGACGCCCTTTGCCTTCTGAAGGTTTTCTAGACGGGTGTGAAGTTGATTGATCTAATGGGGAGCATAGAATAAGTCTGTTACCTACGAAAGTATTTCTTGAGGTTTTTGGGTTAACTTACAAAGTCAGCGGTCTCCTAAGGAAGAAAAAAGTCATCACCATATCCATTTTAAAATCACTGATGATACGTGCAATCTCATTGGCTCTTAACAGTGCGTTTTTTTTACGGATTGCATGTGCCTTTTTTCGCTTTGAATTGCATCCAGTTCTATTTCCAATCATCCAAATTTACTACGGGATCCATTAGTTACTGGAACTGCTCAAAAGGGTAAGTTTAGGAGTTAAAATTGCGTTTCAAAGCAGTTAAAATGACTTAATAAACTTCGAATCAAACAATTTTATTCTAGAATCGTGCTTGATGCGCTTTCGTTCGATTTTCAAACCACGTATATTATTTCAGACTATATTGCTCTGCACTCAGTTAAAATAGTCCAGTGAAACCTAGAAATATGAAAGGGTAAAAGATTCATGTAAGATAGACCACTATAAAATGAAAACAAAAATAAACGTGATTTATACAAAGATTTGTAGAGGATGCATCGGCGTAACATTCATTGACCAAGTAAATTGTTTCTTATGGCATTGAGTGAGCAATCTGTTCCAAGGGGATCCCGATTATAACATCTATACACGCTGTAGGAGTGTATGACTCCGTATAAGTCATCCATTTTCACAAAATTAGTTATATAAAAATACGCGTTGCAGACTTATCGTCATACGCATTGCGGGCCTACTATTTTTCTCTTTAAGTCATTTTAACATAAGAATTAAATTTTTGATATTGTCCTTCAGGACCATAGGATGTCGGGTATTTGGATATTAAATACAGATATTTTGACGTTCGCGGAGCGACACAGTCAGTTCGTTTGTCGGATTCTTGACAACAAATTTTGAATTTTGGAAGCAGCAGTTTAGTGACTTTTTTTAGAATCGATTTTGTTTTACAAACCTAACCTTATCTAGCCTTGTTATTGTAAGCTACTTGTAACCACTGGAAGTTCTAATTTTTTCTTTCTAACTCGTGGATTAAAGAGTTTCTTCATTCCACCAACGGTTTAATTTTTCGACGCTTATGCCCGATCTGCGTTGTAGAATTAAGGGTGACTCCGTCTACAGTTTGCGGCGTTGCTCATTTTTGTGCGCACTACATGTTTGGGCAAATAAAATTCCACATGGCGGTCATGTGGTTATCTTAAATTCTGCGGTGCGCGTTGTTTGCGTTGTCAAGCCCACCGTATGCAATGGAACAAAACTACTTTAATTGTTATGGTTTTGTTCGTCAGAGGACCTTCGTACAATAATCATTGACCCTTGTCGTCTCCAGGTGTCTGATCTCATTCAAATTGCTTCGTGGTTAAACATCCATAATATGTTAAAGAGGACTTCAGAGAAAAGAGTTGCGAACTTGATAAGAGAATATAACGACATAGCTCACTGTGTAAGCGAAGACCCCTTAAATTGACCTAGACAACAATAGACGGACTTTTTTTTCCCACAATATTTGCAAGTATGTAATACACAGACGGCTTTGTAAAGAGACTAGTTTGTGCGTGCGTTAAATCATGCAGGAGTACGAAAATATTGCTGTGTCGGTGTTTCGTACGTCTTTGCGCGGTGATGCAATGTTTTTTAATACTTGTGTTTATTTTGCGGAATTCCAAACCTCCCAGTGTTCTCCTGTAGTGCTCTCCAAATGATAATGACAGATAAACAAACTCCTTGAGTTATCATAATTATTGCCATGCGCTGAGGGTTGGCGGCAAGAATGGTTGTTACTCAATAAAGAGTTGATAAGGTACCTGCCCAGAGCAACATTCTTAATATAACTGTCAAATACTCGACAAATTTTGTCGTTCCTGATTGGTCAATGACGAATTCTTAAAGAGTTTACGGAGTGCAATATCGAATTTCCGTATTGGACTCTGTCGTAATTTAAGCTTGTTTAGATGAGTAAGAAATGTTAATTTTTAAGAAAATTCGAGAATCAACTTGTTCAGTTTATAACGTACAAACACTACAAGAAATGAGTTATCCAAGGAAAACAAATTTTACAAGCATTTTAAAGGCCTTCGGAGGTACCTCGATTAACAAGCACGTGAATCGTCTAAAGAAGCTTTGGTAAGTAGTGATTCTTTAACAAAGTAATTAATTCAAAGTCGCACGAACTGCTCATGCAGTTCGTGACTTATGGTAAAAACGTAATATTTTGAAAGGTTTTCAAATTGCTCTCCTTTAAGGATCGCGCGGTTACGGAAGCTTCTAAGGATCACTCTTCTTACCCACAAATTACGAAATGTAGTCGCGTTCATGCGATTTCCTACACTTCAACGAGAACTGTCTATGATTGTGATATAGACTCTCGGCGCTAACTAAAATCTCTTGATTATTTTGCTATAATTCAAGACTGGAATAAGTACTATCGGACAAGGAACACAGCAATTTTGATTAAACATTAGAATGTAATGTAATAAGGTAAAAGGGATTTCTCTTTCGACAATAAATGGAGGTGAAGGTAGTTGACTTCAAGGCTTTCGAATGTGACATCAGTTCATTCCAACACTGCTCGTCAAAAATCGTCTCGCCTGTTGTGTGCAAATTAAAACCGGCTATACAAATGCAAATATCCACTTGATGTCCATGGACAGACTAAACTCTTTAATCGAGTAGATAAGTTGACTCTTGCTCTCTGGGGACACACTTTTCTTAATATAAAATATGGACGTTAATGCATTATTGCTCGTGACATTTTTGCGTTTCTTTCTGATTTTAAGAAATTACCGTTGAGATAACTAATGAAAAAGAAATCCAAGGGTGCTTTAGTTGAGCTGGAAGTTGGGTGAAAAAATTAAGACGCGCGAGCATCTATCTACGAAACTTAAAAAAAGTCGTAACAGCCGTAACAAAGATTTACGCACTCTAACTGAAATTGAACACGTTATACAGAGGAAGACACGGAAAATTGGAAATTAAAAATCATATTCTAAGTTTTGAAGCGGAATTCTTTTTAACTTTTTCCGACGAGCACAACTCAAAATAATAACCATTCATTAATATTTTATGCTTATCAGGTAGTTAAAACGTAACTCAAAACCACGATTTCCGTGACATTTAAAGACCAACAGATGCGTATCAGATGGGCCAGTAAATTCATTAAGGGTGGGCCTAGTTTATTTCTTCCGAAGCCACTGATTTATCAATCTTTTACGATTTTAACATTTTCGGAACTAAAAGGAAATTATGTCTTAACCAAATAAAGCCATCACTCTTATAGCTGAGCTGCATTTTTAGCAATTGCAGAAAAGAATATTGAATTGAAAAAAATTCAGGCTTCGACGAGATTCGAACCCATGCATCCAACTGGGCTACCAACTGAGCTACGAATTTACACGTTCGGAGCAGGGAAAACTTTAGAGGGTTTTTCTCAACCTTACGTCGGCGATAAGAAAAAACTCTTGACTTTTTCGCGTTGGTTTTGTGGCATCCTCTGTTGCTCTACAGAAGGGTTATAAGTCCTTCGGGCAGACGGTCTCAATCGGCCATTGAGACCATCTAACGCCGGACGGACCTACAACGATGAAGTTGCATAGTACATAGCACTGCCTCTGACAATTTTTTTTTCTTCATTAACCAAGTTGCCTAGTGAAGGTAAACTTCAAATTTGGATGAAAAATTTTTCCAAAACATCCCCATGAAGAATCATGATCCAACTTCGCTGAAAACATATCATATTTTCCTGCGCACTTCTGTTCTGTGGGACGTTTAAGCGTTACATCACTGAGGAAATTAATCGAATTAATTGAAGACTGTCAGTTGCCTCACCTGCGCGGCATGCTCAGTCTTCACCATTTCCAGCTCGTGTTTGAAGGTCCGATAAGCAGCCTCTAGGTCACCAAACGTTTCCTTAGCTGAGGCCAGATGGTGCAAAGTCGCATCTGCTGCGTCTACAGATCTTTCGATCGAGCTTGTGAAGCATGTTTCCTCCAACGTTTCTACGTGAGACAAGCGAGACATCTTCAAAAAAAGGTTGCAGAGTCGATGGATGTCTCGTTCAAGTATTGTCAAGCAACATAACGAAAAGTTTCCAATTTATTTAACTCTACTACTAAACGAGTTGGTTTCGTGCCGTCAAATCGTTTGCAAAACTCAGCTGATTAGCGACAGAATATCCATATTTATATTTTTTTTTTGTTGCGAGACGCTAATTTGGCTTAACTGACAAAAAAACCAACCTTTCAATAGTCTCTCATAGCAACAGTTGTTTGTCAATTTCAACGCGTTTTGGTCCCAAAAGACTAGACGTGGCTGTCATTGTTCGTTCACGATAGCTTGGTGCTTTGCGCTTAATTTTTTTGTAATGAAGAGATTGAGTTAAGGAGACCAACTCCAATTGGTGATTGATGTAAACAAAAACACAAGCGCGACAAACTAGACTGGAAAGAAAGTTGCTACTCGCTTTGTTTAGGGTGCGGGAAGGAAACAAACATCTGAGTTCTACACGTGGAATCGAACGCAAAGCCTTTGGCTTTCGCGGTCCAATGCTTCATCAATGAACTACGTGAGAACTCGTTCGTACGCTACAACATTTGTTTATTAATTTTTGTTTAGTTCTTATTAACCGAGCGGGAGGTCTGTATGGGAGAATCTTGACCGAGGTCGCCAGTACAGACCGAACGCAGTGAGGTCTGTACCAGCGACCGTGGTCAAGATTCTCCCATACAGACCGACCTAGCTCGGTCTGTATGGGAGAATCTTGACCACGGTCGCTGGTACATATATGGCTGTGTCTTACATGCTAATTTTTTATATTCTTTGTACCTTTTTTTTTAGACCGGTCTTGATGCCGGTCTAGATGGGAAAATCTAGACCGCTTTCCATATCGATTTCAGCCAATCAAATTCGTGAATTCGGTAGTTCCCTATCCTTGTGAGACACAGCCATATAATAAACATTAGTTATTAGCTACCGACTTTAGTCAGGTGTTCCCAACTAGCTAATCTATAGCTAAAAACATTGACACGTTAATAAAGTTTTCATTCACTCATTCTTGAATGACAAAAGTAGACGGCACCCCTCTCCGTAGGGAGTGGTCAACAACCCTCTATTCAACCCAATAAACAGAAATCTTGTGCTTCATCTCTAAAAAGTTAATTGAAAATACCTCCTTCCCCCCAAACAATGTCGCCTGAAGTTTTTGACCAATTTGTCAACACCAGGCAGCATTGAAATGGGGGAGAGGGGAAGATATCAAGATTATAGGATAATTGGCTTGTTTGCTCAATTGGTAGAGCGCTGCACTAGTATCGCAGAGGTCAGTGGTTCGAATCCCGTATAGGCCTGATTTTTTTCAGGTCTGATTTTCGCTATTGCATAAATAGCGCTCTCTACTGCGAGGATCGTTCATCATACGTATCTATAACCGCAGTTCAAAATATATGAACCTCATATATTCATGGAATCTGATTTATCATCACGGGTTTATTACGAATCGACTTAACGGCCTACTCCCAGTTGGCTTGTTAGCTCAATTGGTAGAGCGCTGCATTAGTATCGCAGAGGTCAGTGATTCGAATCCCGTACAGGCCTGATTTTTTTTCAGGTCTGATTTTCGCTGTTGCATAAATAGCCCTCTCTACTGCGAGGATCGTGCGTCATACGTATTATAGGAAAAATTCAAAAAGTAGTTAACTGTGCTTCGACTTTTGCAACTAATGGTAGTCTATTCGCATGTAGAGTATCACAATGTGTCCACATACCAGCCTGATGTGTTCGTGGGTCACTGGTATTTTTACGATTGATTTATTTCCGAAGAAAGAAATTCAATGGGATGTTCAACTTCTTATAAGCAAGGGTTTCTTAAAACTTTTGACGATAAAAATCAACGGTAAAACACGACGTTTCGACCGTGCTTCGGTCATTGTCAAGTGAATGGAATGAAATACAGTAAATATATGTATATATACACATAAGAAATATAAAAAAATTTTTGCAGGTGTAAACAAACGATAAAACTACAAGGAAAGTGCTAGTAAAAAGCTAATTAAAAACCTTAGCACGAATTGAATCAGACTGTACATTGAGAGCAGGTCTTAGCTTATGAATAAAAAACATCTCATAGACGAGACAGTCAAATTTGTTCGTACACTTGATTAAGGTGCTAAAGTTCTTTGTAAGATCCTTTGGAGTCAAAGAATGTTTGTCGCGAAAATGTTTGCCAATTGACGAAGAGGAGTTTTTATGTTCTTCAATACGTTGGTGTAGATGACGGCGTGTGAAACCAACATAACCGGCATCGCACAGGTCAGATTGAAATTTGTAAACAAGGCACTGTTGGTTCACAATCGGCGGCTTAGCTTAGCTTAGCTTAGCGATCGACTTAAATCAGTATTTTCTCGTTTGAAATATCCTGATAATCTAGTCAATTCTACCATTTCACGATTTGTTGCCGCCAAACTATCTGATCAACCAGTTTCCTTGCCTGCTGTCAGCGATCAATCGGACCCCATTCGCGTTGTGCTACCGTATAAAGATCAGGCATCCGCTGATGTTGTTCGTGCCCAACTTAAAGATCTAAGTCATAGGATCCAGACGACCTTACAACCTGTATTTGTTAGCCAGAAGATTGGTCGAGACCTCAAATTGCGAGAAGCTAAGCCGCCGATTGTGAACCAACAGTGCCTTGTTTACAAATTTCAATCTGACCTGTGCGATGCAGGTTATGTTGGTTTCACACGCCGTCATCTACACCAACGTGTTGAAGAACATAAAAACTCCTCTTCGTCAATTGGCAAACATTTTCGCGACAAATATTCTTTGACTCCAAAGGATCTTACAAAGAACTTTAGAACCTTAATGAAGTGCACGAACAAGTTTGACTGTCTCGTCTATGAGATGTTTTTTATTCATAAGCTAAGACCTGCTCTCAATGTACAGTCTAATTCAATTCGTGCTAAGGTTTTTAATTAGCTTTTTACTAGCACTTTCTTTGTAGTTTTATCGTTTGTTTACACCTGCAAAATTTTTTTTTTTATATTTCTTATGTGTATATATACATATATTTACTGTATTTCATTCCATTCACTTGACAATGACCGAAGCACGGTCGAAACGTCGTGTTTTACCGTTGATTTTTATCGTCAAAAGAATCTTGAAATTATTTGAAAATTTCATTCGACTTCCCCACTGAGGTGATTGGGTTTCCTGTGTGACGCACTGCACAGCGAGATCATAGAGCCTGAGGTGTAATGGGTAGATTTGGCTTACTTTCCTTTTTGATCTCCCCGGCTACGCGCCATAGGCGACAATTGGAGACAAAGCCTTTTGGCAAAATGCTTTGCGCACATACATAGGAACTTAGAACAGTTCTAGCTGCTGGCTACTTTATCTCACACAAAGCGAAGGTCGAAAGGTAAATTTACCGTATTAAACTTATACATTTTGTCCATGAATAGGATCAGGCCTTCCTATTGACATATTTCTATCTATGCTTCCTGGGCCTTAGTGAGGATAACTTTTAGCTCTTCGTTTACAACATAGTTTTGTTCGCATAGTTTGGAGTTGAATATCCAGGTTATAACTTGTATTTGCCAGTATGAGAGGGTAACATGTTATGCACCAAGCCTCCTATCCAAGTAGGTTCCCTTGGTGACCAATTGTACAGGAACTAGGACGACTTCGGTTCAGTAACTAAGCGAGTTTCACGGGCTCAAACCCGTGTCAATGAATAACAATAACTAGATTTATAAACTGTATTTTTTCTCACTGCTAAAATTAAGAAGCACCGTCATAGAAAATTTTTACTGTCTTCAAATATCTTTTTTTGGGCTCCGTATGATGATAAATTCAATTTTCGTTTTGCATTTGCAAATTCAGTGATAAAACGCGCAATCTTTAAAGACCAACACTAAGCCGATTAACCAGAGCTATTGTCTATACTCAATTCTTGCTTTGTTTTCCCGCAAGTAAGACAGTTGTACACGTTTCAGTACACGTGTTAATGCTTCGAAAAGCTAAAATTGAAGTCGTGCACGTTTCAGTACACGTGTTAATGCTTCGAAAAGTTGTATCTACATTTGCGGCAACGACGCTCAGTTCCGCTTAATGCAACTGTATATCGTGGAAAGATAACTGTAAATGAAGCAATTGCGAAAAAATTAGCAGGAATGGACAATTTAAAAAAATAAGAGTGATTACATAACGTAATAACGTAGGGGTAATTTAGAGAAAAGCATCCCCAGAGAGCAAAGTTGTGCATGTTAAGTTTGGTTCATGGAATTAAAATTCTACACCCTAAATAGTCAAAAAAGCATTGGTAAACATTTTGGATATTCTTTAAATTCAAGTGACTTAGAGAGAAAATAAAATAAATCTCAAAATTGACAACAAAATCTCAAAAATCATAACAAAATCTGTGAAATTGGCTACTTGTCCACTTAGGAATTAAAGAGTAAAGCGAAGGCTGAGTCTACAAATCTGCAGCGAGGGATGTCAACCGCTGTCATCCAGAAAGGTACAGCGGAAGAGATTGAGCAGCTCCTTGCTGCGAAACAAGAAACAGGCCTCTGGGAGAAAAGTTACAACTGTTTACTGCAGGAACACGAGGTCTTTCAGAACGATTTGATGGAGCTACAAGACAAATTAGTCGGAATGCAGAAAGAGTATGAAAACTCACAGATGGAACTTTTGAGTTGCAGCAAAAGCTGTAGCATCAAGGTGAGTTACATCATTCTGAAGCTTACATTCACTCTGTGCGATTATGTTAGGAAGATCCTGTGTGCAGTATGGTTTAGTATATTATGCAAATGAATAAAGGCTGATAGTTTCGAAAGAAACTGTTTGGGGCTGCGTCGGTGGGAGTAACGAAATAATTTGGATATATCAACAAAGTTGAAATGGTAAATTGGCCACCGTAATGATTACAAAAGCTGACGTTTCGAGCGTTAGCCCTTCGTCGGAGCGAAGGGCTAACGCTCGAAACGTCAGCCGACGAAGGGCTAACGCTCGAAACGTCAGCTTTTGTAATCATTACGGTGGCCAATTTACCATTTCAACTTTGTTGATATATCCAAATTATTAGTATATTATGGGTTGGTGTGCATGATCGGTGAGGCGTGCAGTGCAGTTCGCGGTAGTCTACATGAGGTAAATGTGTTGCGAGGCGATGGGGCAGCCATGTTGCTCTAGTCCTATCGTAAATAGGACAGAGAGAACAAAATTTCCATGATTTCTTAGGTGAAATCATGAAGTGATTTCTGTGGTGTTGTTTCGTAATTTATGCAACTTTGAAATAGTAAAACCTGGGAAAAGTTAAGGACTTAACAGGATTTGAGCTTGTGACCTGCCATTCTGTCTGTTTACCTCAATCAAATGGTCTTTGAAGCTTACAATACAATTTAACCCGCTTCTCGCAGTTAACATCTCAGTTGGTTAAACCATCCAAACTCAGTCATGGGCCCAATCAAATCCTGTTAGAAATGAATAAAGGCTGATAGTTTCTAAAGAAACTGTTTGGGGCTGCATCGGTGGGGGTAACAAAATAATCTGGATATATCAACAAAGTTGAAATGGTAAATTGGCCACCGTAACGATTACAAAAGCTGACGTTTCGAGCGTTAGCCCTTCGAGCTTTATTGCCGGTAGACCGGCAGTCTAAATCCCACAGGGATCAACGAACGCTTTTCA
Organism: Stylophora pistillata; assembly: GCF_964205215.1. Lineage (NCBI taxonomy): Eukaryota > Metazoa > Cnidaria > Anthozoa > Scleractinia > Pocilloporidae > Stylophora > Stylophora pistillata. Next base: position 25,892,810 of record NC_142525.1, on the reverse strand, counting down.
TTCCACTAATTTATTCGTGTTTTTCTCGTTGTCATGTTTCCACCAATAACGTAGCTCCATTTTCTGCCTTTAAAAGCACACACAACCCACAACTCCTCTATTCGCTCCGACGAAGGGCTAACGCTCGAAACGTCAGCTTTTGTAATCGTTACGGTGGCCAATTTACCATTTCAACTTTGTTTATATATCCAAATTAAATCCTGTTAGAGTTCGAAATTTTCTCAGCCAACAAAAACATAATTTTAAGTATTTCATCTAATTTTGACAGTCCATGTGAATTAATTATTATCCATAATTACAGGTAAGTAAACTGGAGACGAGGCTACAGAACGCAATAAAGCAAAGAGAAAACCTTAAGACTCAGCTAAGTGAATCACGCGCCGAACTGCGCGAAAACAAAGAACTAAACTCTTTGCAACAGAAGGAAGTTCTCGAGATACAACAACAAGCTCATAGCTACAAAGAAGAAGCGGAAAGGCTTGAAAACGCAAACAGAGATCTAGTGTCCAAAATCGTTGATCTGAATGAGCAGATTTCACAACGGAGAATGGCCTTTGAATCGCACGCGGACAAAGTTGCAGATGTTGAAACCGAACTAAGCTGGTTTCAGTCGAAACTCAATGAGTTGTTTGCAGTTTTCGAATCTTTGAAAGCGGTAAATGATGGCCATCAAAGGGAAATTTTGGCCATTCCCGTCAAGGGGCTTACCACGAATGAGACTGATGAGAAGATGCTGGGCAGAATCAAGGAGCTGGAATTGGAAAATTCAGAATTGCATAACACTATCGCTGAACTTCTAGCAGAAATGTCTGCACAAGAAACAGAGGAATTGAACATGGATCCCATCTTTGCTCAAAGCGAAATAGAAAAGCTCTCACAGAAGCTTGAAGAATCTTCGATACAGATTAGTCAATTAGAAACCCGCTTTGAAACAGCAATTCGCGAGGGAGATGATTTACGAGAAGAACTTTCTTCATCTGAACGAAGACTGTCCCAAGCAAAAGACCTATTACAAAATGTTGAGGACGCCAATTATGAACTGGAGGAAAAGATGGTGAACATGCAAAGAAAAATTATCAATTACCAGCGAGATGCAGAGAGCGCATCGAGGCAGAACGCGGACCTTAAAACTGAGCTCGAAGAAGAAAGATCAAAAGTCAAAAGATTAAACGCAGAGGTTACAAAGTTTAAACATCGTTCTGATGAACTTGAAAGAAACGCTGACTTGAAACAGAGAGAGATCCACGATAAAGATAAAGTAATTCAGAATTTGACGGCATCATTGGCAGCTAACAGGTTGAGAACTGAGTCTCTGTTGAGTGAGTTGAACGAAATCCAAGCCCAAGTAGAAATCTCAGAGGATGAAAAATTAGAAATGCAGGATGAACTTTACGAAGCACAGAAGAGAATTCAAGATGTAGATACGCATAACCGACTGATTACAGAAGAGAATGGGAATCTAAGCTTTGAGGTTCAGCGGTTTTATCAGAGATTATCGGAGCTTAAAGCTTCTTATAAAACATGCGAGCACGAAAAGTTCGATTTTCAACATCAGACCATGGCGTTGCAGGAGAGGGTCAGTAAACTGGAGGCTCAAAACAACAGATCTTTCAAGCTTCCCTTCGACTTCAGCTTTATCTGGAGACCACCAACACTAGAATATATTGCGACTTACGATGCAGTCAAACAAGAGACTGATTTACGAAAAAAAAGCGACTAAACAAAGTTGAGTTTTCGAAAAACACTCTTGTGTTGCGTGAGCAAAAAAGTGAAATACTTGGCGGACTTTCAACTGGGAGTTGTCAAGGTACACGAGCCGACTGTTAACATGATCCATCCCAAGTTCGCGTCAGCGGTTTGAGTGCCTTACTTAAAAGTGAACATGTGAAGTAACGATGTGTGATGGACGAAGTGTGCGAATACATAGACGAAAGAGCGGCGTAATTCACACATGTTCAAGAAAAATTGAAAGCTCTAAAGGTTAACTTTAAGACTTCATGTGAAGAGCTGCAGGAAGTGAAGAAAATTCACAAATGAAATGCGCAAATCAAGCGAAGAGTAGGTTACTCAATCACGAGGCATATAAACTCGATACCGTGTAAAACAGATAGCCACAGATAGTAATGGGCTTATATTAAGATGTGTAGACGTTATCAACGCTAGTAAAACAGAGCACGAACCGCCAAGGACGACTGCGTCATCATATGAAACTTGGTGCAGAGAGAAAGTATCATGGAAGAGCTATGAAAAAGAAACTTGGTCTATTGTCATTTCTTAGGAACTTCGCACTTACCCCTCCCCCCTGACCCAATATAAACCATAAATTGTTGACTGTTGCTGGGTCAGGGGAGGGGTGGGTATGCAGTTACCAAACAAGTTAGGGTGCGTAGGTGCTTGTATACTGACATTAATCCGAGAAACTCCTGCGAGAAAGAGCTTGGTTGCTAAGTCGAGGAGCTCCGAAAAATAGTGTGATCGTTTAAAATGACGTCGTGATTTTAATTCCCTACACATTCTTTTAAAAACGACCACATTGTAAGGAGAAATTATAGAGTAATCTTTTGTGCGACGAAGGCTAACTCACTTTCAATGTGCGGTGTCCTTTAATAGACAAAGGTGACACCGTTTAAATTTATCACTTGCAATCACTATGGAAACTGGGGGCGAAGCTGCGGGGGGAAGGGAGCCTAGGGTGCTCGTGTCTTCCCCGCACGCCATGCTTGGCAAACAAAATTCACACTTCCGGTTCGTGAATACGATAGAATCCGAAGAACTTTCATGGAATAAATCTGTAATGATGGTAGATACTCCATAGACCCCGTGTATGAATGGCGGGCTCGATTTCTACTATTGTATTTCCATGTAAATTAGCCCTCTTGGCTTCAACACGACATGTTTAAAAGCGAGGCCAAGAAGGTTTATTTGCATGAACGTATACGACGAAGAATCACGCCCACCATTGCAAAGGAGCTCTATTTGTGGCGCCTTATCAAACCCAAGCCGCTTCGGGCAGAAATTCGTAAGTTTGATCTCCCCTTTTGAAAAAACCTAGTTACGCCTCTGGAAAAATGAAAGGTTCAAAGGAAGTGTTGCATTTTGTGGACTCTGAGTCTGAAAATTTGGGAGTTCAAAATCATAAAGTACTTTCGTTGATGCAATGTTTTGTTTCCTTTTAGCAAAACAAACTTTCTCCTTACAAGATCAACACAAGATCAAGCAAAACAAGTGATTAGAATAAAGAAAACATATCAATCAGGGATCCTTAATTGATCCAATACCAAATTCTCTGAACAAACATCATAAGAACTGTATGGGAGACAGTGAAGAGAATTACTAATGAGATCTTGCGGGTAAAAAGGGCTAAAATCAAGCGGTTTCGAGCTTTTCAAAATTATTTTCGTACGCTGACGGCCCTGTTATTTATTTGTTGTTTGTTCGTTTTTTTGTTTGCGTTCGAATAATATAGGGCTGAATCAGACAATAATTCATACTCTCTTTTGCTCCTCATCGCCCCTCATTGACCCTGTAATGATAACTTTTTTTCTGTTGTGGGTGAAATGGTTGACATCGTTGTAAATGAACGCTGCAGCCTTGGACAAACTTCGTTGCAAAATGCTTGAAAGAAATCTGGTGATGACCGCATACAATTTTGAATAAATAAGAAGAAGTTCTGTTCAACAAAGTATCTGGTCAACATTGTACAAGGGTGAGGGAGGGTGAGGGAACATTCATTTGTTATTGCCGACGGGGAGGGGGGTGGAAGAGTCGGAAGATGTCGGGAGGGTCACCTAGGGGGAAAAGGGGGAATCGATAATCGCCAAAGAGTACAAGGGAGGACTATAGAAAGTTAGCTGCCAATTAACTGCCAATGAACAGAAGTCATAAGAATATTACAGAGCTTATGGGAGTATAAGGTAAAATTTATAGTGACACAACCAAAATCCTCCGACCCCCCTCCCCCCTTGGGTGATAATTAATGACTGGTCCTGAAGATCTCCAGAAAACTGTAATTTCCAGCCCCTGTAGCCAGGTTTAAAGTTATTTTTGTTTCTCTGTTAATGTTTTTCTTCATAGAAATGTTCTAGTCTTCTTCTTCTACCTCCTCAAGGCTGTTATACTTGTACGCCGTCAGTTTGTTTCGTTTTAAATAAGCATCCAGTACAATCATTGGATTTTGAGGTTGAACAAAGTGATACACATCCCCACTGGCTGTGAATAAATCAAGAAGGCGAAATCGTGATTTTCGCGTCTTGAGCTTCAGGTAGAGTTCTTTAATAACGTCGTTTATTTCGACCTCAGCCACGTGAACAGTTTCTACTGCGCTACCAGGGTTTTTCAGCAGCGATCTTAGCAGTGCGCATGCTCCCTCTGAAGTGACCAGATTGTAACCAATTTTGATGACTTGTACAGTATCATTAAGTTCCAGACCCCTTGCAATTTTCTCCATTCCGCGGTCGGTAATACGATTGTTGTTGAGATTTAACTCAGTAATTTTACCATTGTATTCCAAAGATTCTGCGATGTATCTTGCGCCTTCGTGGCTAATTTCGTTCCAGCACAAATCCAGTTTCTCAAGCGTTCGATTTTTCTTTAAGCCCACGCAAATCTGTTTGACTCCTAAGTCGCCCAAGCGATTCCATCCTAGGTTCAACTCACGAAGGGACACGTTTTTCCCGATCATTTCACCAAAGTGCTCTCCTCCAGTGACTCCAAAAGAATTATGACTAAGATCTAGCGCAGATAGAAAGTCTTCAGTTTGTAAAACGTTGCTGAAAAATTGAATATCATCATCAGTGAGTCCATTGCGCGAAATGTCAAGTCTTGCCAAAGAATCGTTCACAGTCAGCATGTTCCCGAGAGCGTCTGTGCCATCTTTGCTTATCTTATTCTCTGAAAGATTCAAATTAGTTATAAGACTGTTTGCCTCGAGTAATTTTGCGACAGCCGTAGCGCCTTTATTCTGAATATTATTGAGGGACAAGTCTAAACGCGTGACACTCCTATTTCGTGACAAGGCGTCCGCGACAGCAACGGCACCCGTGGGACCCAACCCAAGATTTCTCATGATTAGTTCTGTTTCACCGGCCGCGACTCTGTCGAGAAAGTAAGTCATTGCTAAAGGAGGAATTCCAAGTTGTTCGCAACTTTTAAGGAACGATTCCTTGAGAGATACGTCGTGTACTTGGCAAGCGTCTTGTACATCCTGGTGTCTGTCCTTCCTGTCGAGGCGATGGATCTTTTTGGCAGTCTTTAATGTGGCGTTTTCCGCAATGACCGAGTCGACTTTCGGGTCATCATCGTAGGAATCCAAAATGCGATTTAGATGGATCAGCAAGTTAGTCTCTGACACTGCTCGGCTCTGTGGAAAAACATAAACTTCCTCAGCCCATCGTTTTGACTTCTTTCCAATTTTTATGCGCGGAAAAATGCTAAAAAAGGGATGTTTATTCTTTGCTCTTGACGACCGCATGTCCACTGATTCCGAATTTCGTGCATTAAGAAATTTTCCTACGAAGACAATTTTAGGAGTATCCAACGTTAAACCATAATATCCTGTAAAGGAATTCTTCAGAATTCACTCTGGTACTTTATCAGCGTGTTCTCGTTCTGGAAGAGCCTAACATATTGCTGTCTAAATTGTATCTCAAGTATTGTGACGGAAACGTGAGCCAAACAAAACCTCTCCAGACCGTTTCACAATAGCGTCGAAACTCGAGAAGCAGGAATGTGAGAGAAGGGCAAAAGGCCGAGAAGTTCAGACGTGCGCTTGTCATGAGCCGGATTAAAGACAGATAACGAATAAAAAAATTAAAAAAAAAAAACACACACACACACACACACAAAGGTACTACTGACCCTAACCGCAAAGGCAGATGTTTTTCTTTTTCTTGCCACGAATGGTATTAAATCTTGTCGTTCAAATAAACTGGTTTCTCGAGAAAATAACCGAACGTGAACTATGGTTTCATATTGGAGTAAAAGATGAATGTAAATTTTTAATACGTTGTTTTATTTCTGAAAGTAATTTCAGAAGTAGTATATCAGTTTTGTTGAAAGCAAACCGCCGCTCAATGCCCCAGTGATGACCGAAGAACAAAAATAATTTTAATCAGAAAATTGCCTCAATGCTGGGAAGTAATGAATGTAGATATACCTTAAAACAAACAGAGATATGTCATTAAAGTATGAGTCGTAGGACTGCGGGCAGATTAAAAGCTACAATTTTATCCTTTCAGGAAATACTCGAAAGAACACATGTTTACAAATTAAAGATTCGACAGAATTTTTTGGGGCTTACTGTACGTCAGCCGTACTATCAGTTTCATGATGAGGACTATATTTCTGCGAAAACATAGTTAATAACTGAAAATCGTCAACCCAATGATTAATTCGGCTTGAGGGAAAGAGAACGTTTAGACTCTTTCATGAAACATTCTCCGGCATAAACATCCTCATTCCTAAATTCGTTACGTGATAAAACTGGAAGTTAAACAATCAGTGTAGAACAAACAAAAAAAGTCTCAGCGATGTGAAGGGGGCACAACCTCAGCTAGTTTTCATTTCTCGGACGGCTCTTCTACTAACTGGCCGACAAAGTGAGAAAGAGACGGAACTCGTCGGCGAGTCAAGTCGTTACAAGGTATAGTGCTAAGATCAGCGATATCGAAAACTTCCTTTGTAAAGCGAGACGACTACTTCTGTGTTAACTTGTGAGGTAAAAAAAATTACGTTGCAAGTTTAAGTATTTACACAATCTTTGTTATCTTACCCTTGCTGAACTAGTTCTGAAATTCCGTGGTGTAAAAATTTCAGTGATAATGCCGGACATTGCATAAGGATGGCAAAACCGTCTTCGTTCTGGCCTTTTAACCTCAAACTTTTGTCTCTGTCAACAGACTGTTTATGTTCGTAATCAATACCTGCTTGTTTTTTTCTTAAACCTCAAAAAGGGACAGAAAACTTTGGCCGGGATGTCAACACTTCAAAATCAAAAAAATGTGACCAAGATAGTCTGTTGGGCAGATGAGGAACAAGATTTAAAGATATAATCTTATACTGTGCTTTAAAACTCTGCCAAAATCTCAAAATTGTCGTGAAACGTTTATAAGACACCAAAGAAAAATTGCATTTCCATGGTGGGTTTCGAGCAAATCGACTCTCCTTCGACTTGTGGTAGGAAAAACAAACCACAAATACGTTTCCACTGTTGTTATAAGGATTGTGTGCCATTTTGATATGGATCTCTCTAAGTAGCTCCATAATGGATTCTCCATCCTGTAAAATTGGTATTAGCTTAAATACTTCGTATTCATCATTTTCGATCCGATTTAAGTTCATAATTTTCTATTGTCCTCGGTCACTAAAGAGTTAAACTTAATTTCTCTGGTGTCTTTTCTACCACGCAAGACGATTTTTAAAAGGTTTTTTATTCTATTTCGTTTAGCTGAGATGCTAAAATGATTCAAATTAACGCCTCGTATTCCGTCACATCCGTCCATAATCACAAGGGCTTAAGGCTTGTATCCAGTACCTTTCTCTGTTCATCAAAAAAGAGACCAAAATGGAGAAGAGCCTGAACCTGCCAATCTTTGACAACTTGCGTTTGCACGTCAGTACGGCAAGCTTTTCAGGTCTGTAACAGCCGAAAGACAAAGATAAAAAAAAAAAAAAAAATAGATAAAAAAGGAAACAGGTTGGTGTTGCTGTCTGATAAGGGTACATCATCACCGAGACAAAAAACAGTCACCAAAAGGATGGGGCAGAGAAAAACTCTATCAGGTAGAATTAAAATATAACTCTTGCATGGCCGAGCCGAAATAACTCAATCACTTGAAAGATGTGGCTCTTACCTTTTTGTAATTTCTCCGCCGAGTAGAAGCCTAAAAGGGGAACACCAATTCATGTTAAACTTCTTGGCCTACTCTTTATAAAAACTCTCGTAGTGTTAGCTAGCAGGCCAGAATCGAAATTTTCTTTCATTAATTTTATTATACTCTAGTAGAAAATTACTTAGGTGTTAAAAAGTTGGCGCATTCTCCGCTCGGAAAAGAAGCTTGTAACGCATAATTTTAGTTTGCAATTTCAATTATAAAATTTTGTGTCAAACAATGAGCGAAAATATCACGCGCATAATATATGTAGTTTCAAAACAAGGCTGTGTTATCTTAAGCGCAAAAATAAACTATTAAAATCTCTACTCAGTAGAAAAAGAAAACAGCCTTAAAGGCTCGTGCTCTTTTCTAAGCACAGACTTCGCTAGAAAGCCAAGATAACTGATAAACGGAAACCAAAAACCGCCGGAAAAAAATTTGAAAGGATGGACGCCGGGAAAAAATTGTAATAAAGCTTTTTTCGTTACCTTTACAAGCCTTAACCATAGCTTTTTTGTTTCCGCCATGTTGTTGATAACTAAAAATCATCCTTAAATCTATCAAGCTTCTTGGGATCGTTGGAGTGAAGAGGTTTGATAATTTAGTTGATTTCCAATAAAGCAAAATCGAGTTTCGATGAATCGTTAAAACCTGAAAAGCTATCCTTAATTCAGGTAGACATATTAAGTTTCTGCGCAACGACTAAATAAAAAAGCCCTTCGTTTGCCATCAATTGTCAAATGACACCTTCAAATCAAGGAAAGTGGAAAGGGATCACTTTGCGGCGGCTTTCCTTTGACACGAGTATTGTTTTCTTCAAGCCGGCGCAAACAATCAGAACTTAGAATGGTGATCGCTGTCCAATTACAAATGAGTGTTGAACAAATATTGTATCCTGGCATTTAAAACCTACAAAATTTTTAGGGTTAACAAAAGAAAAATATTTCTTTGGGAATACTTTAAAATGCTAAAGTAAATCTTTGTGAAAATTGTCAAGGAAAACGTCGCATTTGTGTAAATAGATTGCGACAAAAGCTGTCAAAGTTTTTTCGGCAGATTTCCTTGAGGCGAATATATCATTTTTCCTTACAGTTTGATTTCATCTTTATGAAAACAGCCCGAGAAAAGAAGTCGATTTTAGTAAGTAACGTAAATTTCATTGTTAACAAGAGAAAAAAAATTTTTGCTTTTGAGATCATTCGAAATGAGTAATTGGCGGAAAAAAATTAATTCTAGCTTGTGTATAAGTTATGATACAGTTAACCTCCAGGCTCCGGTTGTTCAAAGGGCGGATAACGCTATCCAACGGAATAAATCACTCTCCAGCTGATAAGTGTTACCAAAACGTACTGCGCTATCCACCGGATAGAGATTTATCCAGTGTATAGCGTTATCCCGGCATCCTTTGAACATCCGGGGCCAGCAGTACAAACCCCCCTTAGGAAGGAAGATCAAAACAGGTCTGAGTTATCAAGAATAAACTTATATAGAGAGCGTATTTTTTGTACTACAAAGAAACAAGGTCCACTTCGCTTTAGTCGTAAACCAGAGGTTATTATTTGTCACCAGTCGAATTCAGATTCGGAAGTCAACTGAGGTCTTTGATCATGAGTTGATAAGGAAACAATACACGTCACCTTTATTTTTAAGGCGATATTTCCTAAAGATACGGGTAGTATCAGTGAAATTGATGTACTGTTTTTGAAGTTCAATATTGGCATTTCGAGTCGTATGGTTTATCTCAAGGCCCTAAGCTTTTTCTATCCAGGCTACGGATTATTGCCTCCTTTTCTACCAATCAAATCTTATCGGACTGTCTTAATCACACATGATTGGCAGGTGCCTGGCGTTTGGGCCGGAAAATCCTGAACGTTGCATATTAATTCGAGCGCTGTCAATATTTTCAATATTTAACGCTTTTTTTTCTATTTCTGAGAGACAAGAACAAATTTTCAAGGTTTTAAAGTTGTCGCAATTTGATGGAGTGAACAAACTTGTCGATACTAAATACGCAGCTCTTATCTCATTTTAGAGAATTCCAATGTTTTGGTTGCCGAATATCTCCTTAGTCACAGTGAAACATGTTCTATTTTACAGTCCCAAAACAAATCACTCTTTAAACAGCGATACCCTTAACTGGAGGAAAATGTTAAGTGGACATACTTCGCAATGAACTCAAACAGAGGAAAACTCGGTACAAATGACTCATGGAGACTAAATTACACTGTACCTGCATTTCGTTCATTGTTCGTGAATATTTGATTAATCGTTTTTTGTTTAAAAGAGAGTTCTCCAAAATCAATATTTCCAATTTTGCCTCACAGCCAATATCTATACCTTGAAACGTTTGCATATCTAAAATCAGTTGTTTTTACATGCAAGTTTACATAAACACACTATAGAACAAATCAGATTATTCAGGAAATTTTACGCTAAACTGGTCGTTATATGTACAAGCTGTCCTCCCGTTTAGCGATTTTAGCCTTCTAAGCGATCCAACACGAGATTTTCTTCTTTAAGACATGCTTTGCAAACTTTTTTTTTTTTTGGTGGAAAATTGTAGTCCAACAGTTAAATTAACAGAATGAAAATAGCAGAACATACTTTGTTTCTAAGGACACCATGCAATAACATAGATGTTTTCATGGCCTGTCTAATACGAAATGGAAATGAACACAAATAATCATGGGGATTTATCCTTGAATCAATGAATAAATACAACACTCACTTTTTCCTGCTCCTTCATTTTCCCAGTAAATAAGAGTGGAGTCTGCACTGCGGTAAAATATCGCCGTTGTTGTAAACACAAGCAGCTGATAGCGATTCTTAATCGTTCACTATAAGTCGCGTTATTTGCATAGCATTAATAGGAAATAAATTATTAATGCCAATGAAAGGTGATTAAAAATAATCTAACGAAAGAGAGAATTTACAACGGATCGTCTTAAAATATTTACCTTGAAGACACTTTCCTCAACGTTTTCGCCCGTTCCCTTCCCCCCTCCCACACAGGGCCCTGTAATATTTTTTTGACCCCCCTCTATTGGTGTCGACTGATTCCCCCCCTCTCCCCCTCAAGAACATGTGGTTCCCCCCAAAATCCTCCAATCCCTCCTCTCCTAGGCGATAAATGATAATTGGTCTCCGGGGATTGTACCTTATCATCTGCTGGTGTGCCGGTGAAAACTGAGCAATGGCCTGTAATGTTGTGTTTTCATTTACAACGCGTAAGAAAAGATTGCTATTTAAAAAATAAAATCTGAAATAATGTTTCTAAGAGAAATCAATGAACTTGTAGAAGAATAGTATTTTCCCTCGGCAGAAAATGACTTCTCATGGCAGCACAAATGTCTGACGTCCATTTTCCTCGAGCGATATTCAAATTATCGCAAAAAAAAAAAAAAAAAGAATAAATGCGCCAAACTGGAGAATAGAAGTATGGTTAAGTGCATTTTATTTTGAAAGAACAGAGGATAACTGAGGCATTTAAGGAGAGAAAAGTATTGCTTATAAAACAAAGCCAAGCCCTCAGTTTTAACTTATGCATGCTATAAAATCCTATAGCACTACTTTTTCAAATCCAAAAGAACTTGCAAATAATTGTAGTCCCCAGTCACCGTAAAAATATCATGGTGGACATTTCGACTGAATGATATAAACAACTTTCAGTATGGATATCAGTCTTGGAATGTTGTTTGATAAATGACCAATGTACGCAGAATAAAACAGTCTAATTGAAAAAAAAAAACATTAATATTTTTAGATGCACGAGCGCTTTGAGATAAACAAAACTGAGATTGGACATATCATCTGTGCTTGAAGTACAGACAGGTGCAGTGGTGACGAGGATTCAGAGAACGCTGACGATGCCGCGGCGATTGCTGGGAAGACGCTGGCTGCATTACTGAAAAGTCAGTTCCATTCTGCTCTTTATTAGCTCTCAAAAGAACTTTTCCGCAAGAAAATTCACAACGGGAGTTTCAACAAGGGCAACGTTGGCGCCTTTTCAAACAATGAATCCTTTTAGCTTGTATGTTTTGTTTACCATTTCAGGTCATGAGATACAATGAATATATGAAGTTCATATATTTTTGAACTGCGGTATTAGATACGTATGATGTACGATCCTCGCAGTAGATAGCGCTATTTAAGCAATAGCGAAAATCAGACCTGAAAAAAAAATCAGGCCTAAATAGCGCTATCTACTGCGAGGATCGTCCATCATACGTATCTAATACCGCAGTTCAAAAATATATGAACTTCATATATTCATTGTATCTCATTTATTACTTTCACGGGTTTATTACGAATCAACTTAACGGCCTGCTCCCAGTTGGCTTGTTAGCTCAATTGGTAGAGCGCTGCACTAGTATCGCAGAGGTCAGTGGTTCGAATCCCGTACAGGCCTGATTTTTTTTCAGGTCTGATTTTCGCTATTGCCTAAATAGCGCTATCTACTGCGAGGATCGTCCATCATACGTATTTCAGGTCATGTGATATACCGTATTTCCTCGAATAAGCGTCCACCCTCTTGGCCGCGATAATGTCAAACAAGCGTTCCTTTCTTCCCTTACTTTCTTAAACGATAGGGACACGAGGAAAAACTGTTTCTCTTTATATAAGTTTTTAAATGGATTCAGTACAGGAGAAAAATAAGCGCCCCCTTTAGCGCCCCCTTAATAAAGCGCCCTTCTTTCAATAAGCGCGTCCCCCCCTTTTAGCCGAAATTTTAAATAAGGGCCCGGACTTATTTGAGGAAATAAGCTACATAAGAAAACTGTTTCTTTCAAATTTCCTCTCATTCACGTGCTTATTCACGTGCATATGTAAGCTTAAAAAGCTAGGAATTCCCTTGAGTCTTTGGGTAAACAGAGGTGGCAGAGACGCAAGATTTTCAGAATAGGTGTGAACGTGCGAGTGGCCGACTTAGAGTCTCAAGTGGATCTGCTCGGTCAAGAGAATGAAGACTTCAAGAGTCAGTTGGGGCATGCAAAGTGCAGAATTGCAGAGTTAAAGGCATCACTGCAGAGGAACGAGCAAGAGAACGAAGAACTTGTGGTACCTACTACCCGGAATGAAAACACACTTGTTGAAACTTGGGAGTCAGTTGGACCAGAGTTAATAGCCAAACGTATGTAGAAATCTTAGAGGACGAGAAGGAAAGTCTGCATGGTGAAAATCTTCAGATTCAGAAAGCTCTTCGCGAGGTCGAAGCGGAATTGGCGCTCGCTAACGAAGACAATGATCGCTTAAACGATGAACTTCAGGAATATTACAAGAAGTCATCTGAGCTTCAAGTCTCCTACAAGATCTGCGATCAAGAAAGAATGGACAACCACCAGCAAATACTGATGCTCAACAAGAAAGTCGAGCGCTTAGAGGCTGATCTGGCTGAGGCCCTAAAGGAGAAGAAATGGCTGAAGGCTGAGCTTGAAAACTACACTGGAAACAATCGTCAAAATATTGAGGCGTTAGACGGCATTGCAAAGACACAATTAGCAGAGGTACAAAGCATTATGGATGACCACCGATACACTGACGTGAAGGAACCGATAAAGAATTTACCATTGAGCAATTGCGCGAGCAAGTCCTCTTCCTGACGAAGGACTGTGATGATCTTAAAGGTGAACTCTTTACAACAAGTCTCTCGTGGTCAGTCGTTGAAAGTGACAAAAGAAGACTTCAGGAACAAGTCGCAGCTCTTGGTGAGAAGCTTTCAACGGTAACTACCTTGTGCAAGTCTCCTGAAAAGAAAAACACCGAAAATGATCGACGTTATCTCTCCTTTAATGCTATACATGCGAAAATTTCAGCATGCATTGTCAGTCTTGGAATTTGAGAAAGGAATAAAACAGTGTACTTGAAAACAATAACTCGCCTTTTTGTCTTGATTGTTATTTTTAGATGTGCGTGCGCTCTGGGATAAACAAAAATGACATGGAATATTTCTCTTGCGCTTCACGCAGGGACATGCGCAGTTCAGTGTGACAAGAGGTCCAGAAAACAGTGACGATGTCGATTACTGCAGAAAATTTCGATTCCGCTCTGAGAACTTAAGAAACCTTTTCGTAAGCAAATTCCCAACGAGACTTTCAACAAGGGCCACGCTGACGCCTTTTTTTTAACTATTCGCTTTGATTAAGGATGATTCTTTTATTTTCAAATATGCCTACGTGATTAGGCGCCTTTAGCTTTCGGCAATTTTACTGAAGATCTTGCGATCTTTTAAGATTTATTTACATAAACAGAAAGGTAGCAAAACAATTGTGAAATTTATAAAAATAATCACAACTTGCCACATGGTTAGGATTGTACACTTAACTTTTAACAAACACGGTGCCTATTGTTAAGTAAATTAACGAAATGAATATCTATCATTGTTTACATTTTTTACTAGGTTTAGCAAGTCTCTCTGCTTGCTTACAAATTGCGTTGTACTTGAGTATAAACTCCACATATCATATGTTTAATAGCTACTGGACTTTGCTTTAAACATGAGAGGTCTCAGGGCGATGAAAAATTGAAGCCAAATTACTTATTGGGAAAAAAAATAGCCCTATAAACACTGGAATAAAAACCTTATTACTTAATGACCAATTTTAACACAACATCATTGTTTTAAATATCTCGAATCAATAATTGTAATACTTATTTGTTCAAAGTTAGGGTCAAACACACTTGCGCGCAGCGCTGAAAAAATAAACACAAGTAAATCATTCGAGGCTCTCGTGACATTTTACAAAACATAATAATCTTGTAGAGTTTTTTCCCAGTTCGACTCCATCGCTTAGCTTTAGATCCTTTACCATTATCGTAACGTATTCATACGAATATCAGAAGCGGCCTCCTAAAGAACTTGTTTTATTCATAAGTCAACAACGTCACCCATAATTTTACTCATCATCCTTCCCGCTGTCAGATCGCATTTACAATAATGACAAGGGCGAGTAAAGCTATAGAATTTAAACCACACGATATGTCAGTGTCATGCAGATCTCAAGACTTCCTTTATTGCACAATTTTTTCTAAAGTTGTCAGTGTTGTCTTTGCGTGGCGACTCGTTAAAATGTCCCTACAGGAGATTATTGTAATGAAAATGTACTTAGCAAAACGTGTCCGGTCGTTCGTGAATATTCTTTTGGCCTATGAACCGCAGAAACTGTTTCTTAAATCCCACAAATACTTCTGTCAGATTTCTGTATACATCGTTTATATTTTATGACAAAACCCTAGCGGTCAAAACAACCCATTGTGACGAATTCAAGACTCTTGGCGTTGTTATTCCGTGGGAGGGTCGCTTTTTTTTCGGCGACACAAAAACTACCTGAAACACTATTGAACAATGGCAGCAAGGGTAAATCTGATTGGCTCTTCATCAAAATTTTAACAGCTGGTAATTCAGCCGGTAGACCTCAAGGGACGTAAAGTTTATGAGAAAAAAATCAACTCTCAACTCTTCAACGGGAATACGCACACAATCTTAGTGTCGCAACCTCGCGAGAGCGGGTGTTTCGTGAACGCTTGCGCTCGTCAACTTTCGCCCTTTATAGACGAAGAATGGAGAATCGAGTTGTTACCAGTGAGACAAGGCGGACAATGTCTTCGGTAGAAACATTCAGTTCTGTGTCGTCTTCGTACAGCACGAATAGTGAAAGCTTAGCAGTTACGGGTGAAGATGTCACTATGAAACAGCTAGCAACCGCCCGGGAAACCTTCAGTGACTTGGAAACGGCTTATCGGAAGTTCAAACTGGAGTTGGAAAATGTGAAGGAAGAGCACCGAAATGAGGTAAGACTTTGGTTTATTTGTAGCTTTAATTTATTTGTTGTACCTGCAATTGACGTTATCGCAGACTGCTTTCATTTGCATAGACGCGCTTCTGGAACTTACACCACCTACTGGTTACCGAGATCTTAAAAAGAAACAAAGATTTCTCCTTCTGCAGCTTGCGCTACGACAGACTAACTTTAATTAATGGGAGCGTTACATTTTACACAAAATCTTTACAGTAGATAATCCTGACCGAGTTTGCTATGGTGTTGAGTTTGGTCAAGTATCGTGGCATTGAAACTTGGCACTTTAAGAAGAAACTAATTAGTCGTACGGCAACCTGCGTCGAGCGAACCCCAGACAACTGAATATAGAGCGGCTTTTTGGCCAGAAACTTGCTTTATAACTAACATAAATCGGTTTCAATGTACGTGAGTTACTATGAACTTTGTTCTTTTACTTTTAGAATCGAAAATCAAAGTATAAAATGACTTTCTTGTAAAACAATTCAGAGACATAATCGGTTCGCTATGCAAATAATTTTCACTCGTATAATGATTTGATTCGACTCACGCGGAAACAAGGCAAAAAGAAAAAGAAAAACATCAGACAAATGAAGATATCCTTTTCATTTTAGGTGGATAAGTTACGTTCGCAAATTGAAAATCTTCAAAAACAGAAAACTCATCTACAAGAACAGTTGAAAGATTCACGAGCGGATGCGAAAAAGCATCAGGACGAGTTAATCCGAGTACAGCGAAAACTGACCGAGAAAGAATGGGAATACGACGCCTTGAAGAAAGATTTCGACTCGCAAAAAGAACTTATTCGAAAACTTAGAGAGGAGAAAGTAGCTCTTGAAAAGGAAAATGATGAGCTTAGACGCGAGCTTTCCTCTAGCCAGGCGCTGGTACCATCTCCTGGAGGAAGAAAGGAAGACAGTGAAGAACTCGTGGCTGTCCGACAGGAAATTACGGAATGGGAAACAAGCTACAAGTTTGTTCATAAGGAAAAGGAAGATTTACAAGAAGAAATGTTGGCTCTTCAGAACAAGCTAAATGACATTCAAGCGGATTATGACAAAAACCAGAGGGAACTGCAGAAAGAAGCACAAATCAACTCTATGAAAGCGTCCAAACTGGAAGCGCAGATGCAAAATTCTGTTAGACAGAGAGATAATTTTAAGAACCAGTTAGAAAATCTGCGAGAAGACTACAAGAAAGGAAAAGAAGCTTACAATCTTCTTCAGCGAGATTTCTTGGAAAGCCAAAAGAAGGCCGACATGTATCGCGAAGAGTTGAACGCCAAGAATAACCAGCTGCAAAAATTGGATAATTCCAATAAGGCCCTGCAGGGAAAGCTAGAAGCGCTAAAGCAAGATTTCACAAAGAATCAACTCTCCTCCGATCTCTATGACAGACAAAAAGAGGTGTTTGAGCGGGATCTACACGAAGCCGAGTGGAAAATAAACGATTTGGTCGAAGCTAACGAAGGGTTGTCGGCACAACGCGACGAGATGGAGAAAGAGCTGGCACTAGTCAAAGCGCGCATCCCTACTTTGGAGAACAACTGTGAAAAGGCCAATGAAAAAGCTAGTGAAAACGAACAACACGTCAATCGCCTTCGCCTTCGCATTGGTGACTTGGAAACTAATTTGTTTTCACTTCAAACGAAGAATAACCAGCTAGAAGCTAATTACCAGGAGTCAGCGGCAGAGACACAAGATCTTCAGAATAGGTGTGAAAGTGCAAATGAACTGGTGGCCGACTTAGAGTCTCAAGTGGATCTGTTCGGTCAGGAAAACGAAGACTTGAAGAGTCAGTTAGAGCATGCAGAGCGCAGAATTTCCGAGTTAAAGGCATCATTGCAGAGGAACGAGCAAGAAAACGAAGAACTTGAGGTATCTACCGCTGGAATGAAGACACACTTGTCGAAACTTGGAAGTCAGTTGGACACTATAAGCAAGAGCAAAGTCCAGTTGAAGTCTGACCTTGACGAAGAGAAGAGCAAAATTGCCAAAATCCGAAAAGATCTGGTCACAGCTCAAGCAAGTGCCGCTGAGTATCAACGCACTTCAGAATGGTTCAAACGAGATGCAGCTTCTAAAGACCGTACAATTGACGATCTTAGAGCTAACATAGCAGCCATAGAGGGAAAAAGCGAACCACTATACGAGGAGATCAATAAGCTCCAAACGCATATGGAAATCTTAGACGACGAGAAGAAAAGTCTTCATGGTGAAAATCTTCAGATTCAGAAAGCTCTTCGCGAGGTCGAAGCGGATTTGGCGCTCCTTAACGAAGACAAAGATCGCTTAAACGATGAACTTCAGGAATATTACAAGAAGTCATCTGAGCTTCAAGCCTCCTACAAGATCTGCGATCAGGAAAGAATGGACAACCACCAGCAAGTACTGATGCTCACCAAGAAAGTCGAACGCTTAGAGGCTGATCTGGCTGAGGCCCTAAAGGAGAAGAAATGGCTGGAGGCTGAGCTTGAAAACTACACTGGGAACGATCGTAAGAATGTTGAGGAGGTAGACATCATGAAGACACAACTAGTAGAGGTGCAAAGCATTATGGATGACTACCGACGCGAAGGAGCCGATAAAGAATCTACCATCGAGCAATTACGTGAGCAAGTTCTCTTTCTGACGAAGGACTATGATGATCTTAAAGGTGAACTTAATTACAATAAGTCTCTCGTGGATGAAGTTGAAAGTGACAAAAGAAGACTTCAGGAACAAGCCGCCGCGCTTAGCGAAGAGCTTTCAAGGGTAACTTCCTCTTACGAGTCCGCTAAAAGGAAAAGCGATCAACTGGAAGTCGACCATAGCATTGTGGTAAAGAAAATAAACACTCTGGAAACAACGTACAAGAAAGATGTTGATAAGAATGCAAGGCGTGAGCTGGAAATTGAGCGCAACAGAAACGGAGAATTAGAGAGAGAGTTGTCTGGATATCGCAAGAAAATTGCAGAAGTAGAGGCAGAATTACAAGCGGCAAAGAAAGACAAAGAAGAACTTGAAGAGGAGCTAGATGAGGTAGAAGGAAGAATATCGGCACAGAGCCAAGACATCGAAAGATTGACGCAAGAGAACACTGAGATGACTCAGCGAGTGACATCGTTTGATCAGAAGTTAAAAGAGAAGGACAACGAAGTAAGCACGGCTTTAAGGCTTAAAGATAAAGCAGAAGAAGATCTGTACAGCGCAAGGACACGCTCAAATAAGCTTGAGTCCCAGGCTGAAATTCTACAACGGCAGAAGTTGCAGTTAAAAGATCAGCTAGACGATGCGAACAACAAACTGCTCCAGTGCCAAGAACAGATTATGATTCTTGAAAGTCAGGTGCTGGAGAATAGGAAGATCAACGAGACTATGAACAAGGTGGTCGGAAAGAAGGACAAAGGTATAGAAGAACTGAACAACGAGCTCAGACAACTTGAAAGGGATTTCGATAACACTAAACAAGATCTGATAACTGCTAGAGTCACTTGCGAGGGGTTAGACGCTGAGAAGAAAGACTTGGAACGAAGACTGGGCCTAGCTCAAGACCGTATCGATAATTTAGAGAAGGATGTCAATACCCATCGTGACGGGCGCGGCAATCTGGAGCAAGAGATAAGCACCTATACATTCAAGATCACTTCAATTGAGACGCAGCTGATCAACGCCACTAAAGATAGGGACCATTTCAAGAACGAGTACGAAAAGCAGCTGGCAAGCAACAGAAAAGTGAAAGAGGATATGCTAAGCATGCAAAACCAGGTTCGCGAAAAAGAGAGGGTGATAGACGGCTTACGAAAGGATCTTCGCGACAAAGAAAACACTCTTGAGAGATTGAAGTCATCAAAGGCAGGACTAGAAAACGAGTTGCTACAAGCCAAGAAAGACCTTGAGACCTACAAATGGAAGAACGAAAATCTGGAAGACAACGTGGTGAATCTTACAGAACAGATTCAGAACTCAAACATCGAGATTTCCAAAATGGAGGTCACCCTATCTGCGTTAGAACGAGAAAAGGAGGACAGAGACAAGAGTATAGCGCCAAGTGAGGATAATTATCACGAGCTAGAGGCCATGTTAACTCAAAGCCAAGATCGAGAGAATTCTTTGAAACAAGAGCTACATTTGCAAAAAGCTAGAGTGAACAAGGCAGAAGGGGAATTCAAGCGAGTTCAACAGCAAGGCATTGAGCTTCAACATGAGATCAACATATTGAACAGAAAAATACACGAAGCAGATGAGGGCAGGAACCGGGCAGACCGTGAGAAGAGAGCCCTGAAAGATGAACTCATGGCCACCAGTGGAAAATTATCTGACTTGGAGGTTAAGTTTGAACACGAATATCGAGAGAAACTTTCCTTACAAGGACAACTGGAAGACGCTATCACCAGATCAGCAGTCAACCGTGAAGAGGTTCTTAAAGTTGAACAACAGCTTATCGAGCAAAAGCTTGCCGTTGACCTACTAAACAAGGATATTACACAGAAGGAGGACCACATAGATCAACTGAAAGCAAGCAAAAAATATCTAGAAGAGCAGGTTCAGTCACTGAAAGCAAGTTTAAACATCAGCCGTGAAGATTGTCAAAGGCTAAAGCAGGAACAAGAACGTCTTCAAAAAGAAATTTTAAGACTGCAAGATGGCGTTCAAGAAGCAGAAGGCCGTACACAGAAAACAGCGTACGAGCGAGATCGCGTTCAAGAGGAAACACGCACATCAGTCGTCAAAATTTCAAATCTTGAGCAGCAATTGGCTGACTCTAATAGAGAAAAAGATTCCCTAAAGGATAAGTTAGAGGACTGGAAAGAATCGTCCGCACGATACCGCGATGAAACTATTACCTTGGAAAGCGAGATTTCCTCTCTCAAGGCCACAGTTGACACTCTCACTTCAGATATAGACAGCAAAAACAGGCAGCTTGAGGATTTGAAGCAAAGGAAAGCCATCATAGAAGAAGAACTCCAAGATACGAAGAGAGTCCTCCGAAAGAAAGATACTGATCATGATAACTTGATCTCAAAAAGGAAAGAAGTAGAGGAATCTTACAACATTGCTGTGCAGAGGATCGAGACGTTGGAGAGCAATCCGTTCGGTTCAGACGAAGAACGCAGGTTTCTCGAAGAGGATTTGGCAGTAACAAAGCGAAAACTTACAGAAACAGAAGTGGCCTTAAAAGGAAGTACAGACCGAGAGAAGGACCTTCAAGAGAAACTTATGGCTATTCACTCGCAATTGTCAAGACTGGAGTCCAGCAGGGAGACCCTACAAGAAAAGAAAACCGAGCTAGAGCATGATTTGTACGCCACACAAAAAGAGTTGGTGCCATTGAAGGAGGGATACGAGAGTGCGATGAACGAAATAGACTCCCTGAATCGCGATCTGAACGAAGCAAATGCAAAGATTACTCAGCTGGAACTGCTCTTGGATAAGGAACAAAAAGCTAGGTCTAAAATGGAACTCGAGAAGGAGGGAGAAATCGCCAAGTTAAGCAAAAACGATGAAGAACTTCTGCGAGTACAGCGGAAGTTAGTAGAGTACCAGACTTTGTGGGATCAGCACGCAAAGGAAGTCGGCGGCAAAGACGCTCTCATTCAAGATTTGAGAAGTGAGAAAAAGAACTTAGAGAGGAATTTACAAGTTGCAAGGGACGAACTGGCTAGCGTACATGGGTCTATCAATGATGCTTTGAGAAAGAAGGACATGAGTGACGGAGATGCATTTGCACTGAAAAAACAAATGGCAAACTACGAACTGCGACTCAAATCTACCCTGCTTGAAAACGAAGAAATGCACAACGACCTTATAGGTTACAGCAATAAAATAGCCGAATTGGAAGAAGAAATACAGAAATTTTTGAAAGAAAATACCACCATGAAAGCAGAGCTACATGATGCCCGTGATAATGCGGCCAGAAGGAAGGAAGATTACGATGTACTCTCGAGGAAAAACACAGAGTATAAAAACACAGTGGAGGCTCTGCGAAAAGAGGTGGCCGACAAGAATGGGCAAGTGGAGTTTCTGAAGTCAGCCAACGGTTCCCTGGAGAGTGAAATAAATTCACTGAAAGCAAAGATTGGCCAGTTCAATGATGAGTTTGACAAAGGATATCAGGAAATCACGGAGCTAAATGTTGCCATTCGAGAAAGAGAATCCACGATCGGCAGCCTGGAAAACACTATAAGATCACTCCGCCGCGACAACGATAAGCTATCCCAGGAGATCGCGGCATGTCGAGCATCAACTATTGAGTACAAGAATTATTATCAAGGGGCAAAGAAGGATCTGGAGAAGTCGAAGACGGACCTGCTCTCATCAAACAACAGAATCTCTCACTTGGAAACGCGCAACGAGGCTCTGGAGGACGAAAGAAATGATCTGAAGAATGAAATCGCCCACTTGAAGAAACTCAATACCGAGTTAAAAGGTAAGGTCGAATCTTTAGATCGCGATAAGAAGAAACTGCAGAACGAGTTTAACGTTATTCAAAGGAAGTACCAAGAAATTCATAGCAGCTATATTAGCATCGAGAGCGAAAAAGCAAGAATCAAAGCGGACGCTACCCTACAAAAGAAAGTTGTCGATCTCCAGTCGCAGCTGCAGCAGGTTACCCAAGAAAAGGAAGACACAGAGAACGAACTGGACTTGATTAGGAAGAGGCTATCTAAGATGGAACAGGATTTCGGTGATTGCAATCGTGCAAAGGAGTCGTTGGAGTATGAGGTTAGCTGGCGAACCAATCGCATAAAAGAACTCGAAGACGTCATACAGGCCCTGGAAGAGAAAGACCAGTTTGGAAAAGACGAGATTTTGTCCTGGCACAAAAAGGTCACTTCTCTAGAGCAAGAGCTACAAGCAGCTAGGAACAAGATCACTCGCCTTGAAACATTCAACAAAGCATATGATGATAAGATTCGTGATCTGAACATCGATCTCGTCGAAGGACAGGAGGCATTAGCGAAAACTGAAACCAACTTGGCTAACACCCAGGAAGCTCTCGATAACAAACAACGAGAACTGATGGATAGCTACAAGAAGGTTTCAGAATTGCAGACGGCTCTAGATGCAGCTGTTCAAAGTAAAAGTGATGCACAGAGAGACTTCCAAGATGCCAAAGCTAAGATACATTCGTTGGAGGAAGAACTGCAAGAGGAGCTCAAGCGGCAAGCCCAGCTGAGAGGTACGTTGGAAGAAACGAGAGCAAGGAATGAGGAGTTGAGGGATGAGATTACCAATTTACAGAAAAAGTTGTTGGAGCTTCAGCAAGATGTGGATGACCTGCAGCGTGAGTTGTCAGAGAGGGACTATAGAATAGATCGTCTGAGGAACGACTACGACGCTTTGCAGAGTGAGATAAATGCCACTAAAGCAGATCTTTCTACCACAAGAACCAATCTGGAGAGAGCCCTAAGCGATAAAAGGGGGTTACAACACGAAAACCAAAAACTACAGCTACAGAATTCGGAGCTCGATACTTCATACTCGCTACTCAGGGACGAAAACGAGAGGCTAAAGTCAGAGTTACAAGGTTTTCAAGTACAGCTGTCTGAGCTTCAACTTAGTTACAACACTTTACAGAGGGATAGTATCACTGTGGTGGAACAAAGCACTGTCGACACTGCGCCTGAGACTGACTTTGAAACAGAAGCTTTACGAGGCGAGTGCGAGCGTTTGGCTCGTGAAGTTTCGGGACTGAATCGGAAAATAGTGACGTGGAAAGACAAGAGCGAAGGTCTGGAGCAAGAGAAACTACGACTAGAAGACAAAGTCTCGTCAATGCAGAAGACCATTAACAGTCTGGAAGGAACTAACCAAGGTTTGATCTCGGAAAGAAATCGGCTCCAAAATGATATTGATAAGCTTCAAAAGAAACTAATTGAGGTAGAAGCACTTCTGGGTACAGCTGAAAATGAAAATCGCACCCTGGGAGACGACCTGGAAGACACGCAGAAGAAGCTTCTTAAACTGGAAGCTGATTATGAGTTGCTCAAAAAACGAGCTGCACCTTCCGGGGGGTGGATCTCATCGTCAGATGCTGCCTTGAGAAGAAGTAAAGAGAGAGAAAATGAATTGCAAAATGAAGTTTTGGAGGCGCATAAGAAGAATTCAAGCTTAGAGCACGAGCTTAAATCAACGCGCGAGCGATTGGAAAGCCTCCAAGATGCATACCTAAAAACAGAGGATAAAGTGGCGCAGTTTAAAGAAGAAATTATTGTTTATCAGCGACGCATCGCAGAATTGCAGGCTAGTTACGAGAGTAGTCGTGAAAGGAACGCGCACTCAGATCAAGAAATCCTTGAATTGCAGCGGAAGCTGGAGGAGCTTGGAGACAGCAAGAAAACAAGTCATAAAGACAGGTCGGACATGGAATATGAAATCAACTCACTGCGTTCAACGATTGCAAGGTTAGAGTCACAGCTTGGAGACTCAAACAAGGAGAAAGACAGCCTCCGATTACAGTTGGTAGATTCTCACAACAAGAACGAAGAGGCTTCCAAAGAAGTAACCAGGCAAGTTACTGAGATTCACACCAAAAGCGAAGTTTTCAGGCGAGAAATTATTGAGAAGGAGACAGTAATCGAGCAGTTCCAAACGAGGGTCATTACTATGGACAGAGAGTTAGACGCCCTCAGACGTGAGTTGCAGAACAAGACAGACGAGTGTAACACACTCCAACGGGAGATTGACCAGCTGAAGTTTGAGCTGAACCAGCAAAAGCAAACCAGGTATATGAGTGAAGACGAGCTCCGTGGTGAAATAGAATCTCTCAAGTTGAAATACGACGAAATAGAGGGTGAGAAAGACGCTCTACGAAGGGAAAGAAACAATCTACAATACGAGCTTCGTTCGGTAAAGGATCAGCTGGATAATGTAGAGACAGTCTACAAAGACAGCACCGATGGATTGCAACAGGCCAACAATGATCTTATCTCAAGTCAAGTCAGGATATCGGAGCTGGAGACAGAGCTGCAGAGAGCGACTAAAGACAGCCAAAACCAGCAGCACCATTTGGACAAGGCCAACAGAGATATAGTAAGTAAACAGGAACAGATCATTCGTTTTGAAAAAGATCTGCGCACGATGAAAACAGACCTGGAGCTAATGAAGAAGAGCTGCGATGAAAAGGATGACAAGATTGGCATGCTAGAAAAGAAATGTGTCACGCTAGAGCGCGAGATCGAAAGACTCAAGAAAGATCTCTTTTTGGCTCAAGAAGATCAACAGCGAAGTGAAAGAAGGTTGAAAGACTTACAGGCCAGATCAGAAATTGCTAGAGTAGAAGTTAAACCCACTTACGAAACAAGCTTTGAGGTGCGACGAAGCCGAAAACCAGTTGATAATGTCGCTATTCAAGGGCGTGGCAGGAAAACGTCAACTCTTGCAATGGACATTGGAAAAGCCCCAAGAAGTCAGCCTGGATCACCAAGAATAGAGAACGAGCCGCTCAATCGCAACATTTCTGCTCCTGTGACACAAAGCGAACCCCTTTCTGCTTTCATCAGACCCGAAAAGGACCTGAGTGCGACATTTGAAGAACCAGTCATAGAGGTACAGGCAAGGCCTGTAGAGGACGAACCGTCCACTCCTGATGAAGTGTTCTCCAAAGATGCTCCAGTGGTTGTCAGATCCTACGGGGGAAATGAGATAGCAAATGGTATGACGTCATTTGTTCTAACACGAACCCATTCACGAGTCAATGAGAGCCGCACGGAGTCCCATACCGAGTCCACAACGGACAGACGAAGTACCACAACTCACGGCCGAAAATTCAACGAAGAAGTCGAAGTAAACCAGAGGACCATGACAAGTGTGACCAGCGTGTCGGAAGACCTGGCCTTCGCTGAAGGAAAGATAACCACGCCTCGTGGTTATGGCAGCAGAGGAGGCTGGGATAGGAACTCTAATTACTATCTTTAAATTATGCTTTCTTTTTAATAATAATAATGGGACACTTTTATAATTAATTTCGTGAGCCCGGGACCCATATAATTTTAGCTGGGTTGACTCATCAGAACTTAGAACCAATTTAAATCGTGAAGTCTTGCTAAGCGCAGGAAAATCAACCTGCAGCTGACGCAAACAGCGCGTATGGATTTGCGTGTAGTAGATCGCTTGTGACATGGCCGCGAAGAAGACATCTTGGTCCCAACTACAAACCATTTCATGTTGTGAGGGCTCTTGAAATTGATTTTTCTTGCATGGGAAGTTATCATAGGTTTTGTGGGTTTTTAGGAGCAACAGATACTACACTTAAATTCAGAGATTTTTTGAAACACCATCTGATAAATGCCTTTTAATCGTGTCTAGCTAATAGTTAAACGTACTTTGTGTCAATCTGACATTTTCACTGCAAGCTTTATCTAATCATTTCATCTCAAAAATCATTTTGACTTCTAGAAAGTTTCATCAAAATTTATTTGAAATGGCATGATAATTCCCATTTTTTCGCATACGTTATATTGTATAATTCGTAAGGTTTGATTTCGCCCTTAAATGTGGGAGATTCATATATCTTAATGTATTTTGATTTGTTATTGAAGCGTAATTACATGGATGTATGGTGTTTTTTTTTTAATTTTTGCTATTTTTAGAAACTTGGTTCTGAAATTAATCGTTCTTAGTGACCGGATTTTATAGGTAAACGTTGATAATAGTGATAAAACGCATGTAGCGGGTCTCGCTGCGGTTAAAAATTTGAACATTGTTTGTACTGTATTTCATAGTTTTCAGACTTAGATGCTGAAATAAAGTTACTGTCTTTCATTTGAGCATATGATTCTTCAGTTATAAGGTGCATAAATAAGGTGGAGCTGCACGTTCAAGGGCGAGCTTTCCTTGGTGCCAATTTTCAATCCTTGATCAGTTTTTCTCTGATAACTTTCAACTTTTCCGTAAACCGGCAGGTCAGTTTTAGGAAACAATTGTCCTCTTTTGTCCAATTCCTTAATTTTCCCCTCCTTAGTTACTCTAATTTCACCTCTATTTAGCGCTTACTTAATTATATTAAGCGGTGGTTGTCACCCTTTATTAAGTCCCATCGGTCTGTTTGTTTTGTCTTCTACTTGTACTGAAAAGTCACTTAAAGCGGAACCATTCAAACAAAACGAACAATAATCTTTCAAGTATGATTTGGTCTATGTTTACCTCCCGGAATCAATGTTAGAAGTATTTTTGAAGAGTTTTTGTACAATAGTGGTTAATTATGGATAAAATGGCCTTTTTTGTAACATCCCCATCATGTGGAACCTGTTTTGAGCGGCCAACCTATATCAGTAAGCAGTTACCCTGCAACGTCACTCTATGGTAATACTTTCTTCACTTGATCATGACTGCATTGCGTCATGTCTCCGTCACAACGACTGTGATATGTTGTGATACATCCCCTTTCGACTTCACTGGCTTGTAGCCGCAGTAATCTTAGCAACAAAGAGGTAAGTGTTTTTTCATGATCTTTGCGTGAAACTGGTTTCAAAGCTGAGTGGCTGTACAAGGTTGTCAGCACCACAGCATTTGACTCGCCCACAAATGACGCACTGGCATACTTGGTGCAATTCGTTACGAAATGTTCTGTTCATCGTGATATAGATGATTGGGTTACAGGCTGAATGCACGCCCGCTACAAGAGTCACTGAATGAAAAACAATTCGTGAAATGCTAATTGTCGGAAGTGACTGCAGAAAATGGACAATGACAAACGGGGTCCAACACACAACAAAAACGAAAAGCACCGTGAAAACCACTTGCGCTGTCTTCGTTTCACGCCTAAAATTTTTTTGTGATTGCCTGTTGTCACTCCATCGTTGCACTTGCCTCTTGTGGAAACGCACCTTGAGGAAAATTCGTAGATAGCAGTAGAACATTGTTAATAATGGGATCACAAAACAGCTGATTATCACAAGGAGGATGTAGCCGCGTCCCTCGCTAAAAGAAATCTTGCACATGGTGCTCAGAGAGCTGTGTGCGTATTGGTTCCAACCAAGAACTGGGAGAACACCAATGATGATGGACCACGTCCAGACTATGGCTAGTAGTACCCAGGCCTGTTTAGGGGTGATCTTACTGCCCGGTGGGGAAACTATTGCACGATACCTGAAGAGAGAACGGTCAAGATATGAGTAAAACATGATGATATAAAAATCTTATTCTGTCACTTACAGCTGAAGGTGAGAAAGTATCACACTTTAAAAAAAATCACTTTCAGATTCAAGAAATCTAGTTTCCCGAGAATTGATGTTTCATTCCACCATCTCGTCAAATTTACAACAGAAAATTTTGCTCTTCTTAAATCCTCAAGGGTTAATTTTCCAAAATCGGTTACGACCTAAAAAGGAGATTACCGTATGAAAAAGCTTTACACGTCTAATTCATTCGACTCCTAGCGTAATTCTCTCTGCCATAAAAACCGACAGCTGAATGTTTAACCATCTACGAAAATATTCCTCCTCGGGATCTCGTTCGATAGTGCCGCGCTAAGAAAGAGACTATAAATTCTTATCTTTGCCAGCCTCTTCTCTTCATTTCCTCAAAGAAACAGTTTCGTACCTGTCAAAGCTGATAACCGCCATTATTAGAATAGAAGCTGCACCCGCCATCATGTTAGTGGCGCCATTGAACTTACATAACGCCTCTCCAAAGGGCCATCGGCGAAGCAAAATCGTCACAACAGAAAATGGAAACAGTAATACCGCAATTGAGAGATCCACAACAGCGAGATTGGCAATGAACATGTTTGCTACTCGCACGCTAGGACGGCTTCTTTGGCGGTAAGTTACAATTAGCACCAGAAGATTTCCAAGAATTATTAAGGTCATTATAAAGATGATCACAGCGGCGTGAAGAGCTGTTGTCAAATTACTTGCACTTGAATTGGAAGAGTTCGTCTCTGATACCAAGCTTTCGTTTTGTATCGAGTTCATTGCTTCGTGGTCGCACAGGTTGTTCAGGAATTATTTTCTTCCGGACACTCGAGGTGTTCTGTAAAGACAAAAAATACAGACGAGGTAAATATAAATTGCTAGAAAATCGCGCAAATAAGAACTGGATTGGAGAAAAAAATACTACGTCTTGAAAATAAAGAAAATAGATAAATACGACGTACTTGTTTCTTTAGACGCTAAAACTGACTACAATTTCAAGATTTGCAAAACACTCAGATATAGAGCAGAATCTAATTTGGGACACTATGCTGCTTGCTTGAGGCTCTTCAACAATTTATTTCTGAACCCATCACATATTGAGCAGTTTATTTCAAAAACACCACGAATGATTTCAATGTGTTGTTTAACTTTCTTGTCTTGGGACGGAAACCCGGTTTTTCTTCAAAACAAACATATATGTCTGAGTGTATAAACTAATCCTTGGTTGTTAATTGTTCTTCACTTTGCTGTTCTCCTTTCGGCGGGGCTGCATCACCAGGTATTTCCAAAATCAATACAGTTTTAACCATTAATTGAAGACATCTTCAATTTAAGGAATTAGCGGTGCGCTTTTGAATAGTTACAATTGATGATAAAAATTAGCTTCAAAGAAATGAGGAGCATTATATTTGTACAGTAAAAAGCTTAAGGTAAACAAGCCTATGTTTCTGATTGCTTTTGTTTCAGTGTTAATTGCCTTCTATAATTTTACTAGATCATTCCTGATAATTCAAGATTTTTTTCTAAGTTTTTCAAGTTCAAACTCATCGAGAAACTTTTATTGAATCAATTCCCTTAATTGGCAATTTTTAATTTTTTGTGTTCCAAATAAAATGAAAAGGTAGAAATATTAGCTTTTTTTGTGATATTTACTGTTCAGCACTATTAAAGTGGGTCTTCTGAAGATTAATGAGTCCAAAGCACTTAGTTCTTTTTGTCATTTTACGTCCGGAATCTGATGCCATCAGGCGTTAAATAGGACTTTCCAAAGGATTAGATCAAAGACAGTGTCATATCCGATTAGGACATGTAAAACATTCAGCGACTGATTTCAACTGGATAAAGATAGAAATAAAGATTGATCGGATATTAGATACGACAAAACTAAAATTTTGGCAACTTTTACTTGCAAACGAAACACATGAGCCTACTGGAAAACTGAATCGACTACATGAAGTCGAGGCTCACCCAGAAACTTCCCAAGACGGTAGGAAGAACTTGGAAAATACTGAACAATGTGTGTGAAGTGAAGTGCAATCTCACAGCTGAAAAACCAATTCTCGCGAAAGGTTTCACCCTGGAAACACATATTGTGATTTATGTGACACTTTTTTTTTTTTTTTATAGAAATACGATTAAGTAAACTGTGTAATATGTAATAGTGACATGTAAACAAAGTTTTTTTTTTCCTCAGGCGCTCTGTTGAGGCACGAGTTATAAATATGGGTCGTTTAGGTCCATTCACAAATTGCTGTTGAGATTGTAGAACGCATATATAAGTTAAAGTGTTTCATGTGAGGTTGAAAAACCTGGCAAAGGGAGGGAAAACATCTTTCACATGCTCTTCATTCTTCAAATGCTGTTGAGGCTGGTAAAGGGGGGGGGGGGGGGTGTCAAGATCACGTTTCACGGAAAATAAATTGGTCCTTTCACAATTCACGGTCATTGTTAATTACTGTCGAAACTACAACCAAAATCACGGTTCACGACGAATTAAATACTTCTTTCTCATTTCACAGAGAATTATTTTTGAAAATCACGGTTCACAGCTACTCGGTGAAATCACGATTTACGAGAAAAAACAAGCCATTTTACGTTTCCCGGGAAAAAAATGGGCATTTGCGAATCACGAAAATATACCACCCTCGCTGTTCACAAGCCTATCACGTGGCAAATACATCATCCAAGTGAAGTACATTAAGTTTGAAAATCGAATGCAGAATCTTTTTTTGAAGTTTCGCTACTGCGTACACCTAAGTACCCACAGATAAACATCCAGTCTTCGATAAATATTGTAACGTAGATATTTTGGACTTATACTTAAGAAATGGTAAACACCACAGCGTACACTATTGAGATATGGATGCACGCGGGAGGTTGCTAAGCACGAAAGAAGCCCAAGAGTCGCTCGAGGCGATAGCCGAGAGTGACTCTAGCTTCTTGAGTCGTTATTTTGGTTCTTGTGTCGTTATTTTACCGATTTCACTAAAGAAGAGAAAACCAGGATAAAAAAAAAACCGCTTAAATCAAGTGATAGAAAAAACCAGGAAAGATTTATTACTCGACGTTTCGGGGTCATCGTGACTCCATTATCAAGAGACTAGTTTAAAAACATGCAAATAAGGAAAGGTACAAGAATAGCATAAATTAGACTGAACGGCTTAAACAAACACCTTGGCGCGGATGGAATCCGTTTGCACGTTCAGTGTTGGCTTACGCATGCGAATATACAACATTTCATTAACAAGGCAATCAAATTTGCCGTTACATTTCGTGATGACGTTGAATTGCTCGATCAAGCGATCCAGTTTACCATGGAAGTCGAACGGGAAGGAACCCTTCCCTTTCTAGGAATTGAACTGCTTAACCGTGCACCAAAGATTGAGAGTAAGGTCTACATCAAAAGAACCAACACGGGTCTCCTTCTGCATTTCCAGAGTCATGTTGACATTAAGTACAAGCGCAGCCTAGTTAACACCATGGTGGATCGCGCTTATCGATTATCTTCTAACTGGTCTTTCTTCTCCGAGGAATGTGACCGCCTTAGAAGGGTTTTTCATAACTTGAAATACCCAAAGCCACTGGTTGAAACTACAATCAAGCGGTTCGTTGAGAGAAGGATTTCATCTGCAGAACCCTGTCCATCACCAGACGTACCATCGGAGACTGTGAGATTACCCTTCAAGGACCAGTCGTCAGCTAATCATGTTAAACAACAACTGAACAGTCTAAGCTCGAAGTTAAGCGTGACTGTCCAACCAGTGTTCGTTAGCCCTAAGCTCGATCAACAGCTTAAGCAACACGAAATTAAGCCCCCTATTGTTTTTTTTTTTGTTTTTCAGGCGCCCCCGGCCACGGACCCTTTAGTGCAATGGTCAGTGCTGCAACGGCCGGACGACATATATACTTAACGGAACCGGAGTGCAATGGTTCCGCCGAGTAACGCCTGAAGGAGGGTACACCAGTACGCCAAAATCGCCCAGGAATCGAACCTGGCCCCCCGGAAGCGCTCCCCGCCTAACGGGGCACCTGAACAGTCGGGGTGTGCAAGGACTGCTTAACCAACAATGTGTCGTTTATGAATTTAAATGTAACCTGTGTGATGCAGGGTATGTGGGCTATACTCGTGGTCACTTACACGAGCGCGTAGAAGGGCACACAAGGAAATCATCTTCTATCTACAAACACTACCACCTCCAGCACAATAGTGAAATGCCTGAACGCTTGATCGAGCAATTCAACGTCATCACGAAATGTAACGGCAAATTTGATTGCCTTGTTAATGAAATGTTGTATATTCGCATGCGTAAGCCAACACTGAACGTGCAAACGGATTCCATCCGCGCCAAGGTGTTTGTTTAAGCCGTTCAGTCTAATTTATGCTATTCTTGTACCTTTCCTTATTTGCATGTTTTTAAACTAGTCTCTTGATAATGGAGTCACGATGACCCCGAAACGTCGAGTAATAAATCTTTCCTGGTTTTTTCTATGCCTTTGCTTTAGCAAATCCCTGCTGATCAAGTAAATCAAGTGAAATCGGTAAAATAACGACAACAGGAGCAAGCAACACACGTATGGAATAAGGTAAGCCATTTTTATTTGATATTTTCAATTTTAACTATCTCTATGGCTATCTTGTAGAAAATCCCATACAAATCCTCATAAATCGATATGCAAATTGTGTTCCTTGTGTGGTTCTCAAATAGAGCTTGGGCTGCCTGTGCTCAAACTCCCAAGATCTGATTGATAATTCTCCCCACTAACTGCTATACATTTTCTTGTGAATTTGGTGTTAGATCAAGATACCAATGTTTACCTGATAAGTTTGAGTATTCTCACTACAAGTTTGTTGGATAATAATTATTGTGGCACGAGGCATGAAAAGGATTTATGATTGTGGGGAGAAGTTACTTGTTAATCATTCCTTGGAGTTAACTGTTAAATGCAACCAAGACACCCAAGATGAGGCTGTTTGAAATACTATTCAAATGAAAGTTTCAGGAGAAAAAAATAAAATTCAGTCATTACATAGTTTCATTATAAGAGCCCCATGGTGTTTTCAAATTCAGTCTCAAACTTAAAAATTCAAATTTAGTTTCCAGTTTGTCTTTAAGTTTCTTAGATTCTCTTCTAACCCTCAGGTATGGGCAATTTCTTGAATACATTGGTGTATTTACAACTAGTAGAAAGACTTGGTTCTACTATGCAAGACAATACCTATAACTGTTCTTTACCTAGCATCTCAAATGTTATTAAAATATTATTGTTATTCTTTGTTTGCACGTGACATCAGCATAAATTAAAAAACTGGGGTCAGCCATGTTGGGGGATAACCACGCGTTACAATCCCTGTAACATAGCTGTCTGAAGTGTAAGTTGAAGGTGTTACGATATACTTGTCAATGCCATGCATTCTAAATAGCTGTTAATACTTGTAATTAGGCATGCCAATGCAGACTATTTTAAGACTTGTGCTGTAGTTTGGATTGTAATACCTTTATTTTGTGTGAATGGTAAATTTTTTTTGTTGTATACTACACCGCCCACGTGCTTTGCGGAAGCCGGTATGATCCTTTTACAGTACTGTTTTAGTTTCCCCTCTTATCATGCCACAACTCAGTGTTGTCTTTGGTTGTTTTGAATTTGGTTGTGTTACAGGTATGAACAAGCAAGCAATTGAAAAATGATTATTGTTTAAGCTGTCAAGGCTGTATGTTTCTTTTGTAATAAAAATTTTCCAAACTTGGTGCATATGCATATAGTTTAGTTTGAGATTCAGCTAATTAGTGATACTTGTGGGATTGATGCTGTCTTTTCTAAATAGTGATAATAACAACACAAGCTGGGCTATAACCACGCACATACTTTGTGGAAGCCGGTATTGTTTCGTTGGTAAAGGCAAAACCAGGTGAGTCTCTGGCTCCTATTGACAAAGCTGCCATAGTGTGCTACGCACTCACCAATTTATCAGAGTCCATGCATTGTACCATTTGATCGTGGTGAACTTACAACCAGTTTGATTCCAGGTACTTCATGTACAATTTTTCATATAGAGGCTGTAGTTAAGGCTAGCCACAATCTGTCATTAAAGAACTTCAGTAATTCTCAAGTGGACAAAAACACAGCTTTAAGGTACACCACTGACAAGCAACATTTGTTTAGTTTGTGTCACAGATGCTAGTCGTTAATAGATACCTATACGACAAACAACCATAAAGTTCAGTTAGCATTTTGACAAAGAAAGGAGCACCCTCGAAGTAATATTTTGGTGGTTGTGGTAGAATTGAATAACCTTGACATTTCAATCATGATTGCTCAGTTAATTTTTTCTATAAAAAGTTGGACAGATCTAGTTTCTTAAAGGCTCTTCTTTCAACTTCAAACATGACATATGATACCATTTTATCTTGCACAAATCACTTTCACAGCCAATTAATGTGCTGCCCTCAAAATCTTGTTGACAGTAGCACCACAGCCCTTCCTCTTCTTCATCACCAGATGATGTTGATGAAGATGGAATGACTAGAGCTTCATACCCTGGGCATGTATATTACTTCCCTACAATTTCAGGCAAAATGCACTTGTGTAAGAAATCAGAGGAAACAGAGCGTGCATTTTCCCAAAACTCTTGGTCAGGAAGAATTTCTGCACAAAGAGATCTATTGTTGTTCACACCACAAAATCACAATAATGAACCTCACAGATAAAGATCTGGGCCTGAACTTGGTAGTAGGCATCACTTTTGTCAAGATGAACTTTACCAAACTCATCTTTCTTTAAACAAAAGTTGGTTTGGCCAGCAGCCTCAGCGATTGTGGAATCCTTGTGTGCATATGGACATTTTATTCACACACACCCATCCCACAGCATTTGCAGTTAATAATCCCATCAGGAGAAGCTCCCAAGTATGGTCACCTTAGATCAATATTGAGACCACTGTCAGAAATTGTCAGACTGGTAAGCTTTGTGAGCCCTACCCTCATTTTCACAACCCCACCTCGTGGCCACAGTTGAAAACTTATCGGCTTCAGGGTAGCATATGGACTTAACAAGACTCTTAGCAGGTTTAGCTGTATTCGTTTTGCAAGCAGTTTTTAGATTGGAAGCAGTAATATGACCTGCCTGCCTGCCATTTGGTACCAAACTTTATATTGTGACTGCTTTCTAGTTGAAGCTTCTATTACTCCTCACTCATCAGGTGTAATCTCAAGCAATATTTGTTGACATTGCTGCAACAACTCTATGTACTGGTAATCTAACTGCGAACACTCTTCTCTAAAAAAAATGCTATTGGGCAAGGGCTTGGGCACATTACCAATTTCTTTACAAGTATCCTGCTCATTTAAAGGTGCAACAAGGGAAAAGACTGCTGGACTTACTGTACAGCCAGAAATACTTCTAAAAATAGTTTTCTGCTCTTCTTGGGTTGGGGCAGGTGTCCTGGTTGTTCAGATCCCAGGGTTAGATCTAGTAGCCATAGGACGAACCAGTGTTTCTCCACCATCAATTCATGCTTCCTTCAGGCAGAGGTAAAATCCATCTCAATTATAGGTAATGGGGATTTCTTTCATATGACTAGAGAGAAGCCATTTGTTCTTTTCCTGTGTGCATGTGGTAGAATCTCTAATTCTAACACCAGCCTCCACAGCAAAAAGGTCTGCCTCAACATGAGACAACCCTTCACACAACCCTGCAATGCAATAGCAATGGGAAGCAATTACAGTTCCATGTTAAAAGTAGGATGTCCTGGGCTCTCTTTGAGCGATTCACCAAGTGAGAGTACACAAAAAGTTAATTCTAAATCCAAAATTTAAATCCTTGAGATATGCCTTATCACTCGCCAATGTGAGTACTATGAGTGATATGTCTTCTGAACTTGCAGCTGTCGTGTCAAGATCGACTAGATCGCTCTGACAAAGGGCTAAAGCTCGAAACGTCAGCTTTTTAACACTTAACGGTGGCCAATTTACAATTTCAACTTAGTTGAAGTAACCAAATTACCTAGTAAAACAAGAGTTACGTCTGATGCACGATCCTCGCAGTAGATAGCGCTATTTATGCAATAGCGAAAATCAGACCTGAAAAAAATCAAGCCTGTACGGGATTCGAACCACTGACCTCTGCGATACTAGTGCAGCGCTCTGCGATACTAGTGCAGCGCTCTACGATCCTCGCTATCTACTGCGAGGATCGTGCATCATACGTATCTACAACCGCAGTTCAAAATATAAGAACTTCATATATTCATTGTACCTGAAAACAAGAGTTGATAGCAGAGGTCGATAAAAAATGAGTCTTTTATTTTGCTCTGTTTGCTTCCCTCCGAGATCATCAGAAAAAAATGCACTACCGTGACTAACTCTGGCGAACACAACAACTTCATTTAGGTTTTTGTAAGTAGTTCACAATACCTGGATATTGAACGTTCAGAAGGAGCTCGATGTTTTCGGAGAAATCACTTTCTCTCGACGCATATCGGTCGATGCCTTAAACAGTTATTTTTTCGTGGTACCTTGACTTCGTAGGACCCTCTACACCCGCAAAGTAATCCGAATACTGAAGGTTTACATCGTGCACGCCTTCGAGAGAAGCCATTGTGAAAGCTTAGTTATCTCCCAACATGGCGGCCGCGTATGACGTAGCAAATTTTTGTCACGTGGTTGAAAACAAGGAATTCTACCATAGCACAGACACCTACATGTTTATTAGCCAATTGTGGAATTTCTGTGCAATTGTAAAATAGCAAGTAATTTGCTCGCTGATATTGGACATTTTTTAAATGCATTACATCATTTTAATTTGTACAAAATAATGACAAATAAATACTTATGAAAGGTTTCATTTAATTCATGTGAACTTAGTTATAATAAATAGCAACAAGAAACCATTTCTGCTGTAACCCCATCCGAACTAATTGCCAATATTGATGAAATCCTTGGATATTATAGAGCATGAACAATATTTGAATGATCCACATAAAATTGATAATAATTTCCATGTTTACAGTGCAACTGCTATTACAAAAGTCACTTAGACAAAACTAAGCTATATGATTATACAAAAGGTGCAGTGAATTCCAAAATTTTGATCCTAGGTACTGAATAGAATCATCATTTGTCTTGAACAATGTGATTGGTAAAGGGAAGTTTTGTAAGTGACCCTAATTGCAGCAGTGGTATTAATTGTGACCTTTACCACTTTCAGTTTCATACTTACTGTGTATTCTAGACAGAGCTGATTAATGTCAAAGGTATGCGGTCAACAACATCGGCTCGAGTGTGCAAGGTTTAAAATTTAGCAAAATTTGCGAAAACAATAAGGAGCTGGCATTTTGAAGCCAAGGCATTTTGTTGTCATCAAAGGCATTCTCCCATTTCCAAAGTTTTTAAAGAGAAAATTAATTTTTGAAAATATTTAGGGGGTGTACAAGGCTTTTCTAAGTTGTTATACAAGAGAGAGGTTGCAAGGAAGACACCTCAAAACAACAGAATAGAAATCAACCAAGCAAATGACTCAAAACCTGTGTTTCCATGCCAAAACCTGGCGTGTGCATATATACGTTACTCAGCTCTGTCCATATTCTATATATTGAACATAACCATTTCAATGAAAGCACAACATTTCTCCTTAATAGTGATCAGAATAGAAAATATGGTACTACTAAGCTGCCTTGTGCAAAGATTCTTTGGGTGAATCAAAATTATTAATATTCTGTAAGTATACATAATTAATACTAATCAATATGAATATTCACTTTTGTTTTCATAAACTTTAATTTCAACTGAATTTTTTACCATTTATTTTGTGCATTGATGTCAATTAGAAGATTGTTTTACTTCATCTCAAGAATTAGTATCTCCTACAGAATTTTGTATTTTGGGTCCAAACCTGCATGCACTAAAATATACCAAAGTCAGGTACCAGGATATGAACATACCCAGCCTTACCAAGGCTGGGGTCAGAGTTCCAAAATTCAAACATTGAAAAAGAAATTGATAGAAGGGATCAGGCAACCAACCAAAGACCCAACATGAAAGGGGCAGGGACTGCACATTAATTTGGATCAATTAGTTTGTTGATATTCTCAGGTTGGAACTTAATAAGGATTATCATAGGTTAGAATCAGGACTGGTGTCTGTAAAATCATGGTATTTTTCTTGGATATCTTCCAGAAGTCTTATCAAGTTCTTGAGACCAAACAAGTAGCCTGTGTCAGGTCCAGTACGGGTGCGGTCCCCAGAGAACCCACTGTGTGTTGTGTGAGCAAAGTCAATCATTCGGACATCAACCTTGCAGCGATGACTGAAACACTGACTGATATTGTTTAAATTACTGTGATTGCTGGTTGGTGTTTCTGCCTTGCTTTGGCCTTTTTCTCTCTCTTTTGTAGAACTACAACTCTTTGTTGTTTCAACTGAATCGTCCATGTCTCCTTCATACATTAACAACAAGGAACTTGAGTAGAAACGGAACGAGTGTTGCTTCTCAATGACTTTGTACAACTTTCGAAGCCTTTGAAGTAAAGGTTCTATTAGTTCTGTTCTAAACTGTTGTCCATTGTGAAGGAAAGTAATCAATTCCTCTTTGAAGCCTTCTTCACGAAGCTTAAGTCCATGATATTTGTTGTGACACATAAATCTTCCTGAATTCTTTTTGTATACCTTGGAACAAAAAAAAAATGTGTAAGTAACAAATCAAGTTATACTGTATTCCCATGGATACTGCTAACAGTTGAAATGGGTGCCAATGTGATATGGTAAAATCTAAAATCAAGTTTTGTTTGTGCATCCAACCAAGAAAAGGGCAACTGATATTTGGTGCCAGCTGTTACACAAAACTGGCTAAAAAATTGTGTTTAACTTTGAAAATTGGTTGTCTGCAAGGTACCACTTGCTTCTTCAACTACAAGTTTCCAGTTGGAATACAACTATAGGTGGATGACTTCTGAAGTTCATTCAGTGTTCAATGTTGCCCTAAAAATCAGCAGTTAGTTAGTAAAGGGTGAAAGTTTCTAAAGAAACTGTGGTGCTGTGTCAGTGGGGGTTAAGCAAGGTAATTTGGTTATAATATCAAATAAGTTGAAATTGTAAATTGGCCAACACAAAGAGTTAAAAAGCTGATGTTTTGAGTGTTAGCGCTAGTAAGGCTGCTAGTTTGTAAGTTAGTCTTTTGTAAGTTAGTCTTTTCACAATGGGTCAACTAGCATGCATGGTTCATCAGTTCCCTTCTAGTCTACTCCACTGCCTTGTTATGGTCTTTGATTTTTATCAATTTATTGTTGTTGCAATTAGTAATACTATTATTATTAATATTATCACTATTGCAGTAAATGGTTTGAACCTGGGGGTAACATGTGAAGGTGTAGTCTAATCGTCTGGGTGAGTGTAGTCCTGAGAAAGACTGTTGTCGGTGGTAGTGACTGACATTTCGACAACCTGTGCGGAAGTCATCATCAGAGTCAAGTGATGATGACTTCCGCACAGGTTGTCGAAATGTCAGTCACTACCACCGACAACAGTCCTTCTCAGGACTACACTCACCTGGATGATCAGACTACACCTTCACGTTATCATCATTATTATTATTATTATTATTATTATTATTACAGATTTTTTAATTCACAATGCCATGGCAAATATAGCCTAGATGTTTTTAAAATTTGTTTTTACAGTTTTTTAGAGTAAGAGTGTCATTTCCCCTTTCATATATTTTTTTTAATGTAATTTACTTTTATAAGGATAATTTTGATGCAGGTATTTTTTAAAAATTCTTTTTATATGAACTAGTAGCTGCTTTCGCGATTTTTATATGCAGGTCGTTTTCGTTATCAAAGTTAGTTTGGGTCTGATACGAGTCTGATCCTATAGAACTGAAAATTATTATCTTCATTATCATGTAATGATGTAATTGCAGTGAAAATGGAATAAATAATGCATGATGGTAGATTCAAGAACATTACATTAGTATGACAACACTCTTGGCCATTAAGTACTTTTAGGTCAAAGAATAAATCAATGTGCTTAAAGCACATTAAAAATCTCACCTGCATACCACATGCTCTTATTCCAAGAGTTTTTGACGTAGATTTTTCTACTTTGGCAATAAGTCGATCTCTTTTTTCACCAGTTGCATCGTCTCCATGTTGCCGCGTTCCCATTTTTAAGTCCAGAATACAAGGTGAAGAAAATTGGAAAGCCACATTTTCCAAAACAATGTATTCTAGGTTCAGTTAAGATTAATAAACAGCATACCAGTATTTATGTCAAAAGAAAGAGAAGCAGTAATTGAATGTTCCAAAAAAAAAAAAAGATATGGCAAGGGTTCAAAAGTGGTACCTTGTTGACAACTCATGAGCAGGCAAAGAAAATCAGGCAGTGGTGTTACTAACAACACAGCACGACTAGCAAAGTTGCAGTGGAGTGACTAAATTTCCAATTTGTTGATTGAACAATCATGGGCTCTTTTTATTATCATGGTGATTGCATAAACTTGGTGTCCATACCAGTGATTAAATGTGGGCAAAAATAAGTCTACCATTCTAGGAAGGTCATTAAATGTTGTTATAAAGAATTGCAAGTATTTAGACATAAGATGATAAGCAAGGTTTATGCTAGCTACATGAGGGCATTTATAATGACAAAACATAGGGAGGTTTATATGTCATAAGTAAATAATGTGAACTGATCAATGCAGATATGATAACATGACGGCAGCCTATTGATACATTAATTAGCACAATTATCTTTTCTCTAGTTTGTCATGATTTTGTAATAATTATCATTAGTAGGTTCTTATATCACAAGTGTGAGCCAAGCTCAAGGAAATTGATATGTATACGGTACACAACTGGATTAAGGAGACTTACTCTTGTGGCTTTCACAGTCAGAAGTAATATTTAAGCTTAGAAATCAATAATTATTATAACTTTGCAGTTGTTAAAGGATACTGTGTGCTTTAGATGATGGGCCCAGTTTTCTCATTTTGTTTACTTCTTCCTTATGACAATGCAAACTCCAAGGATTTGCACCTGCACTCCCTGAAAGTTAAAGAAAAAAGTTACCTAACAAGGCTGTCATTGTTGAACTTAAGATGGGCCCCTACCCTGTTAAGGTATTATGGATCACTGTTCTTTAGAAATTAAAAACCTATAGATGCTTAAGATTTGAGGGCAAATGCTTACGGTAGCGATGAGTCATAAAACTTAAGTGGGGTTTAATACAGTAACTGCAATTACTGTAAAGTCAAGTTTTGGGAAAATTTTAGTTGAAAAAGCAATTTTTCATTGAAAGGAAGGTTTGATAGGACTGAAGTCACTGAATGGCCACACTTCCCTAGGAAGACTTAAGTTTCTTGATGTAATAAATCACTTCAAAATTCTCTACAAATCTTGTATTCTCATCTCTTGGGGAGAAATGATCTTTAAATCTTAGGAGTGAAATGGTGAAATGACATCAAGTTTCTACCATTAATGCTGTTCCTTCCAGTATAGCAGCTTGTGAAGATTTCATTCTCAGGCCACCCGTGGGAGGCATGATCTATAGAGGTAAAGCAAACAGTTGTTTCTACTGACAACCACCAATGCCTTCCCTGTAACCTGATCAGCTGCTATTGGATGGTAGCAAATTTATTTGAGACAAGTCAAGTAAAGGTATGTTTGCACGGCTGGTAATTGCCGATGAGGCTTCACTCTTGTTTAGCAACATAATTTTCCAAGAACTTGTCAGTGGCCAGATTAACAAGATTCCACCACATCATACGAGATTAAAACAACTATTTACCTGATGAGTGATCAGTCATATCTCCTGCATCAAAGAATCCTTCATTCCTAGTGCTTATGAGTTCTAGCTTTCCACTCCGAAGTCGCACCCTGCAAAAAAATTTTTCAGCCAGTTGTATGCATTCTTTGTCATTTTTGAGTGTCATGTCAGATGTTCCTATCCTCATGCTAATATGTGATGACCATTGTAGCTTGCTTCTACACTTGTCAAGGTTCATAATAGGATTAAGTTCCTCCCTTCTATAACCCTTTTTTAATAATAATATGTTATATGTTATTATTTAAATAAAGTTGTTATATAATATAATATATAATATAATAAACGTAAAATGTAATTAATATACGACTCAATCAAAGGTGGCCTTTAGTCAAGGTCAACAGACTGCATACACAACTTTTCGTACTATAAGAGGGGGTGCTTGTTCAAGGTGGGTAATTTTCACCTTTGTCACCAAGTACTATAAATACTGGCTCATAAGCTGCAGCTTTTTTCTC
This sequence comes from Stylophora pistillata, assembly GCF_964205215.1. Taxonomy (NCBI): domain Eukaryota; kingdom Metazoa; phylum Cnidaria; class Anthozoa; order Scleractinia; family Pocilloporidae; genus Stylophora; species Stylophora pistillata. Next base: position 25,850,756 of record NC_142525.1, on the reverse strand, counting down.
AAAATTTTTCTGCAGCTTATCTGCAAGAACATCTGTAAGTGAGTTGCAATTTTACATAAATTAACACTGGTCATCAAAAATTTATTTATGTTATATCAGTCTGTAGAGCAAACTAAATACAACTTTACAGTAGGACAATACATAAGGATAGAATTTTGTCATGATCGTTCTTGCAAGTTTGATGGCTCCTAAAAGAGCTATTTCTGTTCATAAGCATAGGCCTGTCCTTTTGAATGTTGAGAGATATTACACACGCAGAGAGTAACACTTCAATCAGTTCTGGGAATTAAAGGTTTAATATATGTCAGATGTTCACCTCTGGAACTATATTGAACAGAAGTTCATCTTAAGTCAACAAAAACATTATACTTCTTTGAGTACCTGTATGGACCTGTCTCTACTGATCCAACTATACCAACTCTTGGTGACCTCAGCTGGGGTGATCCCATCACTTCCTCTCCACTGCTGTCACTGTCTGAGGAACTACCATTTGTGCTACAGCTGAATTTGGAAGAGCCATCTTTATTTTGACATTCTAATGCTAACTTGTTTGGGTGAGCTGTCAGATGGATATAACCATCCTCGTCTTCTTCAAAGCTTACATAAACCACTCCTGAAATAAAGAAAAGAGACTTCCGGTCATGAATAGATTTTATTACAGGGTTTTCTGGAAGTTTGGAGGTACTCTAGATGCTCTTTTACTCTTTCACTACCAGGATCTCATTTAATTTTAATTAGTAATTCTTTGCACTGTCTGCCATACAATTCTTTATGATGTTAGCTTGGAGAATTTGGTATTGGATCCACTAATTATCCTCTTGTTGATATTTTTCTTAATTCTCATTCCTTTTCTACTTGATATTGTATTGATAATGTACTTGGGGAAATTATGTTTTGGTCACTCATGGAAGTTAAAGGGCTAAGACCTCCTTGACTAGACAAGCATTTGAATGGCCTGTGATTTACAAAAGAAAGTCATCATATGATTTCTTCCAGCCCACATTATATCATAAGAAAGCACTTATTAATTAACCTTTAACTAGAACAAAGATAACCTTTTTTTATCGGCTACCAGTGCCTGTTTTCAAAATAATCAAAGTGACTGCCAAAGATCACAAACCACAAATGAAGGTTTCAATTATCACTTCTTGTTTAACTTGGGTAAATCACAGCATAAACCTTACTCTAGGGTTTAACATTTGTCATTTTATAGCAGAGCAGGCATGTGGGAAAAACAAAAAGAATATAAAATAATGAAACCATTGATACTTTTGCCCCATTCAACAGTGTTTACTATTTGTCCTTAGTCCCAAAACAGAAAATGACCTAATAATAATAATAATAAAAATAACATTGATCTTTGGAACAATGAATCAAAATCTCATTTTCCCCTTCAGATTGTGCTACAATTCTTTTTCCTTAATTAACTATGCAGTTTTTCTCTAATGATGTATTTAAATTGTGCCAAGTAATTGCTTCAAAGCATAACATCAGAAACCTTGTCTAGAGCCAGTAGATTCTGAAAAATCCCCCTTTCTGTGTAGACAACCAAAAACAACGGAAAAGGGCTCAATTAACTATGCAGGGCCCAGTTGTGTAAAGGGCAGATAACGCTATACCCAACTGATAAATCGCTATCCAGCAGGTAGGTGATAGAAAAAACATGCTGCGCTAAAGATGTATCCAGTGGATAGGGTTACGTATCCAACCCGGCTTTGAAAAACCAGGGCCAAATGGTTAGAACATAGTATTATTGTATTGTATTTTAGCCAGACAGAAGTTCAAAACAACCTGTATCTCAATTTGAAGCCTTGCACTATTTTCCAATTCAACACTGCAGTTTTTTCCACAACAAAAAATGTATACCATTAATAGTGTTCTTGAAAACCTGAGTGACAGTACACAGAAAAATTAATTTTTTTTCATGGAATATCTTAGTAGTTTAACATTCATACTTAATATGCAGTTGAGTTCTCTCCTTTTGTGATTTCTGGCTTATAGCCACTGGCTATTTATGTTTCTGGTTCTTGCTATGACACTACAGACAGCAACAGAAGACAAAAAACATCTTGCAATCTTTATATTGATTGTGTATTTTATACTTTTAGCCCCCTTTCTTAAGCTCCTGCAAAGTAATAGGAATGTTCACAACAGGCAGACACTAAGGAAAAGGATACTATATTTAATCCTAAGTTGACTGTCTAGTTAATCTAAAATTATCATCTCCTGTGTAGCAGTTCTAGTAGATGAATATTAAAAGTACAAAGTTCAGCAGCAGCAAGCTTCTCTATTCTTCATAGTCATAATTACATGTGCATTGTACTAACACATCATTTGTATTTTTGTCCACCAATCTTTTTTTCCACTTTAATATTTCCAAAATTTGGAATCTTGATCAAGTTTTCCTACTTTGTGAAGAAGCACTGCTTCCAAAATTAATTACTGCTCAGTTTTTAAGAATTTTGACATTATTGGCAAAAAGGTTAGTTTCCGTGCATTCAATTTTGTGAACTTTCAAAAAATAATGATCCAAGATGTGGGGAACTCATTATTAATAGTGAATATTTCCGTCTAACCATCTGGCTAGTATGTATGCATTAAAAATTCCAATCCTAATATTTCAGATCACTAATTAAACGGTGCCAGACAAAACAGCTAGAATTGTGTAGCATTGGAAGATTTTAATTTTCAGTTCATACATTTCAAGAACTTGTCAGATTCTTTGAGGAATGAAAAATAACAAAATTGAGTCCTGATTGTAATTGGGGATTTTACCAACCTAACTTTTTATTGCATCTTCACTTTTTAATTAAATCACTTCACATAATCAGAACTACCAACAGAGAAAAAAAAAAACAATGACAAATTCAGGAGCTAACAGCAATGAGGATAGAGTGGCATTGCCACGAAAAAGTATAGAAGTCTATGAAATTCAATGAACACAGTGTAAAATCACAACTATTTAAACCCCAATTGGCTGGACCACTTCCAACTGGGGAGTGGGTAATTTAGCCATAAAATAAAATCATATCTCCATAACCGTTTTCTTGCTTTGGACCCAAGTGCAAGTACAGAGGTGGATGACTGAACCTACTGGACTTAAGTGAAAAACTTCCAAGAAACTATATTTCCAAAAACTACAATTAAATATTCTAAAATTAAATTGAAACAAAACCACTCAAAATCATGCAAAACCACAATGATATTATTGAAATTTTCAAAAACCACAAAACTGAAAACATCATTTGCATGAAGACTACATCTTCATGTATCTGCAAAATTTTTCATGTTTAAGAAAAAAGAGCTACAGTTGACCAAGTTATTTGAATTTTCCCAAGTTAGTACCAATCATTCTCTGCATTACATAATAATGACATAATAATAATAATAATAATAGTAATAATAATAATAATAATAATAATAATAATAATAATAATGACTTTATTGGATTACACAATTACTGGTAGAACCAGTAGTGATCTCATTGTGGTCCACGCAAACAACTGAAACCTAATTCAAATTGAACATGACGTTATTAAAAATTCCAACTGGCCGAAGGCAAATCAGTTGGCTATTTACGAGCATGGCCGAGGATTTGAACTCGCATCTACCATGAAACAAATCCAGGTAGTGGTCAGGGCGGGACTCGTACCCGGGAGCAGTGGATCGCGAATCTGACTCACTGACCACTCGGCCACACTGCTTCCTTTAATCACTCATTTTCTGCCACAAAAAAGCCTACCAAAAACTGATCTAATTTTGCAATGTTTTCCCACATCTGTGGCACGGAGGATCCCTTCTAACAAAATGTTTTAAAAATAGACTGTCAAAGGCTGCATGTGGCTACTGACCAGCTTCCCTGATGTGCATATTGTATCTACTGTGGTATTTCTACAAGGAATAGTTTTGATTTAAATCATGCATCCATGGATGCCACTGCGAAATTATTTTGATGTCTATCATCTTTTGTAGTTTCACAGCAGGAACTGAAAAGATTATATCTTTGGATTTATATATACATATAGCACAATCCAGAAACATAATGAACCAGTGGCTATAAGCCAGAAATTACAAAAGGAGATAACTCAACTGCATATTAAGTATGAATGTTAAACTACTAAGATAATCCGCAAAAAAAAAAAAAACAAAAAAAAAAAAAACAAAAACAATATATAATTAGCACCTGAAAACTTTTTCAGGTACAAATATCAACTCAACTGTGCTTCTTGCAGTATTCTTTAATCATCCAACAGAAAGATTATCAAAATCACATGTCTTGTAATCCAGTGCACAAATAGAAATGCCATTAACCTTGGCCGTGCAATTATCATTATTTTTTTTTGGTGGAAAGGAAAATAATCTGTCCCTCAGATTTTGACAGATTGGCAGCCATAGCAGGAGAACTTAACAGGGATGACAATTTTTTTAAATAAAAACAAACAGTTTGGTTCATACCATACATGCAATTTTAAAAGCAGGTCTCGACACTAACTTTTCAACTCCCTAGCCAAGTGGCTAGTGACAACTTAGATATGTTACAACAATTTCAGTTTGTTTACTTGCCAAACAACTGGCCAGTGGAAATCGAAAACCACTTGGCAAAACTGAATTTCTACTAGACTACGGCTAGTTGGCTACCGTTAGCGTCGAGCCCTGAATTTTTAAAGAGATTTTCTCAAAAAAAAAAATCCAGCAGTGCGAGTGACAAACAGAATTTTAGTGAGAAATGATGTATGCCTGTCGTTGGAGGGGTGATAATATTTGTAACTAAATAAGCACGAAACGAAAATAAAAACACGAAAAATATCATATCATACTGATAAATCCATGCCCACCGATTTAGTTTAGATACATTTTGCTATTTTTAGGGAAACGGGTTTAAAATAACATCGTCTTAAGCTTAACAATACTTAATCCTTCTCCTCGGCTTTGAGGCAGGATGTCGTGGGAATAATTCAGCGCAGAATCAGTCGCAATAGAAGGATGATTAGTAAACACTTTGACGTTACGTAATATTCAAATCATATTGCTTTGAAATCAACACTGAAATTTTTTTCTTTTTCTTTTTTTTTTTTTTTTAACTTGTAGGCGATTGAGATGATTTTAAGATAACAACAACCGAACAAAAGACCAATACGATTGAAAGGATTATTGACAATCAAAGTTAATGGTTGAGTAACATTTGCCAACAACGCACTTGTCCTCGTCGTTGCAAACTTAGTTACCACGATAAGGAACGAAAAATGCCGCATTTTATATCGTACACAAAACTTAAATACAGCGACGCAATAGCCTTGATTGACCGGTTCCGTTCATGCTGAATTACATGCTTATCAAGTTACAAGAAAACGCCAGGGTAGCTTTCTGGCATGGAGAGAAAATTGCTGACAGGAACAAAGATCACTGAAAACTAAAGCAGACTTAAACGACATCTGGGCAAAAACGTCTCGCAGTTCTGAGGATTGATAGCACTGTAATTTCTGCAAATAAAATACAGAGTCACTGTTCCCAATTCACTGCAGTTTTTTGGATAATCGCATACAAGCCTAAGGCAGAATTTCAACAATGTGGATGCGCTGCTGCAATGAATGATACGGTCCTATATCCTATTAGCATCAATATATCGATCTCGGAAAGCTCATTTTGACAAGTATTGCTGCAATTGTCTCCATAGCAAGGAGAGCAAAATCTGGACAATAATAGACAACTACGGTGTTTTGAAAACAGTTGAGAAGAGAGAACATAAAGAGATTACAAAAAACACATGAAATAACCACTAACGTTTGAAAATTCAAATTTCTACCCGGGGGAGAGCGACAAAAACAATTACGAAGTATTTGGCTTACCTCGATACTTCGGAGTGAAGGGGTGCATTTCTGATGGCAGTTCCTCATAAAAGCGATGCTCTCGTTGATTTAGAGGTTTACAGACAGACACATCGTCAAATTTCATCATGGAGGAATGCCCTCCGACTTGATGAACAAACGGTTCCAAAGAGACAAAATCTTGTTTCGCAACGGGCATCACCGCCATATGCACACAGTCTCTCCCTTAAAATACGAATTATTACAAGTACACTACAAACAATAACACTATCTTTCTTTATAAATAACGACACCAGTTTTTAAATTCACTTTCAGCGAAAGGAAACACAAGATGTACGTTTCCTTTTTCTATGTCACGGGATCTTATCAATAGCTTCGAACAACAAAACTTTCTTCGGCAACCTCTCTTTCTTTATGACGTCACCTAACTATTCCGTCACGTGAGATTAATACGTCAAATTGATTGGCCAGCAGGTTTATGCAAGCATGGCTTGCCCCTAGTGACTCCCCCAGAGGCACTCCCAGACGAATTTGGTCTTGACTCATTTGACTGACTCGTCTTCCACCAGGGAATATAAAACAAAGATTTCTTCAGTCAGTTTGTCGTCAAGAATGATCGGAATGGATCAGCGTTCTCAGTTGTGGTTAGAATAGGGACATTTTGATCGCGATTACAATTTAGGACTAACAATCGCTAAATGCGGCTTTTCGTGCAAATTTCTGATTGCTGTACGGAAAGATAACAAGCTTAAAATGGTGTACAAGTCAGAGGTACATGTTTAACATATTCTTGGGTTGACAGCTAGCGGCTGCATTGAACAGAGTGTTAGAATAACGCAACAGCATCGAGATTAAAAAGAAATGGAAACTTTTCGCCAGCGTGGAAAAGCGGAAAAGCCCTTACCCAAATATGTGTAAACAGCTCTTGAGATTTATTACCCGTCCAGATCAAATACCTGGTCGTTGTGCAGTTGTTCGTTATAACACCTCAAGGGGTGACGCACCGGAAGGCCAAATCATCAAGGATTGTTTGCCAGAAATGTGATAAAAAGGGAAAATTTATTAAGTCGAGGTGATCTAAACATGAAGAATAGACCGGAAACTCGAAGCCGCCCTTGAGACGCAAGGGGGCGGGGCTGGAGGCGGGGATATATAAATTCTTTGGAGTCCAGTTTTTTCTCGTCTTCAGAGGTCGAAGAGCAAAACTGAAAAAAAAAAAAAAAAAAAAAAAAAATGAACGGAAAACTAAAAGAATGAACAAAGTGTGTACAGGACGGACAACTATGAACTGCTGGGTAGTAAAAAATATGGCTAATAATACAAATAAGTTGCGTGCAAAGATGATACTTGAGGGCAGGATTCACACTCTTTTACCTTCCGGAAGTAAAATGATAACGAACAACAAATCCAATATCGCCTTTTTCACTTGACACCTCGACAGCAAGGTTATAAGCGCTCCTCATGAACGCCTGAAATTAGAGAAACTACATTTTGATGTCACCTTCAACCGTAAATAAAGGTGAACATCGACTTTCAGAGAGCCTTGCAATTTTACAAATAACATAACAAACAACCAGCCTACGTTTGAATAAACACTAAGTGGTCCTTAAACCTCAGAGTTCTGAGAATTTTAAGATTTCTGAGAATTCTTTTAGAATTTTAAGCTGTGGCAAGGTGCGCGGCGAAATATTGCTATAACGGTGGATGGAACCGGGGCTCATGTGAAAAAGTTTGTTGAAGTGAGAAATTTTGACGCCCTTTACCCCTTTTAAGATTTTTTGCATCTGAATCAAGTTGGTTGATAATTCATACACTTTCTGTAATGATCTAATGAGAGTTTCTGAACTGACTCGCGCTCTGGTCAAGAGGCAACTGCGCTGGCATATCCTGTTATGACTTGTCTTCCTCCGGAATTCCATCCATAGATGTTCGCAGACTAGCCAGCGCCCCTGCCCAATGCGTGTGTTTGCGTTTGTAACTAATACAGACCACACACGGGCGTGGTGGGGTGGCGTGTGTGTGTGTGTGTGTGTGTGTGTGTGTGTGTGTGTGTGTGTGTGTGTGTGTGTGTGGGAGGGGGAGGGAAGGGGGGAGTTGAGAGCTACAATCAGCGTCAAAATTATATTATTTTCTTTGTGAATCGGCCTCGTAATTTTACTTTTTTGCTCTATTCTAGGCAGCTCATTTGTCAGGGTGTGTTTCAACAGACTTGATTGAGAAAGCAAAATTTTTTGGTATATGAAAGAGAAATATAATCTGAAACTTACTGGAGTCTACGTAAGAACCTGACCTGAGTACGAGTTAACATGACAGACATCAATCAAATCGAGAGTCCTGTAATTCTTTACAAATGAAAGGTCAAAGGCAAAAGGTAAAAGAATATTGTTAAGACGATGTTGTCACGTCTTTGAAGGAAAACGTTTCTCAAGAACAGAAATTCCTTGAGTAGTAGAGGGATATATCGAGAAGTGTAAGCACCTAACTTGGGAATTGGAAGAAACGCCATCATGGAAAGCCGTCGATCAGACCTTCAGCGATGTGCTTTCTTGCGCCTCGTTCGTCTACTTGGTGAGTCCAAAAAACTGACAGTATTTGCTTTATTGTGAATTGTGAGCTACAACAGATACGTTTTTGTTTGCACGGTGGCTTCGACAGCCAAATTAAAGGAGCTGACTTGGAATTCTTCATTCCTCTTATCTACCATGGACTTTGGGAGTAGACGCTTGAAGAAAAGCTTGCCAATTTCGCTAATTAGATGCATTAAATATTATTTTAACAAGTAGCCTATCTTGGGATTGGAGCTCGAGTTTTAAACTGGTACCGCATATCGCTTGAAAGCAAAAAATCAATAATTTCTTTTATTGCCTCATACTTCAGAAACAATTAATTGTTTGAAAATTGACCGAATGAAGAGTCTGTGATGAGTAAGGGAGTCTTGGAACGTTTGTCAAATCAACGATCCAACAATCTGCATCAAACCACTCCCGTACAAGGAGCAAAATTTTATGATTTTATTCTCCAAATCGATTGCGCACTCCTTTCGTAAAATGGAGCAAGCGAACTGAAGAAAGTAGAGATCGATTTTTTTTAGCTGCGGCAAGGTCGAGGCGATTGAGTTCTTGGAGTCGAGGTCTACTGTAAACATCCTTTATGGAAAAAACGTAGATACACACACACACACACGCACACACACACATTTATATGTATACATACATACATACATACATACATACATACATACATACATACATACATACTTTATTTATTCCAGAAGCAGACTATGTATACACTACGAGGAAATGGAAAATATGCTTCCAGAAAAGGAAGTTAAGAGGTTATCCCTATGTGAAAACTCTCTAAAAAATAAGTCTAAATGAAAATAAAATACTTAGTTATAATTAAATATTTAAGTACAATTTAAGCTGAGATTTAAAATGCTGAAGATTATCAGCTTCCACTATGTTTCTTGGTAATTCATTCCATAATTTAACAATCCTAATGAAGAACGAATGTTTATAACAATTAAGTCTTGCTGGTTTGACGTAAAGTTTGCACTGATGATTTGCTCTCGTACATCTAGTTGTGGCAAAATCAAAAAAGTTTCCAAAATCTAAATGGTAAAAACCAAAAACAATTTTATAACACTCAATTAAAGATAGATAAGCTCTACGGTCGGAAAGAGTAGGCCATTTTAGCAATTTGCATCGGTCTTCGTAGGACATGTCTCCTTTGCGTTGATTTAAAGCAAGTCTTGAAGCTCTTCGCTGTACATTCTCAAGAGCATGGATGTCCTTGACGAGGTAAGGACACCAGACAGGTACCACATATTCCAAAATTGGCCGTACAAGAGATTTGTAGAGCATAGAAAAAATATTTGCATTAGCGGTGCCTATCGAGCGTTTAATAGAACCTAGGACTTTATTCGCTTTGTTCACAGTTATACCAATGTGGTTACTCCATGAGAGGTCCTTAGTTATTATAACACCGAGATCTTTAAATTTATCTACGTCTTTCAAGGGCTGTCCAAAGAAATAATTGGTCACTGACTTATCACGTGAATGTGTAATTCGCATAGATTCACATTTATCCGCGTTAAAACGTAGTTGCCATTTACAGGCCCATTCGCCAATATTGGTAAGATCTTCCTGAAGACGCTGACAATCTGTGATCGGGTCAATTATCTCTCTATAGATCTTCGTATCGTCTGCATATAATTTGATTGTGGACGATACACATTCTGTTATGTCATTAATATACAGCAAAAACAATAAAGGCCCAAGGATGGTCCCCTGTGGAGTGCCGGAGGTTACATACGACCAATCAGAGCAAGATCCCCTAATAACTACACGTTGTTTGCGACCAACCAGAAAATGTCTGAGCCAGTTAAGCAGACAACCGTCGATGCCATTACTTTTTAATTTTAAAAGCAGCCGCTCGTGAGGGACACTGTCAAAGGCTTTAGCAAGATCGAGAAAGACGACGTCGGTAGGAGTGGAGAGATTTGGTGATTTCGCCCAGTCATTAAACGTTGATAATAATTGAGTTGCAGTAGATCTTCCTCGCAGAAAGCCGAATTGATTGTTGTTGATAAGGTCAATTTCACGCCAGAAATTAAACATCCTGTCGAAAACAATTTTTTCACCGATCTTACAAGGGATTGAAGTAAGGGAAATTGGGCGATAGTTTTCTCTCGAAGACTTAGGACCCTTCTTGTGTAGAGGTGTAATATCTGCGTGTTTCCATTCATCAGGTAGGAGGCCAGCAGAGAACGATTTGTTTAGCATATAGGTCAACGAAGGTGCTAATTCCGATGCACACGATTTTAAGATGCACGGCGCGATAAGGTCAGGCCCAGGGGACTTGCTGGGCTTGAGTTTTAGGAGGAGGCGGCTTACCTCATGTATATAAATGTGTGTGTGTGCGTGTATGTTAGATGTGCAGTTAGATATAGCGCAGTTAGATATAGCTCTTTGGCATACATTTTAACACCCGCCTGAAAAACAAAAAAAAAAACTGCACTAATAAGGCTCAGAAGGCCGAAATCACTACCCGCATACTCCTCATTGATGCGGCTTTCCACCTTTCGCCAGGCGCGACATCTACCACTCTCTGGGCTCACCAGAATGTTCTCTGCTCCTGTGAGAACCGTCAACTCAATATCAAAATATAAATCGCCTCTTGTAAATACTTTTTCCACTACATAACACCCCTGTGCTGGGTGGGTCCCCTTAGCTGTTGTACTGCACAGAGATCACCTTTCTCGCGTGTAAATAAAAAACAGATTTCTCCCGGTGCTGGGGCCCCTTCACTGGGGTACTGCACAGAGGAGCTAGCCTTCCCGTAAAACAACTTGTAAATAGTAATAACACCCAGCAACTGTCAATAACCTAGCTAATTTCCCCTGTGTTGGGTCTCCTTCACTGGTGTACTGCACAGCAGGTCCTTTACCGTTAATTCACTTAATTGAGTTTTAATTGAGTTTTGTTCTGTATATAACACTAATCATTGTATGATAAAGTTGATTTTCAAAAAAAAAAAAGTACTGTCTGCAGTTATATATATATATATATATCGTCTCGGGGATTATTCGACGATATTTACCTCGCCTTCGGCGAATAATTGTTAAATATAACTATAGACAGTACCGTTGTTCGTCGTTTCCCTTGTTTCGTTTGGAATTCATGTTCATTTTCATACTTTTATCACGAGAAATGGTTTTTATTGGTGTTTCTAGAAACAACAGTGTCAAAACAAGATATCATGGGTGTGTTGGATTTCAGTTAGCTAGTTAGCCTCCGCTTAATATGTGCAGGACCCTACAATTAGTTCTCTAACGAAATAGATTTTCTGAGGTGTTTCTATGCTGGGATTCGAATGAAACAGAGCCATTATTGTTTAGAACAAAACTTGTTCCTAAATGAAAAAAGAGAAAACCACCCTTGCTTAGAGGGTGGTATTCTAAAATTCAAATCTGGTTACTTATCGAAATCATATAACGATACCATAAATCTTCAAAGCATTTAGGAACTGTATCAAGGAATAATACAAGATATTAGAAACGTAGATAATTTTGCTCAGGGCAGTTGAAGGTTGATCAGACGACAATAGAGCTATTATGTGTAATAAACAAATTATTTGCGATTTAATTTTTTTTCTTCAACACGCCCGATGAGTTGTCTAGATAGCGCGCTCCACTTTCTCAGCCAATCCGATGCGCAACTTGGTCAGCCCATTTTGTTCTGAGACTGCATTGGAACCTTCACATGTACCTCCTTGGTACCTCGTTATATTTATACTTGCTCCGACTGATAGTCTTGATTGGGCTAATTTTGCCTTTTGCGGCACCACTGCTATACCCTCTATCCTCGACCTGTCGGGGGTGATATTAGAGACATTTAGCACCGCGTTCGCGTGAAACGAGAAAGTCCCTATTGTTAACAGCAAGAGTGACCACGTGACCACGTTTTGTCCCACCATTTCAGTCACGCTTGCCGGTTACGCTTTGCCGTTTCTACGCAAAAATAACCTATTTCGCGTTTGCCATGTACGTCTGATTTTCTTTACTTTTGCTCTCTCAAATTAAAAGTTAATTGCCGGAAAAAAGTGTACCAAAACCATTCCTTGTAAGTCATAGAAGGGCACCTTCAAATCCACCATGGACACCGTGACGTATGACGTAAGCTCTCGCGAAGCTAAAGCGGTAAGGTTTACGCTATTTTACGTGAAGTGTGAAAGGGCAAGCTGACGTTTGGCGTTTCACGCAAACGCGGTGCTAAATCTCTCTCTTTATTAGAGAGGTAAGCACCAAAACTTGCGTTAGGTCGTTGGGGCCCAGGGAAGGTGGAGGGGGGGGGGGGGGTGTCAGAGTTTCACTATGAGCAAACTTACTTAACTAGAGAAATTTCGAGTAAGAGAAACTGCCGTTCCAAGGCAAACTCTATTAGCAGTCAGAAGCAATTAATACATATGTTTACCATTGCGAGCAAGGCCCTTGTATTGGCTCATATAACCTCGAGACACAAAGGGCATTTACGATATAAATCAGGATCCATTCAAGTATTTTAGGGATTCCCATGTACCTGATCAAAAGTAAACACTATACCTTTTATACGTTATATTTCACGTTGATCAGCAAAAAGCCAAAATCACACAACTCGTTTTCCTCAGCAAACCCTTCATTCCTGACGGACCAATAAGTAATTTCTCCTTATCACAGAAACAGTTTGTCCCTTGACTCAGTGTCGCATGTAATCCGGGACTGAATTGATTTCGCCTGACTTCTCTCTTCGATTGGTCAGGAAAACTCGCGCCATTCAGTTAACCATTAACATTATGCAAATCCAACACTAATCATGAACTGATCACGCGCATTTTATACGCTTTTGGCAAGTTCCCAGTCATGCTTTTTTTTTTAAAACACGAGCTATAATTGGCTATTTCCTATATTTTTCATTGTTCTGCTATTCAATTCTGAATATATTAATTTTTTGGTTTTACGGCAGAAATACGGCGCTCGTAATTTACGAGAATTAAGCCGATAAATTTTTTAAATGATTAAGTAATTTGGTAAAGTTAATATCCTATTATCTGCCAATAGACAGTTAGGCAATCAATATTCAGATCTTGGAACAGAAGAAACATGATGCAAAATGTGGTGACCTATTTGCAACCTCAAGCCACACTTAGAGCTGTCACGACCTACTCGCATGGTAAGGTCGTCGTAGAAAAAGATAGCGCACGTGAAATAATGATCATGTTATGGAGAGTTGTTAAGCACTGGAGAAAAAACCTCGAAATTATCGATATTTAGACTAATTTATGGGTAATATCTTTTCAGTAAGTTCCATATTGCGAATATTTGTTGGAGTTTGAGAAAATAGCGATGTAAGCAACGCTATTTTTAGAGTAAACCGGAAATAGATCGTTCGGGGATGTATCCCACAATGCAGTGTCACTTGCTACAAAGCCAGCAGCCACCATCTTATTTCAAGCAGTCTTGTCATGGCGACGAGGTTGCAGGTCATTGCGCGTAGTGAAATGCTGTGAGTTTTGTCGTCTTCCTACCCTCTTTGCTTCTCAAGAGAATGATAAAAAACCGGCTTAACAGTGTCAGAACGAAAGATAAAGATGGATACACGAGAAGAGCTGGATGCATCTGTTTTAAAAGCGAACAGGAAGAGGAGGTTTTGACTCGTTTTTGATGCACATGGCAAAGTTCGACCCCGTCTTGGTTTGATCTGTCTAAGTGTCTTGGCTTGCTTTTTTTCCTTGTAGGTGCTTTTAGTTTCGAGCTGTCGACATCCTGGTAGATGGGTTGTTCCTTCTGGAGGAGTCGAACCTGGTGAAGACTCAAAAGAAGCTGCTATTCGTGAAGTTGTAGAAGAAGTTAGTATCAGACTTTTCGAAACAGTATAATTTATAAGCCAGCACACCAAAAACCTTTCATGTAAACCATTCTTATTTTTCTCTGTTTGTTTAATTTCCTATAAACCCTCACCTCATCGGTTTGTCTCTCTATAGGCTGGAGTTCGTGGGACACTTGGTCGTTTTGTTGGAGAATTCCAGGTTTGTGCTGACTATCCCTTTTCGAATTCCCTTTTAAATAAACCTTCTTCATTTTCGAGTTGGTATTGTTATCAACTTCTCGTACTAATTCCTTTGTGATTTGTTCATTTCTCTTCAGAACGATGTAAACCAAACTCGAACGGCAGTTTACGTCTTAATTGTCACAGAAATGCTCGATAAATGGGAAGAAGGTACATGACATTACTATTTTCTGCATCGCCTTCAAACAACAACATCGTTAAGCTGACGCTTGCGTACTGATACTGGTGATGCGTAGTTCATTGTTTACAAAGATCGCGCAAAGCTTCAAAAGGCGACAAAAATGGTAGATTATTGTTACTTAATGCATATTCACACCGCTAACTTTCCACCTCTCTGGTGGTGTTTTTCAGTCACCGATTACGATCAAACGTAGAAGGATGCAACCATTCATGTGTACATGTAATTCGCGGCTGACTGTTGTATATTTTAATGTTAAACGGGCCAAAGTCTATTTTTTATTTCATTTTAGCGTAGTGGTAATTGTGGGATGACTGCATAATAGATTCCCACCGATGGGTTGTTTTTAATAACAGAACAGAAAGTTGATTTCTTTGTAGTTATGTGTTAGAGAATTTGAAACATGAAAGCTTACCGATACAGTATTTCAAATTTATGTGACTTGGATGAGATTTTACGATCCTTGATGCTTTGTAATCCCTTGGTATACAGTCTGAGGCAAATAAAGAAATTTTGTTATGCAGAACAAAGATCAGCAAAACAAGACATTTTTTTCATCCAGATAGGCAGGAAGAGGTTATCTATTATTTACATGTTGTAGACCCCTTTGCAAAACATAGTCGAAGGATGCAATGAGTTCATTTTTACGATCAACTTTAGAGCGACTCGATCTGAGAGGTGAAAAAAGAAATGTCAAACCAAGAATTTTTTGTCAGATATCTCAACCTCGCAAACTTTTGCTCTTGACAGTTTAGATCAGAGCATGCATTAGGTTGGCAAGTTTTCATTATTCAAGAACCAGTTATCAGTTTAATTATTAATAAAGTGACAATCTGCTCTAGTTTGGTTGATTCAGTTTAGTGGAGGATTATTTTGCTGAGCATTTGATAAAGTCTTAAAAACAAAAAAATCTTTCATCCAGTGAGCTGGGTGAACTTAGACAAGCTTGTTTTTGAAGGGAGTTGAAAATATTTTAATCCTTCTCCACCAGAACCAGAAAATAATCAGGTCAAGTTAATTGCTTTTTCTCTATTCCAAAATGATTTGGGACAATTTCACAATATTCATGTTTTGCAATTAAACGTACCTGATGTGGGGAAAAGGTTTAATGGCTTTCTTTTGGACAGAAATGATGCATTTTATAAAAAATCATTAAATGAGGTTATCAAAACCATACTGATTAAAAAAAAAAATGCGAAATGGGATTTACTAAGGTGTCAGTCTACACATAACACATATAAATATCAGTTTTCAAGGTGAGCTTTTCAGTCTAGAAGCCAAGATAAAAATTTGAAGTTGTTTTCAAAATAGATGATGTTTAGTCTGGGATTTGATTAAAGTTTAAAGATTCCTAGGTGTAAACAAAGGCTGTTGATATTTTTTACCCTCTATGTCTAAGAGTGTATATGTGAATAGAGGTCAAAGTTTTAATCAGAGTATTTTCTGTACCTTGCATGAACTGACGGATGTACAAGAATTGTTGGTTTTACAGTCCCAAGACAGCTCTGTTAGTGGCAAAGAAATGTATCAAAATGCTCTGTTTATTATTTAAATAGTGCAACCAAAAGGACACTTTACCCAAGATTTCTATTTTAATGGGCTTTTGAATAATGAATGAGTTGGAATTGAAAGAAGTCATCACAGCTATTAAAGGAGAAGCACATAGCGACAAATATTTAGCAGATGCCATTAAGATTTGATGATGATAAAAGAGCCTATTTACACCTGATTTGCAAAATTTTACACCAAAGTTATTGTATGTTTTTGACCTTGCTTCACTTGGAGAAACTAATTTACATTCAAGAGAGAACTGTTCCCCAAAAAACATTGTGAAATTTTTAGCAGAACCAAAACTTTCTTAGTGTAATTTAAACTGTTGATGCAAGTGAAATTGCTGTTATCTGGCAAGGTTTCCAAAAAAATTCAATAGAATTGATTTAATTCTTAAAACTACGTAGCATGTAATTTTACATTTTAAGCAAAAAGTGATAGAAGATTTAACGACCCAGTCAGTATATTTCGTCACAGAATCTTGATCACAGCTCTGCATCAGTAAACTGTGATGTAACACTGTATTTTGATTATCCACATGTATTTTGATATTGCTCAGAATTTTTAGAATGAATAATTTTACATAGATTTAAGAAAAGTAGCGGTGGAGATATATGACATCTTGGCCAACTGAATTTCAACTTTTTGCTGTCCTAAACAAAATCAAGTTTCATGTGCTCTTCAAGCTCTTGAAAAGAAAGATACCGGTAAATCTCATTACTTTGTGCTTGAAATCTCGTTGCAGAAAAATTAATATTACTTAAATTCAGGACCATTTGGTGTTCACTACAGATAAATCTGTTCTGTGATACATATTACAAACAATTTGTGTTGTACATTCTATGTTCTCATGTTGGATACATTTGTTGGTGAAAAACACAGTCCTTAATTAACTCTTGAACTCCAAGGCTGTATTTGTAGAAAAATTGAGAGGAGCCTAGTGCTCTGAAACTGTGAAATCCAGGGTGTCCAGCAGATGCTTTTTTATGAAAAAATTAAGATTCTTGAGTCACCTAAGAGCAAATGTAAGGCACCAGGGGCCACTAGGCACAGCTAGACTCTGGCCCTGAACTCCCACCCAGTGACCAAGACATAAATTCTCATTACATTGTTAATGTAATATTGGTGACAGGTCCTTTAGTGTGGCTGCGCCCACACTATGGAATGCTCTTCCAGCCAGCTTGCATAGTGTGAATTGTATTGCAAGTTTTAAAACTCAACTTGACTCATTTATTCAAACTAGCTTTTAATATTTCTTAGATATATCATGTACATGTTTTCTTTTAGTAGTATTATGTATACATTTTTCTTTTCTTATATATTATATATGTATATACAATGTACGTTTTAATTCCTAGATTTTGACAAGTTTAATGCGCTTTTGATCATTACATGTTGAAAAAGCGCACTATAAATTAATAAATTATTATTATTATTATTATTACAATATCACGCAGACAAGTGACGAGAATAAAGAAAAATATCAATTAATTAGGGGATTATTATTTGATCTAATACCAAATTCTCTGAACCAGCCTGATAAGAATGGTATTGCAGACTGTAAGGTGATGCAAATGATATCTTGGGTGTGAAAGGGTTTGAGGTTAAGCCAAAGGTGTATAGTAATCTCAGCACAGTAGACTCAGCTGCAAAGGCTTCAACTGCCAGATGATCAGGAGGATTTTTTTTCAATGTTCTTTGAGCTCAGAGGAGGTTGAGGCTGTGATACTTCCCTACTTCCCGCTGCTATCTTAAGTAAGGTCCAGTTTACAAGGCTGTGCTCTGAAACTGTGAAATCCGAGGTGCCCAGCATATGCTTTGTATGAAAAAACTTAAATTTCCAAGTCACCCAAGAGCAAAAGTAAGGCACCAGGGGCCACCAGGCACTGCTAGACCACAGCCCTGGTTTAGCTCATCATGGGAGGTAAGAGTGTTGCTGAACAGCACAACCAGGCCTTCCTGCATGGAGTCCCTATTGTTAACCTGCTCTACCTATTGAACCAATATTCACTTTAATTTTGTTTCTTCTTTTATCACCCAGATCGCACCAGGTCTTGGTTTCCCATAGAGACTGCTAAAGAAATGTTAAATGCCAAACCATATCAGCAACAATACCTGACTAAAGCTTGTAAAGACAGGTGACAAAGCAAGCCCAACCAGAAGAGTTGGTTTGTATTGTCTTAATGTTGAAGCAGTGAAGAGTGTCTTCGTGAAATTATGTAGTCAAAGTTTTGATTTTTTTGTATCTTACTTTTCAAGCTTGTGCCTCTGAGAGGAGTGATGAATATATTTATCTCCTTGATTATGTTGAATTGCTAATAAAACTGTATAATTACAGTTAATTAGTTCCATGGTTACCTATAACCGTTTAACTCCCATGATTTTCCTGTACAACATCTATACAATATCATCAAACAGATGAGTGTCAAAGAGAAAGAAAAATATGAAGAGGACGATTAATTGATGCAATACCAAATTCTCTTAAGTATCATCTTCAAAATTGTACTACAAACAGTAAGGAGAATTGCTATTTAGATCTTGGGAGCAAAGGGGTTAATAGAAATCAGATCTAGCTGGTCTCGACACTAACTTTTCAACTTACTAGCCAAGCGGCTAGTGACAACCTAGATGTTACACCAATTTCAGTTTGTTTACTAGCCAAACTGGCCAGTGGAAATCAATAACCACCAGCCAAAACGGATTTTTCTACTAGTCTGTGGCTACTGTTAGTGTCAAGCCCTGTCTTAGGAATGAAAGGGTTGAGAGCAACTAATGAAGTGTTTTAGTCATTTAAAGAAATTAGTAAAATGTATCCAAAGGAAAAAAATATCTTTTATCTCACGGACAAACATACAGATGCAGAGTAACCTCCAAAAAGAGAAATTATCAGTATGCATTGTTAGATAATTATATTTTCATACCTTAAGACAATACAATTTTCTTTTGATTGGTTTTTTAGATAAATGGCTTGTTCATTCAAGCTTTGATGAATAGTAGTTTCTAGTACTCTATGATGTTTGAATTTTGTTTAGTAGTTTGTTTGTATGTGTAATTTACTCAAAACTCTTCAAGTCCCAAGAGTTACCAACTAGCATGTTAAGTTTGGTAATACAATACTTATGCATAGTCCAGAAAAGTGGTTGTGTGAATAAGTAACAAACATAAAGGGGTAATGGTCTTTTCACCCTTAACCCCAAAGAGCGACCAGCATGTAAGTTCTCCTTACAGTTTCAACCCTCAAACATTAAGTTCATGAGAGTAAAGGAAACAATTACCAACTATACAGGGACTGCGGAGGGGGAAGGGCTGCAGCTCCACTTTTTGTGCTAAAAGAAAAATAATTAGGAATTTCGGTATCTTCACTAATGCCAACCTTTAAAGAGCAATAACTACAGTATGCAAAGTCACGCGACAGAAACAAATTAAATACTATGATTTTATTCCTTTTTTGATTTTCAATATGAAAAAATTATTTTCAATTGTCAGCCCTCCCACTTTACACCTTGCTCTGCAGTCTCTGCTATAGACTGAAGCTCTTGATTGTTAAACAAATTCTCCTTGTCAGAACTTTAGGTAATGTATGGAGAATTTGCATGCTGATGCGAGAGTGTAAAGGTTAAATTTTCTAAATGAACATTTGTGCTTATTGGGAATGGAGGGGTAAGCTTGGTTCCAGATGCGCCTGAAACACAGTGTGTATCCAGTTCTTTTTCTTCTATAATGCACTGTAGCTGACAAGGGATATCATAGTGCCTAAGATGTATCAGGATTTTTTCCTATCCAAAAGAAGTAAAATGTAATATAATGATCTTTATCATGTAGTGGGTTACTATCTCCTAGCCTTCAAACTGAGATCTGAGCTACTTAATATCTATTCCACTTCGTGATAGATTTCATCAGCACAGGTCAAGATGAACTTGTTGATGTCATTTATCTCCCAATATCGAACTATTAATTCTCAAGGGTGTAGCCAGGGGGGTCCTGACAATATCTTGGCCGTAAAAGCCATTGATATGAGCCTTCATGCTGCGATAGTACGACTGAGCCTGCTGATACACGCGGGAGAGCAGTGGTGTAAATGGTGAGTAGCCTCTGTGATCCCCGCCGTTTGAAAAATCCTGGCTATGCCCCTGATTTGCCTCACCCTTTACTATACATTCATTGTGATTGTTGCTGCGGGAATTTGGGTTTCAATCGAACAATATTAACCTGCTTGCAGGTGTTGGTTTGTGTTTTCAAGCATGAGATTTAGTAGGGCAATATTTTGTTCACAATATTGGACTGGTGGAATATCTGGGACTAGTGACAAAACAAGGGGAGAAAAAGCAGAAAAACAAGGGTTTTTCACCCCCCCCTCCCCCCTGCTTTGTCGCTTGTCCCAAATCTTCCACCCATCCATTCAACATGGCAACTGAATACTCGCAACACAGAATCTCATGCTTGAAAACACAAAGTACTGCCTACAAGCTGGCTAGGTTTTGACTTGGTGAGGAGATTATACTTCCTGGTTGCAGCCGGGAGTTAAAGGGTATCTGTGATGACACATACATCATTAGATGAAAATATCACTTGTCAGTAGTTGTAAGCAATTCAGTTAAGGGTCAAGTCATGTTATGTACAAAGGGAGTCAGGATTGTTGTTTTAATGATGAAAATGAGCAAAAAAGTAAGGCAGTGTGCAAAAAGTTTGCTTTCTCTGTAAAGGTTAGTGAGTGGAGGCCAAAGTAATTGCTCAGAGTAAATAACTCTAGAATGATTTACTTGGGTAACAATGTGATATGTTTATTAAATAATTTTAGAGTCTATGATGATGAGAAACAGATGTTTTGTCCCCAAATTTGATAATTTGTTACCTTTCATGAGCGTGTGGTTTAAGATCCATGGCCTTGGATTGACCCAAATCTTGCAAAATTACTTTCAAAAAAGAATTGCTTCTCTTCTATATTTAGAACTGATGTACTTTGTCAGGGCTACAGCCTTTTTCAACCAAAAACACTGATTGTATTTTTCTAGAGTGATATCTTTTAATTGTCAATGGCCTCTATCTGATTGAACTCTGAATCTGATATGTGTTAGATACTTTCATATCTACTTTAAGATAATTGCATCATGATTTAATCACTTTTAAGTTTTTTTTTTTTTTTTTTTTCATTTTAAGTGATGAGTTTTCATCCTATTGGATGCAACAATTACCTCAGTTTTTTCCAACCAATCATAGTTTAAAGGCTGATAGATTCTAAAGAAACTGTTTGGGGCTGTGTCGGTTAGGGTAACGAAATAATTTGAACATATCAACAAAGTTGAAATGGTAAATTGGCCACCGTTACGATTATAAAAGCTGACATTTCGAGCGTTAGCCCTTCGTCGGAGCGAAAGACAAAGGGCTCCGACAAAGGGCTAACACTCGAAACGTCAGCTTTTATAATCGTAACAGTGGCCAATTTACCATTTCAACTTTGTTGATATATTCAATTCAATCATAGTTTAGTTTACCAAAACCAGTGCAAGAGAGGAATAGTTTCTACATACATCTGAAAATTGCTCTTTCTTTAACTTAAACAAATATATTATTTAGATGTTTTTCCTTCTGAACAAAAGACTGTTGATGTAGTAAGGTGTATCTAGTTAAGGCATCCTTAGTATGTTTAAGTAATTATGTAAGGTGAAGACGTGAAGGGCCTGTATCACAGAGTGCACCAAGAGTTATCTGGATGACTGGATAAAAATCGTGCTTAATCCTTCAACTTCCAAAAGTGATTACTGTAACATGTATTTTCTTATTGTGATTTCAATATGTTATCCTCCAATGAGGTTATGAGAACAGATGTGGTAATCTGGTAGAGAATAGTGGGTGTTCTGCTTAGGTTGCACCAAACACTCTTGTCTAATTTGTAATTAAATGTATGACAGTTGAGAGAATAACTAATTGAATCATAGTGATTAAATGGTTAATGAAAAAGTCCTAGCTTGTATGTTAGCTCCAAAAACACTACAGTATATCAGAGTGAGCAAAATCATTTACTGGTGAGAGCCAAAATGAAGAGTCTGTAAAAAGAGATTATTCAATGCGTACTCAATCATGAGTCATCGGTCTTTCAATTCATACCAGAAAGTTTTTTTTTTTCATACAAGAAAACAAATATTGTTGTGGCATAATGTTGTGTTAAGGCCCTTCAATCACAACTAAGTATTGATCATTATGATTATATTAATTTGTACCAAATAGCAAATGAGTTCTATTACTCTGCAGTTTCATCCTTAAGCTGCAGCAAATGGTTTAATAGGCAGCTGTGCTGCAAGGGGGAAACCCAAACATAACACCCTGCTTACAAGCTAGGCAGCAGTGGTGAGAAATCTTGCAGGTAACGGGCTTTTGTTGAAACTCCTGGTACTGCAACAGAGAGATTACTACATACTGTGTGCGAGATGGTCTAGCTTCAAATGTTGAGTAATGGGCAATTCTTTATTAGAAAATGGATAACTTTGCTAGAAAGTACAATCCATACCTATAAAGTTAAATTAATGATTCTAAAATGAAATTAATGTAATGTTTTTTTTTTTTTTTTTGTGTGTGGAGTTGTGAAAAATTGAATCATATGAAGCATTAGAGACATTAAGTTATGTTTATCAAAAATTTGTGGAATATTTTTTGACTTACACAGAACGGATAATAAAACTGAATGATTTTCAAGTTTCTCTAACAGCCATCTAGGAGTCTTGTGGTAATCCTCCCCCTATTTTCAAAGCCAGGAAGGGAAAAAATATACATTTTACCCTCATTGTCAATTGAAAACAGAGTTTGTGAAACTCTATCCCAACTTACAGGCTACATTTGACTAGCATTCCCTTTTCAGCTCCCTATGTCAAATTCCTTTCTTTTTCCTTGACCGTGAAGCATATTTTCTATGAGTATTAAAACCAACAACAATGTAATGACATCGGCAAGATAGAATATGGCGAATATAACAAAAAAAAGATGAGAACTCAAGTTGGAACAAGCAAACTCCTTGAAGCATGGGAGCATGGTTGTGGACAATACCTGTCTTTAGTTTGCATCTTGTTGGTTGACAGGAATGCACAAATTTTCTGGACCAATCACAGAGTAAACTTAGACAAAACCAACACATTCCTAGATAATATTTGGCACAATAAACACTGCCCTCAAAATTACTTTTGATTTGGGGGAGGAATCATAGAGGATGCTGTGTACTGGGCTTAGACATCTTCCAAAAGGGTTTTGATACGCGGCAAATTTAGCCAAGGGGGACAGTGTAGAAATATCACTGGAAAACAAGTCAATAAGTAATAAATAGAAAGAAAGTATGGACACTGTCAATGAAACATATTTCAAGCTGTCGAAAACAACATCTCCAACGTGGGCCAGATGCATGTTACTCCCCCGGCATTTTGAGAAAAAGAATATGATTCAAGGCTTGTACATAGTGTGCCATCATTGACTTTGAGGGTGTCAGCTTCTACACAATCAAAAGTTGCAAACTCTGTTTTTAATATGTGTTATGAGTATGGATATTAAGAAAGCAGGTAATCTGCTTTGATACCCTTTCCTCAGGTAAATTTGTACCTTGTACACTAACACGGGAAAAGGAAAGTGAAACATCACACAGCAAAACAACAACGTCTTCTCTCTGGTAACTAAACAGGAAACTTTGGGGGGTATTAATCCTGAGGAAAGGGGTTTTTACCTGCTTATCGTTTTGTTTGGTTGACGGCAGAGGCTTACAACGGGGTTCGTGGGATTTGCCACATTCCTCTTTGGCTTCTTTAACTCCTGTGCATTTTCCAATTCTCTGACCTTATCTCTCTGTAGTGCAGATGTAGTGCCCTTCTCAAATCTAAAGCAGTGTTGAGAAAACGTCCTAAAACCTGTGCACCCCAAGCATGCGCCATAGCCGTACAACCCCCCTTCCCACCCCCTACCCTCCTTTAAATCTGTCTTCGTTTTCCGGTTACGCGATCATTGGTTCGGTTACCAAGCAAGTTAGACGAGCTACGGCGATTTTTTTTCTTGCTTGAGATACATTATGGATGTGTGTATATGATAATGTAGGTAGTTCTTCGTTTGGAATAGACTTTCTTTGATCAAATTTATGAGAACGATGGACATGAATTACATTACTGATGTTTTGTATGGAGGTGTAGACTTCACTTTGCCCGGAAACGGGGGGAAAGAATGCGCTGAATTCTTGACTCCGAAGCAGAGAGTTGTAGAAACTGTGATATACGAACTCTTCACAATCTTAGTGTTCTGGAAATTGTTAGGGAAAGTTTCTGTACCAGAGGATTTGCCGGCGTACAGAGAAGGTCGTGGAGTTGGTAAAAGACTTCTCTTGGTTGTACATTGCCTCGTGTTTGGAATCGAGATTGGGTTCAAATTTGCTACAAAGCAGGTTATATTCCTTCTCAATCCTTGTCATGTTGTAACAGCAATTCAGGTAAGTTTTGCGTCTAGATGTTACCTATTCCTTTGCATCTTTCTAGAGGGGAAACCAATGAGTATAACTGATTAGGACTTGTCGACGGATCGCAAGAAGGACTTGAGCATTTTTCATTTTTTAATGAGAATCATTAGGAAGATTTGCCACGTTGTTTTATTTCCCTCTTTGCTGTAAATAGAGATTGAGGTAGTTCTGGAATGAAATTGACCCTAACAAATTTGACGCCTTTTCTTGAACCACCTCTACAGGCTCGTTGTGATATTACTGCTATTAAGGTAGAAAAGTATACTGAAAGCGTTCACTCTGTTCATGTCCACGAAACACACAGTGTGGTCTAGTTTTTTTACATAAAGCCTCCAGAAGGTCGGACCACGTTGATCGTCGCCGGGTCGTTTTTTTTTGATTTACGTAAGAAGGAAATGGAGAAATGACAGTGTTAGAGTTTCGGAACTACATCTGGAAAATGGGAAAGCATGTTTTAGTGAACTGCTGGACAGTTAAAGTTTGGAGTCAAATTGAATACGAGCCATTTCGTGACCACTGGTAACTTTTCTGGTTAGGATGGGAAAAGGGGGTAGGGGGTCTTTTCTTGCCATTTTCACTAGAGGTAAGGTGAAGGGAAAGAGAACAGGCATCAGTCCTGTTTATTACCCCATACTTGATAATGCACACAGTTCATTGGTAAAAGAAAACTATGACTAAAACAATAGACTAGCTTTAAGACTGAGGCTTTGTTTTTAAATGGTATAAGGGTGTTTAGTAAATAAACCCCTTCGGGCAGCTGGTATGTCGGCTGATAATGTCCGTGGCTGGGAGATTGTCTGAAAAATTAATATTTGGCCGAGAAGCGAAGCTTTGAGGGCAAATGTGAAATTTTGAGGACAATCTCAGCCAAGGACATTATCAGCCGACATACCAGCAAGCCAGAATGGGGTTTATTTATTTTGTAACCCTCCCATTAATTTTCACATCGCAATGAAACTGCGCGTAAACACAGTAAAAAAGCCAGTGGTGATCTGATGGTGAATGCGCGTGATTGACACAAGCAAGCAAAAAAAAAAAACAAGTTTGGTTTTCTTCCATGTAAATAGGAGAATGGAAAAGTTGAAACTCTTGTGTTGACTATGTTTCTTTTTCACGGAAAAAATCAGAGGACAAATATCGTCATGGACAGGGGTTATTGCGTGATAAATGTCCTGTGATTTTGCACCACGTGACGTAAAGTAACCAATAAAATCGCGCCAAAATTAATGGGTGGGTTATAAATGGAAATATTTCCCAAAGAATATGTTTTGGTAGTGACTTTTACTTTCCATAGTTTGTTGATGTCATTGAGTACACTAAAAATGGACTGTTACCTCTGGTTTAAATCATTAACCATGCACAAAAGTATGATGTGCAAAATTCATCTAAACTATAATAAAATCACCAAGTTTGGCAGCGTGTAAACATGCATAAGATTAATTTTTTTCCTCCATAGATATATCTGTTGGTAGAACCTCCAAGTAAACGTGTACTTTGTGTTTTTAGGTAAGTACCTAAAACCGAAGAAATTTATATTAACATGCATTTTCCCATGGGGGTCATGGTTAGCAGATTTAAACAAATATTTTTTAACCTGGGAGAGGTAAGAAGAGAATTTGTCCTCCATTGCCTTGCTATGGGGAAAATTATGTGACCTTGTCATTAGAAATGAGTCATTACTTTTTGTTTTGAACTGAGCTGAGCGCAAGATTACAGGCATAAATGGTGATGCTTAGAGCCCTAATGCATCCAAAAAAGTGGAAAAAGTTGAAGTTGACAAGTTAGAGCAGTTGGTCACTTTCTATAGAACAAAATATTTACTGGTGGTAGGTGACCATATCTTTGCATGGGCCAATTTAACCTCTACTAATGCCTAACTTTGATTATCCTGCCTAATTCATTATCTGGAAAAGCAAAATTTAGAACTTTGGATGGGGCTTTCACAAAGTCCTCTCCCTTTCCTGGGGGTTTCCCTTCTCCAACATAACCCCTAAGGGAATGATCAGTAATGGGTGCATAATATGTACTCAGATGTAAAGATTCTTTGCTGGTCTGCTATGGAATGGGCTGTATTTTCAACATTTTTTCAACACTATTTTTTCAGCTGGTTGAAAATTTTTGTCAAAAGAAGTCCATTGAGGCTTCAGGGTAACTTGCCAGACCTCTTTTCTGCACAGACATTTTGTTTTTATCAATGATAAAATTGATAAAGTAGACAATGTAAATCACCCTTTTTCCCCAAATGGACTTAACAGTCAGTGGACCTTGCATCAAACTGGCTGTTTGTCTTAAACTAGGTGTAATGTTCATGGTAGGTCAGTGGTTATTTGTTCAGTGAACCAGGCAGTTGCTTTTCTGCAAGAGATTTATAATAAGACCACGTGTGAGAACCAAGTCTCATGTTTACCGAAATTAAAGCTGTTTTGTGGGATAGTTCTAGCTTGTTTTCTGCTGTGGACATTTATAGTGGGAACGTTTGGACTTCATAGCTTAAGATTCCCTTTCTTGATCATAGAATTCACAATTACTTATTGTTTGGTGCTCTTCAAGCAATCCTGCTTCCAGTGGTCAATACTAGATTGGTAAGTTGGAGTACATATATCTTATTAACCAAGTGCGAGGGCCGTACTGGGAGAATATCGGCCCGAGGTCTTGACAGTACGGACCGAGCGCAGCTCGGTCCGTACAAAAAAGACCGAGGGCCGATATTCTTCCAGTACGGTCCCGAGCAAGTTTGGTTAATAAGAGATGTATTATACGACTGAAGTTTAAAGGGACACAAGTGTGGTATCATTCGGGACCATTCAGGACAGTGCCCGGTCCAGCACTGGAGAATATTGGACCGGCAATAGAGCATTTTGATTGGTTGATTTTAGTTATTGGCCCTCTGACTGCCTGAGTTGTGTAATAATGTACTGGAAATACCTACTTTTTTGATTTCATTTTCCTTCAGTTGGTAAATTTCAGGATTGTATTGCAATCTGAAAACTTCTGCTCAGTTAATTCAGTCTATAATAATTATTGCATCCACAACACAGACAAACAACTCAAAGATTTCAACTTATTGACATGAATATCATGTTATAACTTCTTCACCTTAAATTTTATCTTCTCTCATCTCAGTCTGGTGAATAACAACATTCATCAAAACCTGGTAGGCATTTTAGATTCCCTCCAAAGTTTTATTAGTAGGTCACATTTAGTTCCAATAATTAAGAAGCACTCACAGTTGAGCAAAGAAAATTTTTTCCAGTTTTAAAAAATAAAATGTTATTTTCAGTTACCATTTGAAGTTGCAACTTACTGGATACAGCACATCCTCATTGCCATTGTTGTGCCTTTTTTTCTTGTTTCCCTTCAAGGTATGTGTCTTTTGTTATTATTAATTCTCCCCTCTCATTGTTACACATTTCCTTAAAAGCAACTTACGAGAATTTGGTGTTAGATCAAGGTAATAACTTCTTCCTGGTAATTTGAAGTTGTATGAATATTATAGCAAGAATTGAAATGTTAATCACTTCTGGGATTTGATGTCATTCAACTACTTCCTCTGTGTGAGCCATCCAGAGTTTTAGTGTTGGTTTGGAAGTTTAATTTAAATCTATAGCAAGGGGTAGGGACTTACAGTTATGATTGTGGAATGCCAAGGACACTTTTTAGAGGAACTTATCCCTTCTAATCCTTTACACCTTTACATCAGTATGCATATTCTCCATACTGTTCTCTACACATTTCCTAAGGTACTTAAAGGAGAATTTGTATAAGAACCAAGAGCTTCTTTAGTTGGTGATCATTTCCCTTGTTCTTGTGACCTAAATGTTTGATGTAGGGGTGATACTGCAAGTAGAAATTAGAATTCTATCACACTTAAGGGTTTACAGGTTAAAATTTGAAGAATAGATGGATAGATAGAAACTTTATTAACGCGTCAAAGAACCCTCTAGTTTGGGAGATATCCCATACTAATGTGCGAACACAAATAAAATGGATAAACATTATTTACAAAGAATATTAACTACTTAAGAATAAAATTAAGTCATATCATGCATGAAAAAAAAGAAATGAAATGAATTAAGAATTACAAAGAGCACAGCCCCTGCAGCCATCATCTAATAGAGAGCTGAGGTCACGCTTATGTATGTAGTTTTTGAAACTAGCTAATGTTGTGGCTGATCTGTCATAATCTTTGAAAGATATTGCTTAATTCTTTTAGCAGTTAAAAACTTATCAACTCTTTTTTTCTTCTTCTTTATTTTCTTGTAACAGGTCCATTTGTTTTGGAACCAGTGTGGGACTTCACTTGGGCAACTTTGACTTTCACCTTTTTCTCTTTTTATATGCTGCTGTTTCTTCAGCCACTAGGAATGGTAAGTTATGAAGTCTGAAAGAGAAAAATGTTTTCCTAGGTGTTCTCTATAGCTAGATCAAAAAAGCAGGCAAGGAAAAGTGTTTACAAGAAAAAAAGTTTCTCATTTTAGTGTACTTTAATACCATGTTTGTGCCTTGACTGATTCACACTGATAATTAACGCTTTCACTCCCAAGATCTTATTTCGTAATTCTCCTTACTCTCTATCATACAATTCTTATGGTATTAGTTCAGAGAATTTGGTATTAGATCATCTAATAATCCCCCAGTTGATATTTTTC
This sequence comes from Stylophora pistillata, assembly GCF_964205215.1. Classification (NCBI taxonomy): domain Eukaryota; kingdom Metazoa; phylum Cnidaria; class Anthozoa; order Scleractinia; family Pocilloporidae; genus Stylophora; species Stylophora pistillata. The sequence continues at coordinate 25,821,468 of NC_142525.1, read as the reverse complement.
TTTATTCTCATCACTTGTAAGGCTGTGGTCTAGCAGCACCCGGTGGCCCCTGGCGCCTTACTTTTGCTCTTGGATGACTCAGGAATTTTAGTTTTTTCATACAAAGCATATGCTGGGCACCCTGTATTTCATGGTTTCAAAGCACTGGGCTCCATTCAATTTTCCTTAGAGCACAGCCTTGACTTGTCTGCTTGATATTGTGTTGCTATTGCAAGTGCTGTCTTGGTAACTCTTGGTAGTTAAACAGTTAATATCAATACCTCAGATCCATGCCTCTGACCTTGCAATACAAAGTCAAAGCATTTTTCAAATAAAGGTTTAGAACCAAGAACCAGCTTTCCTTCAAATAGTGACCAGAAAAAAAAAATTCTGGTAGGGCTTTAAGACCATAACTTGTCAGATCAATGGCTGGATCTGAACAGCTACCCACCCACCTCTCCCCAAACACAACATTAACCCAACTTGATATCAGTTGACTGTTGTTGTGTTAGGGGAGGGGTGGGTGTGCAGTTGTTCAGATGCTGAGTTTGATTGAACTTGTCCCGCTACTGGGGCTGACCCTGATTTCCCCAGGGTGTGGTGATATGGAACAACTGGAACTTTCAATTGGAATGTAAAGCTAAGGGGTGGGTCTGAATATGATATACTGACTCTCATAGTTGCCAAAGTTTTGATTGTAACAGTCCCCTTTCCCCAGGATGAGATGTTCATTTAATGCAAATTACATTAAATTTTTTTTTTGAAGTCCACAAAAAAAAAAAAAAATGAGGCAAAGATGCATAAGGTCTCGACCATGTTCAAAATATTATTATAGGTGTGAAAAAAGGGTAAGTAATGGGAGGAAAAATGGTTATAAAATGATTGTGTAATGTTGCTCCGCAGATCCTTCAGGTAAACCTGAATAACATGGTTTGTCCAGCTGTTAGTGACCCATTCAGTGGACCATATTATCGGATCATAGCTTGTTGTCATCAACCATTATTAATATTTTTAGTTGGAAAAATATTTTGCATCGTTGGACACCAATTTGTGAAAGCATTGTATGGAGAAGAAGGGCAAAAAGTAGAATGACAATTCAGGGATGATATTAACAACTATATAACTGTTAATTTAGCTGTGATGCTTGCTTTGAAACTATGTACTAAATGCATACGTACTGTACAATAGTCAATTCTGAATTAATTTCAGGCTAAAGTAATTTTCTAGGATACAGTAAAATGCATTGCGTTGTACTATGGTTGTTGCACATAACTGACTTGCAATGCTTATCATTTCACTTTATTATTTGCATATTTCTCAGGTCATTTTTACAATTTAACTGTTAGGATGGGTAGTGGGTCATTAGAAAAATTATAATTATATCGTTTCAAAGGATATTGGTTGCCTCAATAATGTATCGAAAAATAAACTTATGTCTTGCTGCAAAACCATGAAAACATTGAACTGAACACCAGAAATGTTATGATTTTTTTTGTTCATGTTCTAAAACCCAAACAGGTGTGAGAAAACTAAACTGCAAAGAGCAACTGTAATCAGATTTGCTCATGTTTCCTGAATGTCATTTTGATTGATTAGTATATGATTTCAAGGCGTATTAGAATCAAATTTAGGTGTGTTCACAGTTCTCTAACTGCCTCCCGGTTAGCTCCTGCATCTATTAATTAGTTAATTTGGTTAAGCAGAAGATGTTAAAGAACCCACTCACGAGATTACTGTGATGTGGTCTGGCCTGTTTACTGGGAATTGGGGGGAGGGGGCATCTGTTAGATTCGCCTTTATTTGATTGTAAACTGCTTAGCAGTCTGGTAAAGTCCCCCGCACAGTGTTGTAAAGTGCCATGAGCTCAGGATATGAATGCTATATAAATGAAAGTTATTATTATTATTCTTATTATTCTTATTATTCTCTGAATCTTATCGTGCTGGTAATAATTTATCAAACAGTATAGCAAACAACATAACATTACCCTTTTTTATGTCCTTGGACTTTACAAATCAAGAATTGCACAAACTGAGGGCAATGATTAGTTTTTTTTTTTTTAAGGCTTGCGTGTTCTTAACTTAAGATTGATTGGTCAGTATGAATGCAATATGATTATTCAGAATCAAGACATAGGACTTTCTTCATCTTGTTCTTTTACAGAGCTAGCCATAAGGAAGATGGATTCATTCTTGTGAAATTGTATCGTGTAGAAAATTTGAAGTAGAGGTTGTAATGTTAATATGTAGAACTAAACTGAGTTATGGAAATCATGGGTAGTAGTCTTTTCTGTTTCTTTTCTGCAAAGTGGCAACATAGTAACTATGGTGGCAATTTTGCAAAGGCATTTTTTCGGTGAAGGAAGGGGGATGGGAGTGGGAGGGGGGATGGGAGAGAGGAGAAGAAAAGCCTTCTGCTGAGCTAAAAGATTTGATTGACACCCTGAAATGTTATTGCCACCCAGGTCAACCACCCCCAGAAAAATGAGTAATCTTTCCCATCCCCAGCCCCCTTCCATCTGATTTGAGCGGGAGGGTGTATAGAAGCTATTCTACTCCCTTTCCTTTAGCCTCTGCCTTTTCATGGGTGCTATTCCAGTCATGATTCTCTATTCCTGCTTCCCTCCTTAGAAATGGGAAAGGATTGCTATGGGAAATGGGAAAGGGCTCATCTAACGGAAATATATTTATTAATTTATGTAGTGATACTTTGAAATATGGTTTTGATTAATAACTTAAATTTTCGTTAAATGATTTATTACGGGTGAATTGAATTGAAATAAAGACGTCCTTGACTCAGTTTGTGGCTGAGTGATGAGTGCTTACAGCAGTATTGCTGGGCGATAAACAAACAGAAGGCTGGAAACAAAAAACAGCAAAAAGTGGAACTCACCTTGTTTGAAATACAATTTCAGTTGAATGAAGTAAAGAGGTTTGTGAAAGAAGGGAGCGTTTGTTTTTGTCTATCCAGAATGTGTGAAAAAATTCGGGGATTTCTGATCAATTTTCTGCCAAAATGGTTCAGACTTTTCCTCCAGCACTGATTCTACTTATTTAGATGGCAATTGTTTCTTTACTGGGGATTGGCCAGCACGGACGAACACCACAAAGCTTATAATTCGCGATCAGAAAAACGTTAATCAAGTCTTAATCTCTTAGCAAAATTCAGTGAACGGGATTGGAAACTTACCCCTGCGACGGGTCGTAAAAAACAAGTCTCACTCTACAGGTTAGCAGATTCAGGTCAGTGGAGTTTTGAACAGACTGTGAAAACGACTTCTCTCTCTTCGATTCTTCTTAAAGAAAGTGGTTTAAAACATAGTAAGCTCACACTTTTGAACTGTACGGAATTAATGTCAATCACGAGTCTTGTAATCAAAATAAATCTACGCCATTTTGCTCAACGAAACAGCAGTTAAGGTAAAACCCATTTCAAACTTTTTCCCTTTTAACCCACTGGTAGTTCATGGCTTTATGGGCCTTGGAAGAGAAATTGGAAAAATAAGACTAATTCTTCTTAAAAGAAAAAAAAAAAAAAAGAAAAGCTGTCCAGACTCTGCTTTTGCGCGTTCCGCGAAGTACACTTCACTCTCCCGTCCCATTCTTTCAAAGTCCTGTCAAGACGAAAATTCTCTTATAATTTAAGGGTGTGAAGTATTTTGGGGTCATCAATGAAGATCCGCGGTACTAGTACATTGGTGGGTGTCCATATATAAGTGTTGGATCCCTGTGCCAGCAAGCCGTTAAACGAGAAAAAAGGGTAAATGAATAACAACTAATAAAACGGATAAGTTTGTCTCATTAATTAAAAAATCACGAATTATCCTGATATATAGGTCAGTTGTATCTTCTTAAAGCAGCTTTTCGCCTTGTAAAGAGAGTCTTTCAAAGGAAACATATTTCAGCCAATCATGTCGCCGATCACGGAATCACGTGATCTACCTACATGGCGGGCCTTAACTTCATTGCCTCGTGCTAACAATCAGCCGATTCGTCTGTAGTCGCGCTAATAAATTAAATTCAAGGCTGTTCGAAAGACTTAAGGTACCTAGACGATACCTTTGGGGCATAAATTTAAGAAGTAAGAGTTTTAAACGCTAGACAGCCCTTAAATTTAACGTTGAAATGACTTTAATTTCGATAATTCAGTTCTATATTTTGATGATGGCGTCGTTTCGTTTTAGGCCGTCTACAGACCGAAGCGTCCTTTGCAGAGGTCAGTGATCATGTCTTTTGAAGATGGTGGTGATCTAGCATCCTTCGCTGCCATTGCTGAGTCGGCGATTGCCAACAAAGAAGGTAGGATTAAAAGAGTAAAAACGGCAACAGACTTTGGTAAAGTGGGCAAACGAGCGAGCGAACACTTGCCTCGCTTGGTGATCGAGATGGCGAGCATTTCGTCATCATATTTCGCGTTAATCATTCATAACAACAACCCATTTCCTCGAGAAGATCTTGCACTGTCTAGGAAGGTATATCTTACTGCAAAACTGAACTAAAAGTGTTGTTGTTATCCGGTACCCAGTCCTTCCTCTAGGAGGCAGTCTTTCCCAGGTCTTCAAAAGATTGAAGAGTTATGGCGGTCGCCCCAGACTTCTTTCTCTACAATTAATATCTTTCCCCAATCTTTCTCAATCTTACAAACAAGAGGAGAATTTATGTCTTGTAGTGGGCATCATTCTACGATAGATGAATTACCCTGACTTTTCACCGACTTTGCTGTAGCATGTATCGTTGTCGATGTTGTTGTCGAAGGTCCTTCTTCGGCTGTCTTCGTTGTGCATGACGCTTTGTAACATTTCAAGTCGATTTCGACCCATTTTAAGGACGGTTTCAGGCATCAATCTTTGTTCCACAAGAGAAAAATCGTACATATGTTCCATTGACTTACAGTTGTGAAAGTAATGCACCAAAGTCGAAGTTTTGTACAGCCTCCTTTAGAGGCAATTAAATGTAAGAATGTACAAGATGGTGGACGTGTATTTTGCGCCATTTTCTGTGAAGAAATTTGCATAACGCAGTCAAGCAATTTGCATGTATAACTCATCAACTTGATCATCAAAATTTTGCGTATTTCCTCGGTGTAGTTATGTTACATTTGTGACTTTCAGAGATACCTAAGTTTTAGAGGAATGAGAAATGTTATTGATTTCATTGTTTGACTTCAAATAGGCAAAGTGTAAACAAGTTATATTACGCTGCTGTGATGCCTTGTTCCTATTTAAAAATACAATAAATTTATTCGATTTTCATTTCCATTTTAATTTCAATGAGTAGCCATGGATCAAATTGTTTCGCGAAATTTTTCTTTGTACCTCCAGTTGTAGTATTATCAATTTTAAAAGGCTTGACTTTTAGAGAAAGAAAGAGTTTTTCATCCAAGCAAAATAGATTTGTCTTCAAAACCTGATGAAATTCAAAGACTAAAAATTCTCTATCAAATTTCTCAAAATTGGTTTACTTTTGTGGTAAAGGTAAATTACAGTCTCTAAAATCATTCCCCAACAAGTACCACTTACTAATCACTACATATATCATATTTGATGTTTTGATGTATAGTATTGCTGATTAATACATATGATGTTCATATGAATATCCAAATGTGTTTCATAGAGAAGAAGTAATGCACAAGAAAAGTACAAATATTATATGATATATGATATTTGTACTCCAGAAATATCTGCGAAATTCACCCGCACTGAATTAACAGTTTGGCATGTTGGATAATAAATCTCTGTTGTGCAGTATCACTGAATATTTTTACTTGTTGTTTGTATTTTGACTTGCCCTATGGGCTCGTCAAATTTTTACGAGTTGTGCCCTACAGCACAACTCATAAAAAATACTCGGCAATACTTCACAACAAAACGTCTAATAAAATATATGTATTTTTTTAGTTGTGCTCCACTTATTAATTGTGCTGTGGGAAAACAATTTGAAGCTCCCTTAGCTCTTATGAAATTCAAAGGGAAAAATAGAGGCAGAAGAAAGGAATGAAAATGCAACATGTTCTGTTGGTAATTGCTCAGTAATCAGGCTTAATGAAATTTGACACATCCATGACTAAAGTTGATGATTGAAGTAAACATGTCAAGCATTTACTAGAATGATGTACAACTGATTATATGATACAATCTTTTGACTCTTGAGATTTTTTTAGTGACATGAGATGTCGGCATTGTCTTTATTACTCAATTAAATGGTTAGTTTCCTGAGTTGCTGGAGGGTCCTTGTTTTTTACATGCCCATGAAATGTGCCATGCTCTCAAGAGAGCCTGTACCCAATCCCCACCGCCACCTTTTTGAGATTAAAAAAAGAGGAAGACAAATGCTCTGTTGCCAATGTGCATGGTTGTTAGTTGTTTAAATGAAAATGCAAGTGGAAAAAAATGGCTTCTAAGTTGCTTGAAGCAAAAAAAAACTTGTCCTGGAAGAGTGTTAAAAAATGTGCAAACAGCACATGTTATGAAACTTACAGTATGATAGCCAAAAATACTTGTATATGTCTAAACAAAAACATGCTCTTGAGAATACTTCCAAACAAAACAAAGTGAAGAATAGAGAGCAAAGTGAACAACTGAAGCTGTTGCAGAAATGAACTAACAAATAATAAGTTATTACAAGTATGGGATAAAAAATTGACAAATGAGAAAACAAAGCAAAGGTCTAGGAAAGACACAAATGCTGTCTAAGCTCCAGAGCCAAATGGCTGGCTAATGGTAGTATAAAATGATTTAAAGCAATGGAGAAAAGTGATTTAGAACAGTTAAGTGATAAAGCTGAATGGTTAAAATTTATTTAAGAACTTATAGGAATATTATAAACAAAGGGAATTTGTGCAAAAGATAATGGAATATTGATGAAAACAATGCATGTGAAAACAGAGGAACTTAATGAAAATGCGACAGAAAGATAAAATACAAATTTTTAATGAATTATGTAATATGATTTTTGTTGGCAACAAAAGTTATCAAAGTTTTCTAGGAAAAGGATGCCTGCAGACCTGATGCCCACAAGGAACGTTGGAATCAACGTTGTTAAGAAATGTGGGAAACCTTTGATGAACTTTGTAGTTCTGATGGATGGTAAACAGGGTTGTGTCTCCTCAGATGTCCTACGAAATTTGACCAAACAAACCCATGTTTTTTCCATGTAGAGGAGACTGCTGAAGCTAAGGAGGAGCCACAGGAAATAAAGGAGGAGGATGCTGCTAACAATGTAGGAAGCAATGCCAGTGAACCAAGTGAACCAGCTGCTGCCGAGGCCACAGACAGTAGCACTGCTGAATTGACCAGTGAACAGCAGCGCACTTATGCCAATCTCCAGCCCATTTTCCTTGCCATGGAGATGGGACAGGAAGCAGTTAACCAGGAGCAGGGTCAAGAAAGTACTACTGTAGAGATTGGACAGCAGCAGACCACTTACATTGCTACTACCAGTGAGCAGTTCACTCAGCCTTCCCAAGCTACTAGTATGCTGCTTACTAGTGCAGCCACCTCAGGGGCAGAGACCCCAGCATCTTTGGCCTCGATTCTACAAGATGTTGTATCAGGAATGCAGAGTGGAGCAGGCTCTGTTCCAGCTGCTATCATCACAGATCCAAACTCTGGAACTGGATCTTTTCTAATTGTCAATCAAAATGGCGTACCCATAGTCCGACCAGTTCTTGTTTCAAATCTTCCAGCTGGAGGTGTGGGCCAAGGGAATGCTGTTAGTGTGTCTGCTGAAACTCTGCAGGTGTTGACAGCAGGTCTTCATACTGTTGATGATGGCTCTGCAGGAAGTGGTCAGGAGACAGTGACCGTTGATGTTGGTGCTGAAGCTGAAGGTACATTTTATCTTAAAATCTCATTTTGATGAAATTTTTTCTTCAATTGTATGCAAATCTGTGGTGTTTCATTTAGGAGGAATTGGTCTTCATAAATATTGTTTTAACATGACAGATTGTAAACATTTCCAAGCACAACTCAAGGCAGGTCACTGGTAAAGATCTAATCAAATTGTTTCATCAATAAGTAATTTCCCCTTCAAGCTACTATACATGTCACATTTTGAGGTAGTTCAGTCTGGAAATTAAGGTTTTTTGTAGACAACATCCTTTGCTAATGCAGTGTCCCTCTTTTTAGGAGGTACATGTAAGTGGTAAAATTTATTGCTTGTAGTGCCTTTAATTACTGCCCAAAATTGCTTGGAATTCTTGAAAATACAACAGGCAAAATGATTGCTCTACCTGATTGAAACTTTCTTTTACCTGTCATACTTGAAATTATAGGGTGCACACTGTAATAGTTTTCCAAATTCTAAGTATCGATATTTTAAGGGGGGATGATTCTTGTAGGTTCAAGTGGAGCTGGTGAATTATCAGTGGAAGCTACTGTTGATATTGGTGCAGATACTGTTGCAGTGGTAGCTGGAGCTCAAGCTGTGACACAAGGTGACAATGGCACTGAACTGGAAGAAGGGGAAGAAACTGTTGGAGTACAAAGTAAGGCGTGTTTCACTCAGTAAGCACGGTATTACAGATTTGAGTACGTGTACATGTAGGCTGTATTGTAGGCAGCTATCTGTGCACAAACAAAACATTCATTTATGCCAGCCACACTAGATTTCAGGAAAAAGTTGATAAGAAGGAAAATTGCTGCTTAGCAATGAGACAAATTGTTACCCGTGTGATACTTCTGCTCAATGTTAGTTAATAAGCTTATTAATCAAAAAATATCTGTGTCACACTTTTTAGACGTCTTCTTAACAAACTGATAGATTGATATGGCTCATCTCTGCAAGGATAATGAAAACTTCATAGAATTTTTAGCTCAGTGCCCCACCTGTATGCCAACTGTTTGCATCTCCAAACATTTACCAGTAACCAAGTGATTTTACTTACTCTACTGTGCATTGAATAGAATTTACAACTAATTTCTATTCAATAACTGTGCAGAGCCCATTGCTGCTCGGGCCCCAACAGGGAAGCGCAAACTAAGTGATGGTCCAAGGGTCTGTGAACAGTGTAACAAAAGCTTCAAGTATCCTTCAGATCTCAAGAAACATTTGCAGATTCATACAGGTCAGTATTGTAAAGTGTAGTACTTCTCTCGCATTTTGCAGCGAGAACTGGACTTATGTATTTTGCATACCCTGACACTTCAAATGACCTGTAAACTTCAGATAGACCTGTTAAGGAGCCATTGGTTGGGAAAATTACAGCCACAATGCACCATTAATTTTTCTGTCTTTGTGTAGCCATTTGTTGTTACCCATCCTCGCTACATTTATGGCCATCCAACAAGGTCTAAAGGGTACAGTCATGTAGGAAGGAGACAGGGTACCCCTAAGGAAGTTTTGATCTTTATATCAATTCACCTGACTTCTTTCCATACATTTTTTACAATTTTGTTTTGTGAGAACTAGGTGTCCAATCACACTTTATCTTGTATCTCCCTCTGACTGACTGACCAATCACCTAGAGAGCAGTCTTAGGGAACCCAAAGGGAACTTTTGATCTTTATATCAATTCTCCTTTCTGCCATACATTTCTCATATATTTGGCTCTGAGATTTTGGTTAGTCAATCATGCTCCATCTTGTGGTTGATATATCTCTCCTCATCTCCTGCATGGCAATTAATGCATTCATTTTGTGAGCAGTTACTTGTGGGTCTTTTCTTGGAGAGAAAGGGTTTAATTGTCGTGGATACTCAAAAAGAGTATATGGCAAAGCTAAGTGGCATGTACCATAACCAAAACAATGGAAATTCTCAATGTTCATGGCTTGACACTAACTTTTCAACTTACTAGCCAAGTGCCTGGCAACAGGCTGGATACATCTCAGATGTTATGACAATTTTAGTTTGTTTACTAGCCAAACTGGCTAGTGGAAATTGAAAACCACTAGCCAAAATTGAATTTTTACTAGTCTGTGGCTAGTGGGCTACCATTGGTGTCGAACCCTGAATGTTGTTTATCACTTTGTTCAGTTTTAACCTGCTTTGTCCCCTTTTTTTTGCTTGTCTCCTTAGATATAAAGAAGTTTAAGTGTGAGGATTGTGGAAGATTTTTCCGTCGACTCCATCAGCTCAATGTCCATCAGAGGATTCATTCCGGTGAAAAGCCTTATGTCTGTCCCAGGTTTGTTGGTTTGTGTGCCGTTCCTACTCTACTTTATTTCACAAGAATAAAAACATACCTACATGCATACCTACTTTATTCAAAGTACCAAAGGTATAAGAAAAAAAGATAGAAAATAACACCCTGAAAAGAAAGGTAAAGAGGTGGAACCCATAGTAATAAAATCCCTAGCTTAAAATTTAAAAGTGGATGTATACTACAGGGCACTGAATCACAACTAATCAGTACTGCTATTGTTTGAATCAATTCCAAGTGTTTAATTTTTTTGAAATTCTTTGATTAGTTCTTTGAAATGGACCGTTGAAACTTAATATTTTATTTTTTAAGGGTTTAGAGCAAGAGAAAAGAAATTTTCTTCTTAAATTTATGATCATAGGAAGGTTCATCGAAGTTATCCCCTTTGTACTTTGTTGACGATGGCTGACCCCTTCCCCTCCCCCTCCGTTCCTCCTGAAAACCATGTGACCCACCCAAATTCCCCCCTCCTCCACCTACAGCAATAAGTACTGTCTGGTCCCCATGGTGGCTTTTTTCCTTTTTTCGGAATAAGATGTTCACTCATGAATCGGTCATCAGCTTTCTTTCTGAACTGAAACGGAGTAAGGCAAAACAAAACAAAAAAACAAAAAAAGAGCGAAAGAGAAAACAAAAAAACCCCGACAAGAGTTCACCAAACAAAAAACTCGGGAGGATTAGATCGAGTGAACTATGATTGACGGGAACTTTCCTCTGAAAACAGTGTGGATTCCCATCGTTCTTGCCATTTCTGAAATTAATAATGATGAAAAAAAAGGTCGTCGAAAATTCAAACGGATTGTTGTGTGGGGTTTTGCAAAAATTCCATCTCTGAAGTACTGAATGTCTCCACCTCAAACCCGCTGATCTGTTAGATGCATTGCAGATGTGTTAAACTGTTAAAAAAGAAACTGTGTCCTAATCAAATTATCGCACTGTCTGGGTATCTGACTGCCTTGAAAAATTCAAAGATCTCACATCAGATTTTATTCGTATTTAAGTTCCAAGTGACCTCTACGTCTCTCTCGCTCTCTCTCTCTTTTTTTTTTTCCCAAATTTCTCAAAAAGTCTTTCATTCGAGAGAAGGGTCGTTTGTTCCTTTTCCCTTTTTATTTTTCGGCCGGAAACACTTAAAGTAAGTGTAATTAGCTTTCAGACAAACATTCCTAAACGGTTTTTCACTTAAAAGGGGGCTATTCAAATTTCCTCTCTCTTAAGCTTTACTGCTCCTTGCCGGAAGCACTTAATTGTTGTGAGCTTTTAGACAACATTACAAAACAGCTTCTCGTGATTTTTAATTTACATTTAAGATTTTACTGTACACGAGCGACTCTCCTTCTGACGTTTAGTTTTCATTGTTACCAAGTATATTCACTCATTTATCTTATCTGCAATCCTAAAATATCCTCATGGATCGCGTGCTTGTAGAGTTTCAACCCCTAATGTGGTGCTAAATTGGAACTTCTATTAATAAACAATCCTGATATACAACCCGGGGGTCCGGAATGGTTTGAATTACATGTGTACAACCCCTGCCAAGCGTCAATCGTCTGCAGGAGTAATCTGGGATTAAACTTCTTTCGTGAATAACACGTTTTGAATTCCAACTCAAGAAATGTTTTTTTTGTGTGTGTGATATAACCGCATCTAGAATACCTGGTCCAAAACTCACACAAATAGATGTATTGTACGTTTTATTCCTGAGAATTTCAAATGAACGCGCTCGTATCATTTTGATTAGCTTTAATTTCGTTTTGCTAACCACAAAAAAAAGCGGCGCATTCATCTATGTGCGAAATTCTCGCAAAATTGCCTTTTAAAACATGAATACACTTGGGTTCCGCGCGGAGTTTTCGACTGTCAAAAGTTTTTCACAGATCATACATGAAACGTGAAAGAATTGTATCATATAATCACCATTCAGTTGAAGGTCAGCACCAGGACTGCAGTTTTGTTACTTTTTCTCACTTTTAAGTTTGTATCCAGCTCTCGCTCTTATTAAAGAAAATGGTCAGGAGTTTGTATTGCTCTTTAAACCCTGGGTTGTTCAGAATACGAATGAGATTTTCGACGCAGTTTTAAAGCTTTCCTGACCGTTTTACCACTCATATTTAGTTCTCTTCATACTTGTGCGGTAAAATCCCTCAAAATGTTGAGCCTATTGCACGCCTTCTCTAGTAGAGATCAAAGCTAAGCTTTATATCTAATCCTGGATTAACTCGACCTGTCTTTCGAACAACCAGCCTTGGAAGCACCTGAGAGCCTCGTGCAAACGAACGGAGTGGGTTTTTTCTCAGTTCCTTGTTGTGATATCTTGCTTTGCTCTGACTTCCACCTGTGAGTGTTTTGGCTGTGGATTTTAAGACACCCAACCAATAAGCGTGCGTTACCCTTAAACTCCCAGAACTGATTAATTCACATTTAACTTACCTAAAACTTTATTATTATCATCCATTCACTAAAATTCCATTCCAACAATGCATTATAAGTTCAATTAGAATAAAATCTGTCATAGATCTCATTTCACATAATTATCTCATTCTAATGATTACATTCTAATTGATTACATTCTGTTACTTCCTAATCCTATCTTTAACTATTTCCGAGTTCAACACAACTCAAGAGAAATATCATGGAAAATCTTCTTTGAAAAAAAAAAAAAAAGAACATTCATCCTATATATTAAAAAATCTAAAAATATTCTTAAAAAAGACAAAAACTATTCTCTAAATCCTGCTTGTTCTTTTTCGATCTCAAAGTCACAATGCTCAATGTTCAGAGGGACACGCTTAGTGGTGCGTGAACCTCTTAGGCAAAGTAAGGCGGACCTTAGTAGAGCGAAGGACACTTTTGAACGTAGCCATGAAATTGTTGTGCTGCCCTCCTCTCCTTTCTTAATAGATACGAGTTCCGCTAATTCACATTTAACTTCTCCCTTTAATATCCATACATTATCCTGTAGACTGGAAAAGAGAACACTCAAACTCATCAGGTAGAAGTTGTTTTCTTGATCTAACGCCAAACTCTTGTAACTAATTTACAAGGAAAGTTGTAGTAGCTGGAGGGGAGAGTTGAGAATTTAATGGTTAGGGGGTGTGAAACCATCTGTAATTAGTTTCTGTTCTACCTCAGGTGTGGCATGGCCTTCCGTCACGACTCCACCGTCACCATGCACATAAGAACTCGCCATGACCACCTGCGCCCGTTTAAGTGCGAAGTGTGTGGCAATCTGTTCGGACGTTTGTCTCACCTAAAGAAGCATATCCGCAAAGTGTGCGGCGACAACAAGAACAAGGAGAAGCCCATAGCACAGTGCCGCTTCTGTGACGTCACCTTCTCGACCAAGGGAGATCTGCGCAAGCACTTACTGAACTGCGAAAAGAAAGGTGCGCAACTTTTTAAAGGAAAAGTGGTTCAGTATCCTACTTGCTAAGTCCTGGGAGACTCCCAGTTCCGATTTTTCGACCTCTGGACCGCGGTTTATATTTTCCCTACATTATCCCTGGGATATACCTTTGAAGTAACGAGATGTTTGGAAATTAGCTGCAAAGGAGCAGCGTCCTGTTTGGCGAAGGGGAGGGGGGTAAAATACCACTGAAACTTGCAAGAAAAATCAGTCTTAATGCAGGAGCGTTTATTTGTTTGCCATTTGAAGAAACTCCCCTAAGAGGTGAAGCTGAATGTCTTAAACATTGACATTTTGAGGCCGTAGTTTATGGGAGCTGGCCGCTACCGAGAGTCTGTACTGTGTTTTGAAACTGAAGAATTTAGTTCGGGCGGCTGTTAAAAGCGTCATCTTCGTACGAAAGAGTAACACTGCAACACCTGGCTAAAACGGAAAGTGACATTGTAGCAATAGTAGCATTAGATCTGGCGTCAACCTATTATTTTTTGGTGTTTCGTGTTTTATAGAAGCCAAAGTGAAAGCCAAAGAAGTCACCCTTCACATTTGCGAAACTTGCAACAAAGAGTTCGCCAGCCCCTACAACCTACGACGACACCAGTTGACCCACACAGACGAGAAACCATACCAGTGTGAAGTGTGCAACAGACAATTCAAAGAAAAGTCCTCGCTCACCAAGCACATCAAACGGAAACACACTGGAGTGGACCAAGGCAGTCAGACTGACGAGACTGGTGAACAGGAGGACGGCTATGTCAATGTTGACGTCATAGCCGAGTCTGCAGCGGTCAGCGGTGTCACCATGGAAACTGAAGAAACCGTTGAGGCTGGTATTGCCGCTGAGACCGTCGAAGGAGCTTCGACTGTTGACGCCAGTTCTTTGATTCCTGGAGAAGAAGAAGAAGAAGAAGAAGAAGCCCAAGGCGGTGCTCAGCAAGTAACTGAGGTGGTACAGGCCAGCGGCGAGGTAGAAATGGCCACTGTGGAGCTCCAACTCGCCAACGCCGCTGCAGGCACGGCTCATTCGCACGACGCCTCAGCCCTACAGGCTGCAGTGGAAGCACTGGTCTCCGCCAGCCAACATCAAATAGCTGGAGTGACTCAGGAAACCATGGAAGAAGACTCCTCCGCGGGAAAGGAGATCTTCGAGGGAGTCACCTCCCAAGATGCCGAGGGTGCTGCAGCACTCATGGCGGTGTACGTGCCGGAAGTGAAACAGGCGGAAGTCAACTTGGAACTAGTGAATGTGGATGGCTCCAAGATGGAGTATGTGGAGACCACCGAGGAGGGAGATCAGGAAATGCCCGCCGAGGTTGGAGAAGAGGAAAGTTGATTGACTTCAACGCACTTTTTTTAACGACTACATCTTCATATGATGAGCCTAAGGCGTCGCTTCTTCGAAGCACGTTTGCAGTGTTTGAGTTGTGCTCAGAGCTTGTAAAACCTGTAGATAAAAGTATGAACGAGTATCCTTCTCACCGTTGTTTTGCAGTAAACATCATAACTCAGACTTAAGTGTTTGCCTTAGTTAATCGTGCACGAAATCATATCATTGATAGTACAGTGTTTTTGTTTCGTTTTGCTTTGTTTTCAACAGCGTAGTTCGGCTGGTAGTTGTTTATTTTATGCAGTGAAACTTGAACTAAACGTGAATCGAAACGTGACTAACAAGATCTGATTGTTAATTCTCCCCTCTATCGGCTACGTACATTCTTGCAAACTAGTCACCAGAATTTGATGTTAGATCAAGATAACAACTTCTACCGGATCCCATTTGAGTATTCTCAGTAGCTGTTTGCTTGATAATGTATGGATATTATAGGGAGAAGTTACATTTTAATCACCTCTGAGAGTTTTAAAGGGTTAAGCAGTGGTTATACTATAGAGTCGAGGTTTCAAATTTCTACCAGTATTCCAGGCTAAAGTTGTTCCGTACATAGAGGAACTTTCTCTTCTCGTGATGGCAATTTGATTTAGTCACTCAGAAGTGTTTCAAAATTATTTGTCTTTTATCAGCACGACTAACTTGTACCTTTTTCCCGCAATATTAATACATTTTTATGGCGTCGGTGAGGAAGGCTACCAAATTTATCAATTGTGGGACTTTTTGTTAATGTAACGCCTTAAATTCTCAGAATTAACGACAGTAAGATCTTTGCTGAAGACTGCGAGGAGAATTAAGCGCTAAGAATTTGGGGGTGAAAACATCGAGGCTTTTTGATTTTGTTAAACAGGACTTGAGTGGGAGCGATCACTGTTCTAAAGTACATCTTAATCTTTGCTTTTCTGGTTACATTATTTTATCAGAAGCTTAAGCGTATACAAATCTAAATGTAAGTAACAAAATTGTGCTGGTGCTCTGTAACGATCAGAAAACAACAGTTGGTTTATATTACCCAACTGAAAACGAAGAAGTTGAATTGTATTTACCTTAAGGGATTGAAAATTAAAGACTTGTACTAAATCTGTTAACTTTCTGGTGGCTACATACAGAGTCTTGTTGAAAGCCAGTAAAAATGAGGAGGCAATCTCGTTCCCAGGGTCTCTCATCTTCCTCGCTCGCTCCAGGGGGCGGAAAGATGAGAGACCCTGGGAATGAGGTTGATGAGGAGGCAGAGACAAGCTTTACCATCTACACCAAAACACCAGTATTTGTACTCTCCCTACTGTTCTCTGTACATTTCCTGAGGTGCTGACAAGGAGAATTTGTTTAACAATCAAGATCTTCTTTAGTTGGAGATCATTTCCTTTATTCTCATGGCCTTACTGTTTGACTCAGGGGTGATATTTTAAGAAGAAATCAGATGCTAGTCACTCTCAAGGAGTCAAAGGTTTATCGAATTGACACCAGTGAATTCGTGGTATTGTGCAAAATGTAATTTAATAGAATATACAGTGATTGTACTGAAAGCCAGTGATCTTGTGATTCCAAAACACAGAATTGAGCCGCTCAACCCCACCCACCTTATATTTAACTCCAATCGGTCCACCATCTTAAATAAGATCCATACTCGTCCTAGACTCCTATGGCCGAGCTAGTGCCCGGAATCCACTTAGTATTCGTTCCTTTGCTTCGCATATCCACGAGTCAGTAAAGAAATAGAAAAAAAGTGCGCGAACTAGAGAGGGTTGAAGGGGGGGGGGGGGTTAGAAAGGTAGATTTTAGGACAAGTGATAAAAGGCAACGGATCTAGCTTGGGAAAGTCAAGCTCAAGAAAGTTACGGTTGCTTTGTAAAAAGTCTTTTAAAAGGAGATCTTGAAAAAAGCACATCACACATTTGAGAAGGCGAAACTTTTTTTTCTCCTTTCTCTTTTCTTTTTCCTCAAGAAAAATCGCTTTTAAGGTGAATTTTTTAGTCAGGAGGCTCTCAGAGCTTTTAAGTGCTGTAGTCTTATTTAGGCGAAAATCCACTTAACACTAATGCGGTTTCATCGGTTTATAAGCGGGTTTACCCAACGGAAACACTCCACCTTAAAAAAGGTTTAAGAATAACAATGGCCTTTGAAACTATTAAACGTTGATATCATGTTTGCTTGATTCTATAGGCGTGACAGACATTTTTGTGTTTCGGAAAAGATGTCTTCGGAGATGACATTCCGATTCTCTCTTCTCACTGGAAATAGACGAGCCCTAAAAATAACAGGAATACTTTTGCTTGATTGAGGTGATTATGTTTCAAGAAAATTGAATTTAAAATAGGTCGTGAAACGATGCAAATGTCAGGAGAGATTAATTGGCAAAGTAATTAAGGAGTTAACGATGGAAGAATTCCCACATGGTAAAATATAGAGACAAGAAAAAAAAATCGTCTTTCTGTGAGGGTATTAAAACAAATGGATATGATTACTCCAGGCACGAAAACTAAGAATTGCATGCATTCAAGATAACCTCTCACCGAGAAGTTCACAACGCCCTGTCGTTTTTGATAAATTAAACTGACAGAGAGGTATCGACCATGAATTCAGACCCAGGGCTCGGAAACAGTTACATCCATTCGCACGGTCTGACAGAAGGAGTTTATTAACCCTGACCTGGGGAGATAAAAACCACAAGATTCTGACCCTTTCTATCAATGAACAGACCTAAAGGCGAGACTGACTGGCTGTAAATTAATTTAAATGTTATAATACCTAGCGCTGGAGAGAAAAACTTAAAAAAAAAAAAAGTCTGCCTGTCTCATTTGAGTATTCTGGCCTTCGAACAGTTGTCAAGTCAGTTGTTCCTGCATGTGTGTGTGCAAGACGGAACTGCTGATCACTTAGTTTTTTTAACGAGAAACTGAAAGTTTTAAAGGCTGATTGGAGGTAGGTGAAAAGCCGGCATTGCTTTGCTGTTTCAGTACATGTGTTCTTGGGCGATGAGACTTTTCGGGTCTAATCTGCTTCTTTGCAAAGCTGAAAACTGTTTCAGTCGTGCCTTCACTAGGACTGCTTTGAATCAAGACCTCCAGGAATTTGATTTGTTGAGCCGAGCAAATTTAAAATCTAGCTCTCATCTGTTCATAAGACCATGGAACATCTCCCAGTGACTATTTCTGTCAGTTTTGATACCGCCTCGCAAATTTTACTCAGTTCAGTGTGACGCTGTATTTGGGAAGGAATCTTGTCTTATCTAGGAAGAAAAATGGCTGCAACTTAAGTCAAATTCTTTTACGTTCCAAGTGATAATACAGCACTTACGCATGATGGCTTCGAAGCTACATCATACTGCCTTCTAAAGAAATGGTACTCTGAGGAGATTTAGCTTAGGTAAGCCATTTTCGCTTTTGAGCTATCCCAGCAGGACATGGATCAGTTTGAATGTTTCCGTTTTTCTGATTGAGGACTATTGAATTGCGTAAACGACACGTATGTCTGACGAAAATAGCCACAAAATGAACGCCGTCGAATTGTTGAGCTGTGGAAACTTTTAATTAGCGACCCATTAGCGACGCAAATTTTTCAAATCGATTGTTTAAGTTACCACGCTTGCGGATGACAATGGCCGTGGGCAAATAACTTGGCAGTACTTCAGTTTGCTATTGTTGTATGAGCGTGGAAATGACCTTGATGATTTTTGCGACGGACGATGGTTTGCAAAACTTCCCTTTGCATGCAGCTTTCATCTTACTATTTTATTTTTCAAATATGAATTCCACGCTGACAAACCCGAGTAAATGCAGCAGGTACTAAGTTCTTCTGTAGCGTAGTGCGGTCGAGGGATATGTTCCTATCCCTCCAGGGGTGGTGGGATGACGTGATCAAGAGATATGTCCCGTCCCTTTTGATGTATGGGGAGAGGGGAAGGGGAGGCAGCTGAGTTTTTTTTTCTGGGGTGGGAACAAAGGGCCGATATTCATGTACACAACTCGGACCCTTGGTAGCCGGAACCTTCATGTCGTAGTTGCTGAGTCTAAAATGAGACTGATACGATCAGGATCAGGAGCATATAGATGGGTTCTTGACCCTTTGACTCCGACTGGATCTGATTTTTAATTCCCCCCTCCAGCTGCTACATATTTCCTTTCAAGTTAGTCGCGAGAATTTAGTGTTAGATCAAGGCAACAACTTCTACCTGATTAGTTTGGGCTTTCTCCCGGTTAGCTCAATCGATAGAGCGCTGGACTGATGTGCGGGAGGTCGAGGGTTCGAGCCCCGGCCGGACCAACACTCAAGGTCTTAAAATAATTGAGAAGAATATGCTGCCTTTCTATAACATCAAGAAATGGTTTAGATATTCTAGTCTTCTCGGATAGAGACGAATAAATGGAGGTTCCGTCTCCTGCAGGGTTGGGGGTAGGAGACGTTAATTTCCCACGCACGAGATTACTGTGTGATGGATGTCCTCCCCTGGGGTGGGATGGGTGGGTGTTGTCTTGCGATTTATGAGCCTCTGGCTCGGGCAATATGGGCAACCATGCCCCACGCAAAGACATTAAACTTGATTACAAGAATTCTCGTAATCTGGTTTCCGGATAATGTAGGGGTATTTTAGGGAGAAGTGACATGTTAATCAGCTTGTGGAAGCTAGGAGTTAACCCACTCCAGTATTGGCTTCGTCAGTTTTCAGTACTGTCTCTGCTCCATCACAAGATATCAGCATAGTGTTTTTTCTTTTTTATTCCGAGGCAGAGGATAAACGAGCAAGCTGATTATTTCTGTAAATTGCAATTTTCTCTCGTGGGAAAAAAAGACTTTTTTTTTTTTTTTTCGAGACCTAACATTGGAACTCTCATTTTATCCGGGCGTTATAAAAAATCTCAAACTTTTTTTATGACTGGAGCTTGTCACTCTTCCCTGTCCCCTCGATTAACTATGCTGCCGGCGCAGACATGTTCTAGTCACCAGTCCACCTCTTTGGTAGTGGATCTTTCCCAGGATCACTTCTTATTAAACACGAATACTCCTCCCCTTGCGACTGGCTCATCCCTTGCGCTATCCTCGCGGGTGCCTCCGTTTTAAAAATAAAGCGCAAACTTCTATCCCGCAGGCTGGGAAGAATTGCACAAAAATAGTTGCAAACAGGGTTTGTCGCCCGACACTTCATTATGACAGCGACCACCAACCAGGAAAGCTAATAAGAAACGATTGGCCATCGTCTTTTGAGAAATGGAGTAACTGCATTTCGCTTATTGTCGAGAGAGCGTATGTTTGCCGGAAGGAGCCCTACAACTCGATAACTTTATCACTTGAAATCTGTGTTAAAATCTCGGAACACAGGTTTCTGCGGGAGCCGAGATTGCTGTGAAGTGAAATACTGATCTTTCCGGCTTCAATCTGCAAGAATTTTCCCATAATTGTTTTCTTCCAAACTTCATGCTGATTTTTATATCTCTCATCAACCGATAGCGGAAACAGCAACTTCCTCAATTATGCTAACTATGGCATTAGCATCATCAGCCGGCAGTCTTAAATGTGGCATATTTGTTTTAAGGTTAAGCTTTACCTGTTAATTCAAAGCATATTATCAGGCGTTGGCAAAACCTTAAATCGTTTAATATCAATTAACGCGTTTACCGCGTCTCACAAAAGCCTTGGAGGTGATCACGAAGTAATTTCTCTTCAAAATAAAGCACACCTTTTCACTAAGATAGGAGATGAGAAAAAGGAAACCATCAATGGGAAGATTGCTTTATCTGATCCCAAACTGTCGCAGCTGAAATTACACGAAATGTATAGCAAACTGTGTGGAGAATTTCAATTGAGATCACGGGAGTGCACAATGGGTGAAATGCTGAGTAAGCAGGGTCACTTGGGCTACTATTTATCGATTGTTTATTTATATCAACCTACTTATCACAAAATCTATTTATGTTTTTAAGTGGACAATGTTCTATAAAATAATTAGTATTTTTCAATGAATGAATCATTTTAAAACTGTTGGAACAATGAGCCAATGTGGTTTCCCGCGAAGCACCGAAACACTCATCCAAATTTTGAAAACTTTTGGTGTGGAAAGTTTTTTTTTTTTCTTCTCGCTAGATCATATTGCATCCGACCTCAATAGGTCGACCGACTTTATTAACACAAAAACTTTCATATGATAAGCCTTGTTTCCTTAAAATAAACTGCATCAAACCTAGAAGAAAGATTCATTTGGGGAAAGGGCATTTTGCTTTTGATGTGAAATTATGCGTGATTAAATTTAAGAGGTGTACTTCTCGTCAAAGGCCTGAGTCATTGTTTTCATTTTCAACCGACTTCCCGCTGTCAGGCTGATTGTTTTGCTAGGTAAGGTTGGGTACCTAATTTGAAAGTCTGCTTAACTCACGAATCATACAGCAAATTCCTCACAGCAGGCTTTGAAAACACAGGGACAACGTGAAGACCAAGACGATTGCGCCAGCGCTTCAAACTACGGTCGTCCACAGGAATAGCCGCGCGACAGTTCAACAGCTCTCCAGACAAACTGCTTTTTTTCCTGTTGGATTATTAGCACTTCCTGACCAATTTTTTCGCCGCTTATTAGGTAGGGTAGTCTCCCGAAAGTTTCCGATAGCATGACGATTAATCAGCTATCTAGAGAGGTTTAATTTGAAAGCCAAAGATGCATTGTTTGTCGGAGAGAAACGTTTGCCTCGGCCTGGTGAGGAAGAACAAACGAAAACTCTTCGCACTTTCGAGCTGTTGTTGAAAACGCTTACTTCACGTGACGCAAAAATTAATTTCCGTTGATTTTTTCACTTGTGACAGGAGATCTACACCGATCACAAGGCCTGCTTGGTCGTGGACTTGGAGGTTGCTCGTAGTTCAAATTAAAGGTAAGATATTACGTTTCTAACGCGCACGTATGTGTGAAATAATGTTTTGTTCATGGTACATTAATTTGCAGATGGCCAAGGCAATAAAGGCGCTTAGCCGGCTGCACGTTTTATCTCCCAATTGCATCTTTTACTCTATGCCTGTATTGTAATTCTGGATAAAACGCGATTAAAGATTAATAAGCTGGCGGAAAAGAGATAAACGAAAACAATTTCAGAGGAAGTTTTGCGTTCAAATTAGTAAACACTGCTTCCTTTGAAATGAAATGCGCTTAACATGGAAGCTTTTTCCCGAACTAATGGCTAATTTTAGGGACAAAGGGCACACAGAAAATGGCCGTTGCGGTTCCAGCTGCAGTTTTAAAATTTGGGTTTGTTCACATCACTGCCCCTTTATCAGACTTTCCATTTTTTGTGTTGTATTCATGGAAATCTTTATGAGTTAGAAATGGCGTCAAGTGATGAGTTCGAGGGCGCTTAACGAGGTTTTATTTGACACCATTGCTACTGCTACGGTGGTCTGTGTTTGTAGCACTGTTCTGTATCTATCGTCAAGGTTTTCCTCTGTACTGTACACAAGCAATCATTTATCATCATGAGTATGTTCTTCCTTCCGTGAACAACCAATACAATACCTGAGCTGGTTTTCACGTCGCGCGCACGAGATGCAAGCTGCTCAAAAAATATCCTCTTCGAATTGAGTTTTCTTCAAAACCGAAAAAGACGACTCAAAAATTAAATGGGAATTCCAAAGACCGCAGAACAAAAACATTTTTAATGCACCGCAAGTCTTTTTCATTTCTCACAAAGTCGTTGCCACACGAATAGTTGACACCGTTTAAATAGCTCGAATGAATGCGGCCATGGCTACATTTTGTGTTCAAATTCTGCTTGTACAAAGAGATTTTCCCTCCTTTCCAGTGTTGGTAGTCAGTTCCCAGCAGTTTTTTTTCCGTGTTCTATGGTGTCAGAACTTACCCACCTACTCAAGCAGTTTCACAGATACGAAAACACCGAAAAAGTGACCGAGAGATGAAAGGCAGAGTTCGTGTGCAGTGTCTTCGGGTTAGAATTTTGATGATGTTCCCACGACATTACTTAATAAATCGTGGTCGCCCTGTAATTACTTCTGGCTAATGTCTTGATTTGTTAGCGCGATACACTAATTGTAATTTTAATCCAGGCAGAATTTAGATATTAGACCGGCGCACAACAGTTTGTCTTGTTTAGCTGCAACGATATCACAGCCCTCTATGAACGAAAAGCACTGGCCACACAAGCCCTCAAACTTTTATTTTACACTATTTTATACGCCTAAACTCCAGGCTTTGATGAAGACAAGAGCTCTTCTTCAATCGTTCGTTCTGTGAACGTGCCTCTCTGCATCATTCCATTTGTCAATGCGCTTGAAGGCCCTTCCAGCATGTCGACCAATTCAACATTCCCGCTGTCAGAGTTATGTACACATCCCACGCACAACAGTGACGTTATAATTACAATTAAAAGTGTGTGAACAGACTATCGATTGCTATTCTCCCTCGCGGTAGCTTTGAGAGGCACTAGTGAAGAACCTGATGCACTGAAAAACCTTATGTAAGTTTTTTGTTTTCAATGATATACAGGAGAATAAAAAATGAAAACGAAGCGGCTTGCTGAGCATGGCGACGTATCAGAAAATTACAGCATGGAAGTCGCCTCACAGTTACTCACAAGATTGTTTCAAAGCTGTATTCTTGCATCAGCATTTGAGCAGTATTTTTTAACAAAACTTTGCGTTCCGTTGCTTTTAAGCTATGCAATAATCAGGTCCTTTTCGGTGGGAGCACTGAGCTCAGCCAGGCGAAGGTCGTCAGACGTGTAGACTTTCGCGCTTCCTTTTTTTTTTTAACAATCCCACCGGGAAAAAAAAAACCGGCTAATCCTATATACTTTTTAACCTTGAATTTTGATTAAGCAGGGAATAGTGAGAGCCTCCAGAAAAATTTCATTAAAATGTTCTCTTTTATTACAAACAAGAGAGGCCACAAACTTATCCTCTCTTGTCAGAAAATGATCAAGCACTAGATGTTAAAATGTTTTGTTTGGGACAAGGAACACGCCCCTTATTACCCATTTTTCTGAAAAATCCGCGTTTAATTAATTTGCTGGTAGCTCTTTTACTGATAACGGTACTTAACGAGATAACATGGTTATGCATGAGACAGATAAAGTCCTAAGCGGAGATGCTATTCAGTTGTTCGTTTGTTTATTTTTGGATACGACGCTCTCATCATTCAGTATTCCCGACTGTTCCCTACAGCGTAGCCAGCGTGGAGGACACACTCGCGTGTGTTTGTGTGTTGCTCGCGCCTACCTGTGTATTGTTCGAAAAGCATGAAATGTTCGTGAAAATGAAAAGAGTGAAAAAAATTTAAGCAACAGACCGCACTTTCTATTGGTTTAACGGTGCAATAACCCATGCAGGATGTTGGGATAACACGAGAAAAGTTTATAAATCACGAGACGGAGACGAGTGACTTACAAACCTCTCAAACTTTTAATCATTATCTTTTCTGCGCATACTCCTTCCACATTTCATTTCCCATTGACTGTTTGAACATAACCACGTAAGGTTTGTAGCTTACACTAGTTTCAAGGTACGATGTTCTGTTACCATGGTTACTTGGACCAAAAGACTAAGGGTCATGGGAGGTGAACGTAATACTGGCTGCCAAGTTCTTGGTTAAAACAGACAGCTTGTTTACCGACACGTCGTCGCCAAAACGCTTTAGAAATTGGAAATTAATCTTTATTATCATAAAGAAACTGTATACCTTGTCTAAGAACATAGAATCTGAAAATGAACCATAGCTTGTCTAGAGTGTGCTATCTGATATGAATTTCTGCCGGCCTGTTATAAAATGAACTTGAAACGATCGCTATTTAACCGCTACCACTACAGTGAAGAAACAAAAAAAATCGTAATTGAGTCATCCTTAAACGCCATGTTATTCGCGAATTTATTCTGGCATAGAAATCAAAAACTGAAATTAGGAAGGGAAGGTCGTAGAGGGATGTCATCCAGGAGCACATCGTCACAACGAAATAGGAGCCTGCTTCGTTTAATACTCTAATTGCAACTGGGGATTTTAAGTAAGAATCGTCTCGACCTGTACATCCAGGCAAGTCTGACCAAAGAATCTGTTTTAATCTTCCCCATCTCTGGCCCGGTCCTTGTTCTCGACTGGTCTAGTACTGTCTCTTTTGTGTTTTTCTATCTAACCATAATAATATTTTTAGTTTTACCTGTCCAGTTAAAGGTATTCTCGCGTGACTTTAGAAATGTTTGAAAAGAAAATACATTGTAGCGCATTTCTCTAAACTGCATGCACTTGCTCGTCGTCGCAAATTTGGCCACTGGCATTTCAGTAGAGTCTTTGCGGGCGCCTTGGCATGTTAAACACGAAGAAAACTTGCAAAATAAAGTGCCTTGACAACTTAGCACACTATTGATCCCGAACTTACAAATCTTGCAACTTAAACTTTGAATCATTTACAGTCATCTGGGCCAAGACGGCGAAGAAGCGGTACATCAATATAATAATGGTAGCTTGCCTGACTATATTTTTCTCTATGCATCTTTGCTTAGGGTTTGCCGGCCTATTAATCGTCTTTTGTTATTGTAAAAGAAATCCGATTAACAGAGGCTGGCGCATGAACATTAGTTTTGAGAATAGTTTACTACGCTTCATTTGCGCTGCACGATTTTGCTTCAGTAGCGTCCACTTGCTCTCTGGTGTCGTGGTGTGCTTTGCCCAACTCGCAATATATCTACCGACGGGGAATTGTTTGTGTGAGTGAAACAATAATGACAGTATCTGTTTGCCAGTAAGGACGTTTTAGACGAGTACAAGACTAAAGACAAACCACAAGTCTACCATTAAAGGTAACGTTAGAGAACGCAGAAGGGTAGCTGTGCATTCCATCGTAGCAAAGCGCAGCAGCGTGCACGAAATCGTCGACGTATTCAGAGGTAAAAGGAAAACTTCTACATAGTTAGCGTATTTCTTTGAACTCGGAACAGAAGTTGGAAACAGCAGACGTTTTTACGAAAACTATGCTCCAAAAGTCGAGGGGAAAGGAGCAGGAAACTTTGCGCGACTTTCCAACTCTTTGTTTTTCTTTGTGAGCTAGTTGTGGTCACGAATTATTTTAAGGCTGGAGTCATGCGAGCCTGTTTTCGGTCGTCTAAGTCGTGATCATTCCTCAAGATTTAATAATTATCCTATCCTTATATGTCATTAGTTTAGCAATGGGTTGTTGGTAATAACCATACATGGGGCCTTTGTTTTAACAAGCTGAATCACTTACATTTCATGAAGACGAACATAATTGATTTATTTTGAGAACGCGTGCAAAATAGCTCTCTCATTAAGATCCGAAATCTTTCATGATCTCAATCAGTGCCTCGAGGCTATAATGATTGCTCTTTGAATTAAGGAACGAAAATATCCGATACTTTATAAATAGGCTATGAGCTATAAAGAGAATGATTTTCGCAGAGCAAAAATCTTTTCAAACTTTGTTCTCCTCTTCGTCAGTTTTGCGCTGAAGTTCCGACATTGACTTTGTAAATTTAGAAGTGGATCAATTTGTGAGTAGGGAGAATTACTTGTATGTCTCTCCGGCGTAGTTTGTTTAACTAATCAAGTATAACTGACCATCACACCTTTGCGGTTTTGTTTTGTCACTATGTTATATATTTGTTAAGATTAAATCTTCCGCTCGAATAAATTTTCAATTTTACACGCAAGAAGTCATTTATGAAAACTGCAAAATTTTGCGATGCGCAACACCATTCCATCTTCCATCGAGCTTAAAAGTAACGGTATTCATACGAAATTTTAATGTCAACATCTAACTAGGCTATGAGGCTTTCGTTTTTGATTTTAAGACGTGGAACATATCACGGATTAGTTTTAGTGAGTCTTATGACGCCCTCAGGCTGCCTAAAATACCGAAAGAATAGAAAATGTTGTTGACCGGAAATATGTTAAGATTAAATCGCAGAGCTACTGCAACGAAACGGTTTAACACCAACGAGTGGTTACATTTTGCGTTTCACACATCTTGTCTTCTAGCGGTAAAATTTCGTGGTTGATGTCTTTTGAGGGCTGCAAAAGTCTAGTGCGTTAACTGGGTGGGAAATTTTCTCAGATCAAATCTTCACATTTCTATTGAGGTATTTGGGATAGCTTTTATTTTCATAAGCCCTAAATGAACATGACATCCTATTGATAGCTTTTTAATTGTTCCTTTGCAACTGAATTGCATGTGAATAGCGCGGCAGCCACTAAAAAATTTAAAATTTTCAATGCACAGCATTTTCAGTTCAAAAGAAAGGAAATTGCCTGATCACTTGTGAAAATCGGCTATGTTCTCTTCATTTTCCGTGCCATACCAACAGCATAGTAATGTTCAATTAAGAGCTTCCATTACGGTAATCAATCTAGGCGATCAGTTGAAATGCATAACAAGCTTTCTCCATTGTCCGAGTAGATGTTTTGAAATACTTCTGGAAATTCGAACAAAGTCCATTAGTAATGTATGGAAGAATTTTTAGGGGCGTGATACAAAAATACCTAAACTCATAGCTTAAAACTAGCCCTAAACTGAACAACTAGTGAAAGAAATTAGGACAAATTAGAGACAAAAGTATTTTTCTTTCGTCCCAGTTCTTCCCAACACCAGCACCCATCCTATGTAGTGGGAACATCTCAAACATCTGACAGAATGCATAGTTTTGCAGTTGCCCGAATTGATTTCCTTTATTTACCCGTTCTACGTGTTTATTTCAAACAGGATTTCCGTTTTTGAAACTCATGCACACGAAACAACGTGCTAAAAATAATGATGAAGAATTCAACACACTGAAGGTGAAACTTTGAAAAGACCATTTAAGTTGTATTCGCCACGCACAAAATTCGTTTTTTGTGGATGAAACTGAATTGACATAATACTTTGCATCAGGAGAGAAACACTGAAATTGTTAACAAAAAACAAACAAAAAAACAAACAAACCGAAAAGAACATAGGTAGTTAAAGAGGAAAAATAACCTTTGGTAAATAAAGCTTAAGAGGTAATATTTATGCGTAACTACACGCAGGGAATTGTATTTAATAGCTTTACAAAACTATCATCACCTCATTGCTAGAGTGACCTTAAAAGGGTTTTCAGTATTACGTCCTCCTTATTAGATCTAGAGAGGGTCAGTAATAAGTAAGCGGTCTTTATTTATCACCTGGGAAGCTTGGAGGGTTTTGGTTGTGTCTCAATGTCATGATAAAATTTGTATGACCTCCTTAAAAAATTTTGCAAAGCTGTACACCACTTTAGATTGTACAAAGGAAATCACGTGATCCTCAAATAGCTTTGCACATGTTCTAATGTCAGCAGTCGTCTTTGCTAATGAATATGGACGTTTCAACTAATCAGAACAGACATAGAGAATAGCAACAACAACAATGAATCTAAAGGGCGCATTTATACCATTCAATGTTACAGTCACCTTTGTGAAAAGTACGAGGCTTCGAATTCGTTATGAGTCCAGAAAAAAAAAAAAAAATTCTCAGTGTGTTTACCTCTATGGCCAGACAAATGATGCTGGCATAATTTTGGGCATAATGCAACTTTCAGAAGATCCAGCATATTGCCAGCACAAGGAGTGAACTTCTTAAAAATTCATTGATGCTACAGTTCAAAAAGAGATAAATCATGTATAGCTTGAGTACTGTTGAACAGCAAGCCTGAGTTTCCTTTCTTGCACGTTAGGTAAAGCGTTGTGTTCTGAACTTCTGTAAGCCTTGAGAATGAGAATGCCTCCCTCCCCTCAACCTGTGGAGAGGTTGAGGGGCTCTTGAAAGCTATTATTTTTAATCATTAAGTAAGCACAATAAACAGTTTGGGTCATAGTTTTCGGTATAATACCATGTTTTTCGGGGTGACGCTAAAAGCATTATGCTCAATGTTTTTTTTAGCACAACCGTACTTAGCTCTACGCCGAGTTGGTCGAAGCGCAGTTTACACTAATCCGTGTTTCACTTCCTTAACATCAACCAGGATTTTTGTTAATCGGTTTTTAAACAAAGCGAACCCGGAAAGACTTCTTTTCTGGGATAGATTCGTCTCTAAGTAGAGCATATTGCAACAATCTAGAAGGAGTAAAATATCCAATGATTAATTGTGATTTGTTTAAAACCCGATTAACCCTTTAACCTCAAGAGTTACTGGCATGTAACTTCTCAATACATTATCACTACTAAATCGAACATAAAGGACAGGAGAAAACAGGAAATGATCTCCCAACCAAGTGCTTATGATTGTCAAAAGCACAGGAAAACAGAATGGACGATATGCATACTGTGAAGGTGTAGTCTGATCGTCCGGGTGAGTGTAGTCCTGAGAAGGACTGTTGTCGGTTGTCGGCCAATAACATCACGGCAAAACCAACCGATCATTTCACACGAACTGGAATAAGAACATTCTACTGACAACAATCATTCACTTGACTCTGATGATGACTTCCGCACAGGTTGTCGAAACGTCAGTCACTACCACCGACAACAGTCCTTCTCAGAACTACACTCACCCGGAAGATCAGACTACACCTTCACATGTTACCCCCGGGTTCAAGCCATTTACTGCATTACGATATGCATACTGATGTTACTGTGTAAAGGTTTCACATAAATCCTGGTTGAAGCACTTACAAAAACCTGGGGTTGCCTGAGAGGTTAAACAAGAATTAGTATAAATTGCACTCCGAACAACTCGACGCAGAAGTAAACAGAGTTAAAGAGTATATTGAATTATTAAATCTTGGTTTGCTCAAAACCCGACTAACAGAAATCCTGTTTAGAGTGCATTTAATACAAATTCTAATTTCCAAGAAAGTTACACCTGAATTGCTGCGCAATGCGCTTTGAGCGACTCGACGCAGAAGCAAAGAAGAATGAAAATTGATTTACGATTTACGGTTTGATTTACGATTTCTAATGCAACATTAACATCAATCAAATACTTTTGCTCGTGCACAATTGGTCTAAACGCGTCACGTGATCGAACATGCCTGCTCTCGAAAAACTCTCCTATCCAAAATGATATAAAAAGCTCACCGCTGTCTGTAAGTGCGCTAGGCATACAGTGGTCAATACGTGAAATGTCAATTAATCGGTTACAGAAATTTAGATTTTAAATTTAGGCATTCAAAGTTTAACTACCTGGAGTCAAACGTTGGGTGCTAACCGCGTGATGATGATAGCAATTCACAACGCCCTCTAGTTTCGTTCTACCGAAATGTTATTCGATGAAAATGGAGTTTGCCATCGGACCACAGTTACGAAGCTTACGTAGAAAGAAAACCACAATATTATGATCCAAAACCACAACAATTCAATGTGGAAGTGAAATTCGCAGATGAAAGGCGGTATTTTTTATCAATCATCAGCTTATTCACATCAGGGGAAGCAAGCCGCAAACAAGGGAAAAATTAGCATTACACACAAACAACATTTGTACAGATGTCGACTGCGGTATTTTCAGAAAACTCGCGTCCAATTTTGATTAAAGTTTACATCACTCTAATTTAAGTTGCTGCGATAACGCTACATGCGGTAAACTGCTCCAAAATAGACTTACGAAAAGTGAAGTAGATGAAACACAAGTTTCAATCAATGAGATGAAAGGACTCGTTCTAGTTAATGAACCGAGTAAGGAAGGCTTTTAAATTACGGAGACCCTATTCTTCTTTCCTAAGAAAGCGGGCCTTTCGAGTTAAGTTCAGTAACCTATGCTGCTTGCACCCAAAAGCGACAATTTAGAATTTTCCTATGGGAAGAACATATTTGTACTATAGGTGATCATATCATTGCCAAAGAAAGTCGTATTACTCATTGTCTTTCGCTTTCGTGGATCAACCTAGCGCAGCTGGAAGAGGTTGTGGGCGCCTAAAACACTCCTTTTTTATTTAAATAACAAAGGAAAAATCTCTACGAGAGAGAAGCTGTAACAGCGATCTGAACGGCAGGACATTTCCCTGTGTGAAGCGATAATGTTGGGTTTGACTTACATAATATACCACTTCTTGATGTGTTGATTGGAAGCTGCGCGTTTTACCCGTCTGTCTTAGCTCTTGGAATCAAGCTCAGAAAAGTAAGTATTTAGACTAACGATATACATTAACATCTTGAGAATAGTTTGTCAAAGGCAAGGGGAGCGGGTTTCATCCAAATTGCGTAAGTTTAAACAAATTAATTGTTTCAACCGCGAAGCGTGCGAGGTTCTTTAGCGTTATTTATTGCTTTTAAAGCTTCCTGTCTTTACAAATTAAGGCTCAGGAGAGCACACTTCTGTGTACAGGTTTAAGAGCATAAATGTCGTGTTGAACGATAAAAAGTCGTTGAATTTCCTCGATTTACACCAGCTATGTTTATAACATTCAAATGAAATTGCTTTCATTAACAGTACATTGCCAGTAAAAGCGAGTTTTTATGACACTGTTAATGCTCAAACTCGTTGAGCCACTCGCCATTTGTTGCTTTTTCTTTTGATATGAATCAAAGGAGAATATAAGCAAGGAGAAGGTAAGTCAGGTTTAGGCCCATTTCAAGGTAGTCTTAACTCACTTCATCGAAGAATTTGGTCAGAAATCTACTTCGGGTTACTGTTCGATAGGAAAATTTTCTCTAAGTAGTCAAAATGTCAATTTTTCTAAACTGATTACCATTGTAATATGGGTACTCCTCCAAAAGAGCCCAAAGAAAAGACATTGCTGATGAACTGTTCACGAGTTCCACAATGTGTGCCGTTTGACCGTCCGTTAGACCACACCCTGATAAGTCTTCGTCAGTACTGCTTTTGAGGGGAGACCAAAGCGAGCTTTTCACTTTGTTCGCCGGCGCTATAGCACTCAGTCATAAGGCCTCCTGTGATTAGGATTATGTCAATGACAGCCTAGCCTTTTCTTGAGTGTAATAAATCTTAGCTGTCACACGACCACAAAGAAATTCTTTAAAAGGGCAGGTGTTTGTTTCTTTTGGAATAATCGAAGAATCTCAAAGATGAACTGAATTGGGCACAAATAAGACCAACTGGGAGATTAACGTATGATTTCTTTACAAATTTAGATCAAATGTTTCTGAAACGACTAAATATAGCTTGTACTTTTATCACCAACTCTCTCCCCTTCACGACCACCACGTTATTACTTTGACAAGGATTTTCTAGTACTTTACACGTCTGTGAGAAGTTTGCCTTGAAATATCCAACAGATTTCCTTACCTGGAAGACCATACCACTCTTATATTTAACATCTTGTACAAACGTTATTTTACTGATATTATCTTCCAAACGAACCAAGAGGCTCTCCCATAAAAATTATCTCCTTCCCCCTCCCAAACAAAAAAAAAAAAACGGATTTAAAACCTTTTGAATTTTATTCTTTGTTTCGGTATTTTGAGTTTGTGTTCCCATGTTTTCGACACTATTCTCGACTAAAGACACATTTCCTGCTATTGAATCGGATGTACTAAGGAGTTTAGGATTGTTTGGAATCGGAAAGCGTCTCGAGGAAAGAAATAACCCACATAAAACTTCACAGCAAGTTCTTCCTAGGGAGTTTATCTTTAAGAAAACCGCAAAGTTAATCCTTTTTTGCTAAGCCTTTTGTTTGCAGAGTCGTTCTGTTTACCAAAGTTTCTACGGAAATCTGTAAAGCTGCCGAGTATTTCTTTTTCTCGATCTTCTCACATTTGGTTTTCTTTCTCTCTACGAACAATTTGTTTGTTTCTGCTATGATCATATTTGTTAATAAAGGTCATATGATCTTTTAAACTCGTGCATCATGGTATGCTACTGCTGTTTAAACACGTCACATCCGCCAATGACGATTTTATTAGATCCTATAAAAAATTTGAGTCCTTCATTCGACTTCAATGGAGATTTGATGATGAAGCTGTAGATATCGTAATTATAAATCACAAAAGTTAAGGAACTATGGTTTTCCAGATTTGTTTAAGAACCTACACCCTATAGAGTACGATATCTTCATTATTATTGATTTCAGATTAAATTGAAAAAGTAATTAATGTGAAAATTGGATAATTTTTATTCACAGATGTTGATGATTTTGCGAATGTCAGTCAACAGTGTTTGGGAACAACTACGTATACAGATTATGTCTACACCTATAACACAAATTTATTTGGAAATAACTGGATTATTCTGCGCTAAGCTTAACGACAGGGCGCTCTGAATTCGAGTGCACAACTCAGCCATCAAAACATCTTCTGAACGTTCTCAGCTATGTTAGACATCTCCGGTAGTTTCCATCTTTCCCTTAAAAGGTGACAAACTGTACCTAGCGCATCAAATTTAAAAAATATCACCAAGAAAATCCTTTCCTCCCTTCTGGAGACGGGGAATTGAATGACGCACTTTAGAGGAGTGCCCCACAGTTTGACCGCTTTGCTTAAACTAATGCCTGTATATATTTTCAATTGTGCGGTATTGTAATTCTTGCGGAATAAGGAGGCGTTTGTGATAATGGTAGCGACGAGAGTCTCAAACCGCAATCCCTAGTTTCATGATAACCTCAGGTAATGATTATTTTTTTTTCTGGAAGAATGATCTCTGTCTGAATAGCATGCTTTCATGTCCACATATTTGATCTTGTGTCTCTTCAAAACAAGAACAGTCTCAATCATGCTTAGATGTTTCTGTAAATGATGCAATTTGTCTCCTCTTGAAAGCAAAATAAAGCAAAATTGCGAGAAGGTATCAAAATATTTTAACGTGAATTCCTAGCACAAGATGTTTTCATTGATTTCTATGTTCAACTTCAGCATTTAAAGGCATGCTCCCCGACTTCTGCTCGCTCATAACGTATGGCTGTGAAGAAAAGTGTATCACCTGGCGCAAAGTACGAAATCTCACGTAACAAGGAAAGTTACAACACGTCCAGGCGAGACAGAATTAGGAGATTAACGTAAGCTTTCTAACAACCGCAACCTAACACTTCCCAAAATGAATATCCAAAATAAGGGATGGGAAGTTATTTTTACGAGAAAACAGCAGATGATTAACAGAGAAAGCAGTTACTTGCTAGATGGGGGCAAATGATAGCGCAGTTTTGAAGGAAAAACTTAATATCCACAAAATTTTTAATGTCGAAACGCTGTCTCGTAAGAAGTGCACATCGAGTGCCAACTTCCTGGAAGTGTAATTTTTTAAAAAATGGAAATTAAAGTAAATCATTTCTGTCCTACATAGTATGATTAACAACAATTAGTCACTGGTTATCTTTGTGCGGTCAAACTGCCTTTGCAATCGTTTTTGCGTTCCGTAAATTGTTGACAATTTTTACGGCCTACGCTACACGTACATCATACGTCTTAAATCCATTATCTTTCCTGGGCGGTTCTCAGTTTTTTTTTCCTCTAGAAACTAAACTTTATGATAATCGTGATCAAGTCTAGGAAGTTGATAACAAACGTGATTTGAACAATTTAAGTGGTTTATATCCATCTAAAGTACGTCAAGAGCAAACTTAAGACTTCAATCAGACCGAATTTTAATATCAAGACTTACTGTCAATTTGTTAATCTGTATTCTCCTTGTATGGATTGATTATCTCTTAAGAAAAAAAACCACTATGTTATATTTAGAACTGCATTCAAACATCAAAGTAGTTTCAACTCCAAAGGGGTCCTTGGTGTAGATTAACTAGATCGGTTTTCAATACCGTGTACAATGATTGTAATTTTAAGGTACAGATTATGACAGAGTTCTGTGATGTTTGCAATAATTAGGTTCGTATCATCAGAATGCGTTGGAGAGAGGTTTATCTTAAAAAACCACTCTTCTATTGAATCGAAAAGCGAAACGATGTGGAAGAACCGACATGAACGCATCAATTCTGCAGCGCAATCGGGCCATTCAAAAACACTCGACTTGAAGAAATGAAAACATCCTTAACAGCTGAAATGATGGTAATACACTACATTTAGAGAAGTATGAAGGATTTCGTGACTTTTCGAGAACAAACGCACGCAAGCTCCCTGTAAGGAAAGAGCATTAGCGAATTATCACGAAAACCCAATGTTCGCACCTCGAGTTTGTTAACTGTTTTTTAATTAGGAACAAGTAAATTTGGTAACTCCCCGTTGAGTTTCGCGACTATTCTCGGCGTATTCTAAGCTTTTTATCTCAATGACATTCTAACAATAGCTTCTTTGTTATACCAAACGCAAAGCAAAGCTCTTAAGAGTAACAGAGAACTTATCTAATTCATAACAGTACAAACTCGAAGCTGAATGAAATATTTAATTAGCGACCTCCCAGATTTCACTGCATGATCTAACACATTCCATCAGCCAGTTCTTTCATTGTGAATCGGTTATGTTACCTCAGGGCTTTCAAACGCGGTCCCTCTGAGACTTCACTAATCTACTTTCAGTTGGTCAAATGGCACTGACAACTCTTCACCCGTGTTACGTCGGAGACCCCTCTCTACTTGGACAGTCGTTCCCCAAACAGATTTGTGGTCAACGAAAGACGCTCAGATATTTTCAGATTACCCTGAGGAGCGTACGATAAAAATTCTCGCGCTTGATAAGTGGTTTAATTTGTTTCCAATTAACAGCTTCTTAAGGCCGTCCAAGCAACCCTCTATGCATCTTTTACCATGAAGGGGTTTCTCTCAGCACGCTTCGTAAGATTTCAGTAGGCTTTCAACGCGTCATGTCATATCCACACGAGAAACGAAATTCATCTCGAAGTTCTTATCCTGATTTTATCTATTGAATCTCACGGTTCTTTTGTGATATCTGAGGAGTCGATCCTATCCAAACTTTTAAACATACGTCATTTTGGCCAAGAGTGAAAGGTTGCCAGTGTTTATTCGTGAAGTGCTTTGCCAACGAACGACGGGCATGCAGCGCTGTTTCAACGGGTCCCCGCTTTTCCCTTCAGGAAAAGGATATGGCGAGGAAGAAAAGGAAAGGCGTTTTTTAATAAATATTGCCGAGACGAAATCTTAGACGAAAGGCGATTTATTTTAATAGCCTTGCCGGTTGTACGTTTCTGAAGGAGTATCCAAGCACTCGGAATAGGTGGCAAATTACGTGCGCGGAACATTGTTGTCACATTTTTTTATGGACGTAAGCTAAGCTAGTCTCTGAAGTCACGGCTCCCCCGACGGAAACCAGAGAGAATTAACAAAAGCGGTACTGTTGAAAGCAGTTTAGAAACAGCCTCTGACACCCAGCCAGGGCGGGGCAGATCAAGAAGTGGATGTGTCGTTAATTGCGAGTGCACTTTTAGTTATAAAACACTCGAGTAACCGATCTAGGTCGGATTAAACAACTGCTTCTCAAGGAGCGCAACGCACATTTGAGCTGATTTTTGTATAAATAATCGATCTCCTCTTCAAGCTGTGCCATTTGGGTTTTTACCTCACCGCGAGCAGAATATTACTGCGTATGTGCTAGTCCAAAAAGTATTGGTTCCATTTTGACATTCAGCACGGCATGGGTCATGCATGTGCCCAGGCGATGTAACCCAAGTCGGGTAGCCATCGGGAAAAATTTTTTATCACTTGATATGAAATCTTCTGGTATTGATTAGCTTACGGCTTATTTAGATTCGCGTCTCTGTTGGTTGGCAGGTCTCGAGTTTGTTATTTGTGTGGACTGGACTGGACTGACCCGGGACAACAAGGACAACATGTACATTCTGTTTCGTACAGCTGCAGTCCTGTTACTTCTAAACATACTCGTAGGGAAGCTTCATGGAATACGCTGGTTGTAAGTAGCATAAGTGAATTGCTTCTCCAACCCTCTTTGACCTCTGGATTTCGTCCATTAATTTTTCAATTGAGGTGCATGTGCGAAGTACTGTGTTTTCTATGCGGATTATACTCGAATAATACGATTCGTATTCCATTCGTGACTTCTCTGTTTTTGTTGTTACATAGGGCAGTAAAAATACCTTCAGATGTTGAATGGCAGAAAACAAATTGCAGCAAAGTACACGGCTTTATTGGCGGCCAGTATAAAATTTGTAGAAGAAGCTTGCCTATCATGAGATATATCTCCGAAGCTGCGGAGATGACAAAGAAAGAGTGTAAATCGCAGTTACAGAACAGACGATGGAATTGTACAACCATCTCACAAGCTCCTTCGTTTTACAACGATCTCAAGAGAGGTAAGCAACAATTGAGATTTCTTACTGTTGTTTTTTGTCAGAATAATACCATTACGCCAAAACTTCATTCCTATCACTTCATTCGTGTAGATGCCGGAGCTAGACTGGGTTTGGGGTAACAAAATGTTCACATCCAAGATAACATGCAATTCTTCGAAGGTTATTTTGTAAATTGTATGATCGTTGCTGTACATAAAATCGCTCGGGGCTAGTAATTGAAACCCGACCAACTTTTGAGTGCGGTTATCGCTAAATCTCGTATCCACAGTTATGAAAAGAGAATCGATGATAAAAACCAGGGGAGCTTTTTGGATTGTGTGTGGAGAAATATCATTGGAAAAGAGGACTTAAGAAAATGGTATTTCTTTCCAGTAAAATACTCGTTTCTGCGCGAAATATGTATGGATTTCGTTTTAGAAAACAACACAGGTTGCCTTGTGTACAACAAAGATTTGGGCTTTTCTTTAAAACCTCGTTATCGGAAGTAGTGGTTTTATTATTTTTGAGAACCAGACAGGTTTTCAATAATTTAAGCGCACAAAGCGATTTCAAAACTCATCAGTGTTGCACCTTTTTCAACTATTTAAATTGACTCGAACACTCAAAGCACGTCAAATAGAGCCTTCAATTACTCGAGCCACCTTGTCGCTTATAGACAAATCAGTTCTGAATATTTCATCTCTTTAATTACCTTGACGTACCCTAAAAAGACATTTGCGTTATGCAGAGCTCGAATGGATGATCGAGTACTGCTACAATTTTTTGTTTGAATTGATTGCGTCCTTTCGATGTTTTCAACTAACAAATCCATTAACTCAAATACGATTAATCTCAAAGCTATTTCGCAAACAGAATGGATATGTAATGTTTTGACTAGCGTTTCCGCACCAATTCAGGAAACCTGAAATTGAAGTCAGGTTTTTCACTCGGAAGTTGACAAAATGGAGAGGGTTGGTTCGAAGGAAACTTTTTGGTTTACCACGTGGTAAAAGGCGAAGATTTCAATGAAAAAAGACATCCTTCTGCCTACGGAGTACGTGGTACGCATAGTAATTTCGTAGTCGAGCATTTCAGTTACATCTGAAAAACAACTTAACTTATTTTTGAAAAGGTCGCCTTATATCCAAGACCAACTTCCTCTCAAAGCAAATATTTACTCTTCGGCTGACGTAAATGACTGTTGCGTAAACAAATAAATAATAGAGAACACAGACTTTCGCGATAACGTGCCCATTTAATTACCCGCACCGTGATTAACAAAAAGGGCCTTGATGCCTTCATTTTTACAGGAACCAAAGAGTCAGCGTTCGTATACGCGTTGTCCTCGGCCGCTGTAGTTTACAGCGTGACTCAAGCCTGTAGTATTGGACGATTGAAGGAGAATTGTGGTTGCGGTCGAACACCGAAGACGAAATTAAAAAATAAAGATTGGCTATGGGGTGGGTGCAGTGACAACATTGCGTATGGAGTGCGATTTAGCAAGAAGTTCACAGACGCCGTGGAGAAGAAAAGAATGGATGGGCAAGAACCCGCAGCGGCCAGCCGAGCGTTGATGAACATACAAAATAACGAAGCGGGTAGAACGGTAAGAGAGTGTTGATATTTTACCGTACTGACCTGTGCGAATCATCAGTGACACCTTGTATGTCATGAGATAGAAATGATTAATAAAGTTTAGAAGGGGGTTACAGAGGGTTTAGTGACTTCCGCTTTGTCTTGAAGTTTCTCTTGAGGGCCTGTTTACAAGACAGAGAATATGGTCAACATATGTTTAATAGAACCATCTTTGTTTCTGATTACTCGTATCTTCTCCTAGCATGCACTGAAATGATATGACGAGATGGGTATTAAGAAAACAGAGTTTGAACATTTTGAAGAGTAAGGTCTCATTATGCGAGTAGATTTAAGGTTCAGTGGTGAATATCGCAACGTCCACGATATTTGGCTTCACAGAATCAGAAAAGAAGACATGATTTTCCTGCAGATTCAAGGCAAACCATGTTTAGCGATTAAAATCCGACTATCACACAAGTGACGAAATGTTTAAATTATCAGTGTTGTTCTAGGCTCAAGGAAGATCAAATCTCAATTGCTTTGAATTAACTGCTTAATGTGGAAAACACATTTCTACGCTCAATCATTGTGTTCGTTTTGATAAAATACCTTGCTATAAGGTTTGACCTCGTCAGACGCTTGTGTCATCATAGCTGTCCTAAAAATAGTGATTGATGGTGAGATAGCCTATCGACATACATGAATGCGAGCTTTTCATATCGTAATCTAGTGCGTTTGACAAGATGACAAAGCAAGAAATGTGTGTTTGTGATTAGGGTCACTCGCGTTCTAATTATAAGCGCCCGTGTCTTCGACAGTGTCTTTGGTACGCAAACACAATCACTTTGAACGTTCGAAAGCTTGATACTATTCCACAGCTATTATCAACTGTTATTGGTATCATCTTTGGTTATTATTATTTAAGATTCTCAACTGAATTCAAACGAACGAGGTGTAGGCTTAAAACAATCTGGGCGTTCTTCGTTTTTTTTTTTTTTAAGTTTTCTTTACCAACAGGAACACTCCGCGTATTGATTGTCATTATTGAAAACAGAGGCACCCCGTGTGATTATCAAGAGAAACATCAGAATATGGTCGATTACGACAGTTTATTTCAGAGTAAATCATTCAGCGAGAATCAGTGGTTGAAAAAAAGAAAAAAAAGAGAGAGAAATTTTCCTGTGACAATGGTAAACTAATTGATTTCTTCGACAAAAAGCAATCAAAATATTATGGGTTCTTATCTGCTACGTGAAAAAATTACCTCCAAAGCGAGATAAACAAATCTAATCAATTTTCTTGGAAAAGAAGAAAGTCCCACACGAAGTCCCTTTTTTTTTCCAACAAGATCCATCGCGTGGAAAAAAAAAATGTATGTGCTACCCACGTTTCCCTTCACGCGACGCGGGATATTCGACAATTATTCACCTAAGTGAAGGTGAATAATACTTGCTATTCATTTCCGAACTAGCCAATCACCGCACACGAAAAGCATTATTCTCTTGTGTGGTATGTACTAAATACATACGTGTTTTACATTTATGGTCTTTCTTTGCCGATTGCTTTTGAGTAGCGAAAGGCACTTTTTTCCCCGGGAAACAGCGACAATTAACCAACACGAGGAAAACAAAAAACGAAGAGAAGGAAACCAAAATTAATGGTTAAAGTTGAAGATAATTAGAATGATTAAAATGCTGCCAAAATCACAGTATAGCCTATATTTCGATGTAGAACCAAGATGGACTAGTTCATGTGAATTCAACTTCGCTTTCCTCTTTTTTTTTTCGAAGTAAGAAAAGATTTGTTTTACAAATGATAAATTGTCAGATCAGCTTAAAATTTTTCGCATTCTTCGACTTGAAAGGAAATACTGATCCAGAACAATAAAAAGTCATTAGTTTTTTACTCAAATTTTTAAGCTCTTGTTTATTTTCTTTGTCCGGCTAGATCTGTTGCGGATTTCTTTCTGTTTAGGTTCGCGTGACGAAATTTTGCGTCCCTCGGTGTGCGCGGTGTTAATTAGTGGTAAACAATCTGTTAAATGTTTTCAGATCATCTGAACCCTGCGAAATTTAAGCGGAAAAATCCATGACCTTGCTTTAAGTAAAAACATGTTAGAAAACAAAGATTATTGTTTGGTAGTAAAATCGTGTCCACGGAATGTCAATCAGTTACTTTAAATTTACGCCAAGTTCAAGTTTGCGCACACCTTCAACATTACTTTCTCTTGTTCATTGAAAAAAATGTTTTCCATGCCATGGTTAAGTCTGTAGAGTAGCTCTGACGTGATATTTTGGCGGATTGTTACGTTTGGTCAAATTTGGAATATTTTTTTTTTTCGGTGAAGGTAGTTCTGAGCTCGCTTGCGTGCATCATAAGTAAAATCTGTAGTTAGTGTCTACCCGTCTGAAACTGATATTTCTAAAAAGGTTCCTCTTCCGGTTTTTAAGGACTTTCAAAACAGATCAATACACAACGTACAACTCAATACATGACGTCTTTCTGCAGTCCTGTTCTAATAGAAAGCCTTTGTCTTGCACAATTCGAAAAAAATCGAGCTTTTACAATGTAACCTAAGAGGCACGTCTGAGCAGCATAAAGTGGCCATTCCGAGTTGGTGTCCATTGTAAACAACAAAAGCTGGAAGAGTCTATTGTTGATAAAGCCGCACGAATCAGTCTTGTTAACTGCGCGAATCATTCTATCGAGGAGATCACTTAACAGCTTTCTTTATATAATCTTTCCCACAAAATATTTGAAATACAGGAATTGAGTCAAACAATGTGTTTCAGATACCTGCATTTTATTATGTATAAAAGTTTGTCTTGTCCAAAAGTCCGCCAAAAGATCTTTATCGTTACGTCAAAAGTGGCCTGTCTAAAATCTGGTCAATTTTTTTTTTTTTTTTTTTGTCGTTATCCTTCAGTCTCTATTTAACTGCTTCTGACATCTTTGAAAAGATTCCGCGCGTTATTTGCGAAGTATCCTTAAATGACACCACGAAAATTTTCTTTTTAGCATTGGGGAGCTCTTCAACCAGCACCTCAGCAAACTGAACCCAGCAGTGTGCCGATTTCCACTTGTGGAATAGATTGATTTCTTTTGATAGCTTTAAATGACTAACTCTGTTTTGCGTGTTGCAAAGAAAAACCTCTTTGACATGACTTATTGTAGGTCAATGTATAAATAACAAAGTGATAGCTGGGTTGATTTTGTCGACAAGAATGTCTCTTTTGACAATTATGTACAACGCAATTTAGTGTTTAAAAAAAAAAACACTATCTTGTGCAGTGTACTGTGTCTGAAAATTTTTTAACCAGCGTTTTGTTAAAGGATAAATCACAATCAATCCTCACATAAGTCGCTAAAGAAGTGAAGCCTTAAGCTTCATTTTTTTTTCCTGGCACGGACCTCGTTCAAGGCCTATTTTTTCGAGCTCAATCAGTGGAGCAGTCGAACGCGACATTTAAAACTGAAATATAGGGGGTTTGAAGCTTCACAAATAACTCAGAGTTTTCTTCGTCTTACACTAGCGACAAATGCTAAACCGTCTTTCCTATGTGTTTTTGTTAAACGCAACAGAGAAAAGCCCAGAGACTGATAATGAGCATTGTTCAAGGGGTACAGAGAGCATATGCGGAAGTTACTCCTCTCTGCCTCTGTGCCATCTGAAACTCAAGAGATAATTCAAAATTAACGGGCCGTTTTCGCGTTCACTGACAAAACGGGGGTTTTCATGCACAACTATTCGTCCTCACGATTACACAGAATACGTTTCCCATGTCATTCCTTTCCAAAGGAACTCGATTAAATGAATTCAAATATCCTGACGACATATTTGCCGTGAGAAAAGCTTGTTAC
Organism: Stylophora pistillata; assembly: GCF_964205215.1. NCBI lineage: Eukaryota > Metazoa > Cnidaria > Anthozoa > Scleractinia > Pocilloporidae > Stylophora > Stylophora pistillata. The sequence goes on along the minus strand of NC_142525.1, from coordinate 25,779,052 downwards.
GGCTAAAATTCTTTCAAATCCTGGAGGGGTTACATTTTTATTTATTCTGTCATTTTACTTAAGTGGCTATCCGTAGAAAGTGCAGATTTGATGGCATTGGCAATAACGCTTTATTTTTTTGTTGAATGAACTTAAAAATATACTCAGAAAAGTTTAATTGTTTTTTGTAAGTTGTCATATCTTTCCCGTAATGTCAGTATATCAAACTGATAACTGTATGTATACTACTATAGCGGCTAACGTGACTTAAAAAATGTTTTGGTGCAGATTTTTGTTATTGTTGCGAAATCACGACTCCATTTACCCCAATCTCAAGTTTTCTAGGTTCATCTTCTACAACATTGTGCTTCAAACTAGGAGTTTCAATGAGAGCCGATTACCGGACCGCCTGCTAAGATATCTCACCGCTGTCTGTTTAGCCAGCGGGTATGCAGGCTCATGTTTGGGTTTCGCCTAACATCGGCAGCCGCTTATGATGGAACGGCCTTTGGAACGACCTTTGAAGGGGGAAACGTTTTTTTCTAAACTTTTCACGAATGATGTACGGTTCTAAGGTTATATTCGTTCGTCGTCAAACCAAGTATTACTACAGCTGAAAAATGGCCAGCTGAGAACAAAAGAATAGAGATTTCCTCTTCAAGAATATTGGTTTCAGTTGATGTTTTGATCCAAAACAGGTAGAAGAATTCATTATCTGGAAAAACAATTATACGGCCGAGAACATCTTCGTCCACTTAAGTTCTTATCTTAACACGTTACCCGCTTAAAGCGTGAAAACTTTATACCTGCCTCTAGCCATGACAGATGAAATTCTTGTTAATCGGCATATAATTGGTTTGTTTTTCCAGTTGATCTTAGTTAATGGGAATTTCTTCTGGCGTTTGACCCTCCGTCACATTTTTTGTGCAAATGAGTTTCGTCCTACTTTAACCCTTTCACTCTAAGAGGTGATCAGCATGTAACTTCTTCCTTTAATATCATACATTATCTAGCAAAGAGGTAGAGAAACTCAAACTTATCAGGCGGAAGTTGTTTTCTTGATCTAACACCAAATTCTCGTGAATCATTCACAAGGAAACGTGTAGCAGGTAGAGGGGAGACCAGTTCTTTAGAATTTAAGGGCAAATAGGTGGTTTGTACGTTACATCATCGCCGCCATGTTGGTGGCGTAAGCAATAGATACCTCATTAACTTCTTTTGTTCGTCCACCAGTATTTGTTCCTTTCACCATTGTTACCTGCGTCTCTAGAGATTGGTTGCAAACCACCTATAACTAGTGTTGTAAAGTTAGAGGAACTTGAAACGATCCTTTCTGAAATGAGTCAATTCAAGTTTCGTTGTTCGTTAGGACTTTGATTTGATGTGATATGACAAGAATTAAGCGTACCTACCCACAAATTTTAGATTAGGTTTGAAATGTGGTAATTAAATTCTTCGAGCTACTGGCATTTTAAAAGATCATATTTGCTAAGAAGCACTTGAATGGCGTGAAAGAGTTCTGTGTCACTTGAAAAAATATGCTGTATTCAAATGATAAAGAATTGGGCCTCTCCCAGGTTCACTTTCAAAACCGAACCTAAAACTGTTAGGAGTAGAGAACCGGTTTTTCAGTGACCGAACGTTACTGTGTTCTTCGACAAATTGACTTGAAATTGAGTAATGATACACAGAAAAAGTTGTTCAATTATTTTCTGGGAAAACATAATTTCAACATTGCTGCAAGGCAATAAAAGGATTGTGATGAACTCAAACGCTCTCCCGAGCATTAATTTCCGTTGAGGCAGAAAGAGGACAGTCTATACAAAAATTGAGTCAAATATGTTTCAATAAATAGGAATAAAGAAGTGAAAAAAAAAAAACTACTTTTTGTTTGACATTTTTTACAAAAGAAGACATCGTAACGTGTAAAATTGACATGAAGATTAATAATATTGTCATAACTTAAAATAAATGCCGTGTAAGCACTAACGGAAAAAGTGGAGGACTACTTTCGAGGGTTAATCATATCAATTTTTATAAATTTATTTGGATGTATATTTTCTCATGGATATTCAAACTATGTGCGCTGACGTTAAAGCATTCCGCGAAAGATGCGTGTTTCACACTGAGAGAATCTTTCAACAGGAATTTCAGGTAGTTAACCTTGATTCACTTCAAAATCAAGCTGCTGGTTGTAGGCATTTCTTAAGGAATTACCGACGGTATCTGCCAAACAAGGCATGCTGTTTAATGATCAGATAGAAGACTGACATTTCCAAGGTACCCCGTTGTGAAACAGAGTTCCGAAGCACAGCTTCAGCTTTTAAAACAAGGATCACCGCACAGATAGAGAGGGACATCTGGATTTTATTCTATCAGACAGAGGGTTATAAATTTTTGTTGAACATGTGAACATGATTTTGACAACAGCAAAACTTATTCAGTCGAGTAACGCCCTTTAAAACACAAGTCTCTCCTTAAGTAGGCCGAAAGTCTCTAAGCCCTTGAAGACGTGTTGACCTAAAGCCAATTATATTTAGGTTATTTGTCACCGTATTGTCGACCTGGAAGCTTAAGCGCTCCGAACATTCAAGTTCCTGTTGAAATACAGATATTGATATGACTCTGTCCGGATCGATTCAGTAATTTAACACGTACTCTTCGCTACCGTATCGTCGCTGTTTCTTGAAACTTCTCTTTGATTTCAGGCTGTGAGAGATAAACTGGCGACTATCTGTAGATGCCATGGAGTGTCAGGCTCATGCCAGAAGAAAACTTGCTTCAGGCGACTGAGCGAATTTAAAGACGTTGCCACGCTCCTCAAGAAAAAGTACGATAACATTATCACTGTTGTTAGCAAAACCAACAGCCGTCAGAATCATTACCTGAAGGCGAAGAGAGGAAAAAAGTACAACAGCCGAGACCTCATTGCATTGGACGCGTCTCCTAATTACTGCAAGGTGTCCCGAGGGACTTATGGAACGGTCGGAAGAGAATGCAATCCCTCCACCACCGGGAAGGGAAGCTGTCCGTACATGTGTTGTGGGCGTGGTCACCGCACGTTTACACGAGTCGTTGAGGAGCGCTGTGAATGTGAGTACGTGTGGTGCTGTTACGTAAGGTGCAAAAAATGCAAGAGAACTATTACTGTCAGCACGTGTCAGTGAGAAGACACTGAAAGAACTCAAAAGCTTAACCCTAAAGAAAAAAAAAACTACTGTCAACAATTTAAAATTATGAAAAGTTTTTCGTGGATTTATAAAGGACATCTGCCGAACAGAAATCGTCAATTCAAAAGGATGGTAGAAGGATCTATTTAGAACTTCACAAGCAAGACAAGTGTAAAAAGAGTGACATAGCTGAATTAATGCGAATTTTGTTCGGCTCACGGAAGTTTTACAGCACACGAGACCCTGTCTGCTAGCGGATGTCTTTTCTTGTAAATATGAGGTGAAGAAAGATTTCTTCACTGAGTGAACGTCAGCTTTGTCTCACAAGCTGCACTACCCGAACGTAAGGTCCACAGGCCCCCCATCCATGATACACTGGTATATCATACCCGAACCACAGGAATACGTGGCGCCCGGGAGTTGTTGTAAGCTACGTCACAAGTGATACACTTAATCACTTGATTTAATCCAAGATTGTTAATGGAGACTAAATGGACAGACATGCTTGGCAGGCCATGATTAATGCAAGAAGTAAGTAATGTGTCCGTACCCAAAACGTGGGTTTCTTTGTTACTAGGTAACACACACAATTTTCCGTTCTTTATGAACAGACTCTTTACCTTTTAATTACAATCAGTAAAAGGCGTATTCTGGTCTTGCCAGTGATAAAAAAGAGATGTAGTTAGCGAACATAGGTTCAATAAGATTATGAATGAAAGTTATTCTTTATCATTATATGGCCAAGTGGTCTTGAGGTAAATCCGAGCGTTCTGATTGGTTCTTACTCGGTCGGTATTTTACCGTGCGCATCGTTTTCACGGAAAGGTCACTAGCCGGATATTTGTTCGCGAAAGCCGGCAAATTCGAAAGAAACACGTTTTATCCATTTTTTATGCCAAAAACACGTTTTTTATGCCAAAAAAAAATTAATAATTACTAACCTCGCTTCCTCGAGTCGTTCTTGGGAATATCGACCCTTAGTCGTTATTGTAAGGACCTCATTCCACTCTGTCTGTTCTACCAGGACCTCGGGCCAATATTCTTCTATGCGGCCTTCACGCTCGGTCAGTAGGAAGTTACTATAGCTCTCCTTATTACTCGTTCTTTGCAACTGACTGCAAATGAATCTTCTGATTAAACATTGAATAACCTGGAAACAAGTTTCGTTTCCTCAGGGAAAAGAAACATGAAGATTTTTATGCTTACGACGAATAACTGGGACCGATCTGTGAGCATTCGAACTTCAAACAATAAATGTTAACAAGAGAGTAATATTTCTGCTGCTGCACATTAAAAAAGGATGTAATGGACTAGATAAGTTATCATTTCTTGACCGTCAATTCTAGGCGTAAGTCATCTCAGTTACATTCCTCTATGATCATTTTAAAGGTTTTCACTTGCGTGTTAAAATTTGCCTTGGTTTACATTGCACTGTGATTGGTCAGAAAAAACATGTATCGTTGACTTGCCAACCAATACTAAATCAAAGCCAATCACGACCTGGTCACGTGCGTTTTCCCGCTGTTATGTATATAGGCTTTTCAATCTAATTGGCTAGTTGTGTGCCTTGCTTTTTAGGTAATTGGTTCAGATTTGCGAAGCTCTTTTGAAATCCTGACGAGCTCCTTATTTCAAATAGCAAAGATTACGCATATATGCTATTTTAGCAAATGTAAGATGATATTAGGGATAGACAAGCCTCAAAATTTTTTAGCTCACTCAACTTTATTAATACTTATTTATTAAAAACCAGCTATTTACTATACACTCTTATGATACGCACCGGGTTTCTTACTGGTAATAAAGATGACAAATAATTTCTTCTGTCGTGTAACTTCGATGGACTCTTTAAGGGACGAGTCTTTGTTTATCACTAAGAGGAGTGGGGGTGAGTTGGAGGGAGAATTTTGGGGCAATTATATAGTTTTCAGGAGGGGAGTATAAATGTGGCAATGAAAAAATTAACAATGAGAGGGATCATAAGAATGCTATAGAAACTAAGAGGGAGTGTATCAGGTAAATTTTATTAACGTGACATAATTAACCCCCCCCCCCTTCTTGTCATCAACCCCCCATCCCGCTGCCTCAGGCGGTCCCCAGATGAGAAGAAACAACAAAGTGCTCACCAAAGAATTCCTTAGCGTAGATTTGGCATAGTATTTTAAAATCAATTTTGGTTTGTTTTTATGTATTTCATGCTTCTAGGGAACTTTTTTACTGTCTTTAGGATGCATCCAGGGGGGACGCTGTTGATTTCTCCGAGTCATTGAGTCAGTTCTTCTTCTTTGGAAATTTCATGAAAAACGGTTTTTCTTGCCCTACTCTTGTTATTTTTTTCTTTCGAGAAACAGAAACATTCTTAAATCTTGATGCCATCAATTCATTGACAAACTGCAGAAAAACGATTGTTACCCTCCCCCCCCTCGAATATCGTAATAAGCATTGGCGTAAGAATAATGGGAATGTGCTGCTATGTGATTGGTGTAGAAATCTCGCGCTACTTTGTCAATCAATCAGAAGCAAAATTTAAACCAATCACGACTTGGTCGCGCGCAATTTCCCGCGCTTTGGGAAGTTTGGTTGGTTTTACATTGGTGAATAGCATTTGCTTAGACATGCATGAAAAAAAAAAAAAAAAAAAAAAAAAAACACCTACAATTAGTCTCTACAAAATAGCACTGAGAAATTCCATGCAGTCGTTTAAAGGGAAGGCGAAATGTGCAGAAATTTTTGTTTGTCACTTTTCAGATGAAATGCAAAGCGTTTTCATGTGAATTACAAAGAAACTTCCAATTGAAATACAACCCTCGTCAGAATATGTTAACAGATGGTCTTTTGTAATGTGCTTAACTATCAAGAGAATGAAAGTTTTCGACCCCCGTCAAGGACGTCGCAGGACTTTGGAGGGAATCGCATTGTTTTCATGGGCAACGCAGTGGGATCACTCGTCATTAACAGAATATAAAGAGGGAACAATAGAAAATTGACTTAATGTCTGTGAATATATGAAAATTATATCTGTGAGCTGCGGGTAAAGAAATGAATATCGGAGTGATCTTCGCGGTATTGAATACTACTTAAGCTGTAGTGAATTGAAATAAAACCTGAAAAAAGTTCAGGCCTGTACTGGATTTGAACACATGACCTCTGCGACACAGCTGGGTGCTCCACCAACCGAGCTAACAAGCCAAAGGTGAGCCTAGAGGGGAAAACAGATAAACTCTATTGTAATACAGCCAAAATCCTCAGATCCCCTGAGGCGACAAATAAAAGACTAGTCAATAATTTGAAATAAATGCAATGCCTTCCTTTTGGCAAAATGTTTATTTATGATACACCTCCTCCACGTTTTTTTTTCTTTTTCAACACCAGTTGGTAAAAACATTTTCCAGTAAAATTAAAAGCACATTTTGCGTTCGCTATTTAAAGAAAGACCCTCATCGGACCAAAGCAAATCAGTCCTAACCGATTATTTTTCCGCCTTCCTTGATCTTTATGTTACTTATGAAAAACAAAGTTTTCCGCCGAAAAACTTGAAGAAATGACTGTTCAGTGGCGCAAAGCAGATCGATATGCTATGGATATCACGAGAAGTCGAACAAACAGAAAACATTTAATCACTCCAAGAAATTCAATCTTTTTTTTTTCTGGGAAAATAATGCACTATTAGGAACAATAATGGATATTTAGGTGCAGATGGTGTTTATTCTCGCTAGAGGCAAGAGCTTAACATGAATTAAAATTCGAGAATCCAAAAGGTAAAATTGGAAATTTACAAAACGTATGTTCTACACGGCCCAGTTTACCTTCCGTTTAAGAATGTTGACAAAGTCAACTAAACACGCACATTTATTTACCAGCGAACATTTTGAAGTTGTGTCTATCTTGCTAAGCAAACGTCATTCGCCTCTATTTCAATTCAAATTTCGTTTTAATTAATCATTGCGGACTCGGGAATATTTTCGTATGGTTTCGTATCAGATTGAAAACAATATTCCACAGTTTTATCGCTCGTCGTTTCGCCTTAAATTTTTCAAAGATAAAATGTAAACTAATAGAGCTTGTTTCTGCGCTTTAAAACGAAGTTTATGAATAAGCACTCAAATGGACATGATACGACGTGTGATGCACTAGATGTCGTATTTGCGTGATAAAAACCAATCGCAAACATCTGCATGGTATTTTTCTTGACAAAATTATGTTAGTCGTGCTTATGTAAAAAGCTGGTTTGTAACTTCAAACTTTGAAAGTTTGGACGTTTTGCACACTCACGTAAAGATCCGGTTTTTGTGCCTACTAAACGGAGATGTAAACCCTACGGCTTTTGTCTAAGAGAGAAATACCTGCTTAAGGCTTTTAATGCCTTATCAAAAGTGATCATCTTTTAACATCTTAAGTAAAAGGTGTTTGAGTTGTCAGTTTTTAAAACGCAACATGAAATAACAAACATCAACAGACCAAGGTGTACCTTATACTAATTTTCTTCAGTAAAATGATGTCTGCAAAGAAATGAAGAGCGCAGCATTTACGAATGAATTTTGTCGACAGGTGTCTTTAATTTTGTAACACAGCTTTCTTAACATGTCTGCCGCTCGGGTACAAATTTACCTTTCCTTTTTGAAAATAAAACCAACAGAGCATCTCACTTTTTAGAACTCAGTCTCCAAATGTATTCATGTTCTTATCGGATGACGCTGGGTTAATAACAAAATATGAATAGCCTCTGATATTAGAAACGGCAAAGGAAAAGAGATGTATTAATATATGAAACAAAAAACAATGAATTTATGCGGCCAAACAAAAAAAAACTGCGTTTTGACGGCGGAACGGAACAATGTCAAATAAAAGCGGCGGAAATTCTTTGAAATTTTATTTTCGAGACATCTCGTATAAAATACATTTCGCTATAAAATTTGTTTCAATTTAATTTTTTTTTTCCGATTGGTTTCAAGCGCGCCACAACGGGAATAGGACGACGCACATCCATTGTCAATCAAATTTGAACGAGTTTGACTCTCTTAGAAATATTAATTTATGCTGAGGATTGGAAACGTTGTTTTCATTTTCTGAAGCCTATTTTCAAGACCGCATACGTCCATGACGGAGCGATCGCCGATCTAAGGTATTTGTATAACGGTAAATTCTCAGTTCCTTCACGGACAGAAAACAGATACCCCGCCAAGAAAGCAGCCTTGCCTTTTTGATGTAATTGGACCATGTCAAGACCAGCTTCTGATTCTGCCTCGATAGGACGCCAGAGAAAATAATTGTTGTTAATGCGATAGCAAATGCAGTGCATCTGGAGAGTCGATCGTCGCCTCACAGTCATACTAAGCAACGAACGCTAGCGGAACGATCGTTAACTGTCGCCGGAAAGTTAAAGCGGTCGAGAGCGCCAGATATCCGACCGGACACGCGACGGCCATCTTGGTTGAAATTCTTTGGCTCGGGCGCGGCGTGTCGGTCGATAAGCGAAGATTTTCCTTTTATTTGAGAATGGGTAAAAAGCAAAGTAAAAAGCTTGACCCTGAGGTCTTGGGTGATCTCCTGAAGAACACAAAGTTTGAAGAAAAAGAACTTAAGTCTTGGTACAAAGGCTTCCTAAAAGATTGTCCGAGTGGTTACTTGACGAAACAACAATTTATAGAAATGTACAAGAAAGTATTCGACAAAGGAGATGCTTCAAGACTTGCCGCTTGTGTGTTTCGGCGCTTTGATGTGAACGGCGACGGAAAAATTGGTAGGTTGAAATTATTTGTGATATTCTTAAGGTGGTGTTTGGTTAATCTTTGAACTGAAGAAATAAAAAAATCCACCAAACATAACTTGATCCAGTTCTTTTTTGGTGCAAGGTTTTTACACTTCCATGCCAAGTGAAACGCCTGAAAGAAACTCTGATAATATTTAAACCGGCAAGTCAAATTAAGAAAAAACAGCGCATCGTCCTCATCGATCGAAGCCATGGAGATCACAAGTGAAGCTCTAGATAGGAAAAATGATTTAAACGAATTTTATTGATTACAACCCCCTAAATACTATCGCGGACATCTTGCATTAATGTCGCTAAGAAAAGAAAACCACCATTTCGGGACACTTGATTTCAATATATCTTAAAGGTGACAAAAGTCTTTACGCGCTGGAACAATCGAGTGAAAAAAGACTTCCATTTACAATGTATGACAAAGTGGCATGAATAATTTACCACTGGTAGGGTAATTGGATTTTTAGGTCGCTTATTGAAAGAGACGCTTTTATTGGAGGGTCGTATGTTTCTCTGTCAAACGTGAATATTTTAAAATGATCACACACGAAAAGGGATACAGCTACAGGAGATGGAAATCGATAGAGAAAAGAAGCACTGTATTCAAAATAAATAACAAAATTTGAATCAAAATGAATTTCTGCTTCAAACTACTATCACGGAAATAGCAGGGAAGATTTTTATTCCGGCCCCTGTAAAATCGCAGTCTTGGAAAAGTTCTCTGTCGTAACAAACGCACCGCCTTACCCGTAAACTGCTTAATTTTCATAAAAGTAAAATGTAAATATGCATTTTGCTGACATGAAAGCAGAAAACTAGAAAATTCTAAAAGCGCCTCTGTGTGAATTTGTAAAACAGGTGCAAAATAATTTAAGAATTTTTTTTCCCTCACTTCAGGATAATATTCCTCCGATGGAAACGAACTGTAGTCTTCCGGAAAAAAAGACAAAGATTTTCTTTCTTTTGGGTGAAATTTAGTGAACTGTCTGGATCGAATTTGTAATATATGATTTTTACACATTTTGAGCGAAAATGCTTCCACTAAAATTAAGATCGTACACGCATTTTACGCGGGCTATTTAATACTCCACCGATTTACAATAATTCTGTTGTGTTACGGGATGAATCAAAACAACTCAATTCAATCTACGCCAACGCAGAACATGCTCTATAAAACTGTTCATTACTACATCAAAGGCATGAATTTACATTGACACTCACATTTTCACATGAAATATGCAAGACTTAGTTGTAACACAAACAATAAAACATTACGGCTACATACAGTCTTTTTAATTTGTCGATACTTCCTAAGATGATGAAGTTACTCTCCGCCGAAAACAGGCACTTTCTGTTCTTAATAATTGAAGCAAGTTTCACAAAGCGATCTCTTGAATTTTCATGTTGTCAATTCAGCCACAGGCCTTTTATGTTGGCGATTAAATAAAAATAGTCTCCCTTTTCTGACTTGTCCTTGTTGAATCTCGAGGCTTTTGTGTTTTTTACAAGCGTTTGGTTCAAAGCAGTCTGCTTATCTTTGCAAAAAAAAAAAAAAGATAGAAAAATAGAAGAACCTAGTGAATTGTAATACATTTTGAAATATTCGCTTGCTGTTTTCCTTTCAATCGGAAAGTGATTCAAAATTAGAAACTTCAAATCGGCCCCAAGGAGAGACATCAGGAATGCTTAGAGAACCAAACTGTACAATTTTATGTTATTTCGTCGTTTGTAAGGCGAAAGACTGGAAGATATCAATCTGAAACTCTCTCTCCGGAACGCTTGGTTGACTAGAGGACAAAAACAAAGCCATGTTTGTTCGAACGCTGCTAGCCCATAGACCCAACCCGCAAAGGTATGATTCGAATTTCTGACAAGAGTAATCTGGTAATTGCAAAGTATGCCCTGGTGTTAAAAATAAATGGCTTTAGCTGTCCAAAAGTTAACTTTGAGTGTGAAAGTTTAAGCTTCCATTTAGTAATTTTGGTATGTGCGTGAAACTTGCGCTTCTGAAGATTAGGTCAGTGGGTTTTTTTTTTTTGCATTTTTGATGTACATCTTTACCATGTTTGCGTCACCGTTAAAGAAAGCGAAGAAAAAGTTTTTTTTACACTAGATCATCATCGGTTCAAACTTTTTTTTGATAACGAAAGACCAAAAATAACTCGTAGATAAGAAGTTATCTTATGGTTTAACGCAGAATTCTTGCGGGGAGTAGATTGCTAACTGAATTTATCGCTGAACGAGGAACTTCTGACCTCTCCTTAATTCGACCCTTTTCCGCACCCTTCACCGTTCTGCTCCGCCATACGGCGCAGTACTAATGCACTTTTTGGCCAAATATTCCAAGCGTGTTTATTTGCAGCAAATCATCCTTGGTTTTTTCGCCACACGAAAGAGCAAAGAAAGTTTATTTAATATTTAAAGACAACTGACGAAACTGGCTTTCTGTTATCAAAATATTGATCATCGAAATGTTGTTTCCGTAATTAACAAACGACTAAGAGATGATTGTAATGTTGACAGATGATCCAAGAAAAATTCTCTAGAAAGATTTGCAAATGCAAAAAAACCTTTAATTAAACACCAATTAGCGAGAAATATGTCAAGGTTCGTCATTCAATGTCAAAGGAACTTCTGTTGGTTTATAGACCAGACCTCCGACTATTTTATTTGTGATCATTCAATTTTGGTTTTGTTGAGGAGATTTTTTATGCTCGAATTTTACATGTGTAGTCATGTATAGAGTCAAAAAATTTTGTATTCGTCAAATCAAACGGACGAAGCTCTATTCGTCACAATATTTGCTCCAACAAATTTAAGCTATCGTAGTTAGAGGAAATGTTTGCATGACAAACTAAATTTAAAATTTGTGGAATTTAAGGGAGAAGTGTTCAGTTCCGAAAACTTATGTTTCCATACTACCTCGTTGAAATTAACAACGGCATCATGTTTTTAGTAAACTGTGATGCTGTTACCTTGCTTAAAGGAGACGCACCATACTTCTGGAACCGGTTCATGTTGTCTAACAACGAGTCAGGTCAGAAATGTGTACAGTGCATCTGCATTGTCGGGCCAAGGTTTAGAGCAGATCTTGCATACCTATACTTTCGGTTAAAAACGCGAATTAGTATAGCTTACAATTCTTTGTAACATTTCTACATCGATCTAAGCTCTGGCCATTCTCAGTTTGGCTCATTTGTTTAAAAATCCTTTCTGCTTTTTGGTAAAAATTTTTTCAAAAGGTCAGCGTTGCATTTTGATCAAACTTTCTACAATTTTTAAGTCATTCAGAGAACTGTTACCTCGCGGTTTTAGCTCTTCAACTCCCAGAAGTGATTAACATGTAACTACGTTGTCCCTTTGATATCCATGCATCATCCAGTGATGAGAATATTCAAACATATCTGTTAGAAGCTTGATCTAACGCCAAATTCTGGTTACTAGTAGCTACTAGTATTCAAGTAATGTGTAGCAGTTAGAGGGGAGAAGTAACAATCATATCTTGGGCGTTCAAGGGTTGAAAGATTTCAAATGGAAAAATACTATTAGGTGTTGTTTTCTTTCTGAGAATGAGGGGCTAATTATGGTCCCTCTAAGGTTTATACGAGGGGGGATGGGGTAGGGAGGATGTCGGTTAAATAGTTCAAGTAGGCCCAGACTGATAGAAGAGGAGGTTTATTTGAGTTTCTAAGGTACACAATGTTTATGTCATTGATTGTATTTTTCAAGTGACATGTGCCAATAATTTCTGTTCACAGACTTCCGTGAATTTATGTGCTCTCTCTCAGTGTCGACTCGAGGAACAATGGAGCAAAAGCTTCGTTGGGCGTTCAGTATTTACGACGTGAATGGGGACGGGCATATAACGAAACAAGAAATGTTCCGGATCGTGGACGCATTATACAAAACGATGGGCGATAATCCGGAAGAAACCGAAGGCATTCCGAACTGGGACGAACTTACTCCCGAGGAGCGCACGCTTAAAGTTTTTCACAACTTTGATCAGAACAGAGACGGTGTTTTATCTTTGTCTGAATTTATCGAGGGAGCCATGCGCGATAAAACCCTCGCGCTCATTTTGGAACAAGGAGCAGAGAGGACATGAAGGAGTGGCTGTTAGAAAGATGTTTTTACGAACAGAAGACGCACTTAATTGCCTTACTCGGGCTGTTATTAGATACTCTGACATTTTCTTCGAATATAGATAGTTTGAAGTACGTGTTTATACTATTAAGAACTTACACGTAGCTTTTCATGTGGTTTGGCACCGAGGATTTGATGTTTCCTTCTTAAAACTTCCTCTGCAGGCCTGCAGGTCGCTGCAGTGCTCAATATTTAGTGAGCCGGTGGTGATGTCTTTATATGAGAGGGGAATTTATTGTTTATCAAGAAGAGATGGTCTTTCGTGAGGGTGGCAAAGAATTTATACTTGACGTGTTATTACGGCCAAAATAATGTAATGCGTGAATTTTATCAAAAGGTAAGAGTGATTCGTGAATTTACGAAGTAGAGTGCATGATGCGTGAATTCCTTCATCAAATATGCGTGACCGGTGAGTTTTTGGAGATTTGGATGTTTCCCTTTTAAATTCGGTACGCATGAAATGCTATCGTACGTGATACGTGAATTTTTCTACAACTTCGTGCATCAAAAATTGCTTTCCCCTATCGTTGGTAATTTGGTACTTTTAAGCGAATTATTTGCTTTGTGTTCAAAGGCAAATTAAGCAAATTAAACTCGAAACGGTCTCTATCTACGGCGAGAACAAAAAAATTTATATTTAGTTTCACAAGATGAATCACTGATGTAAAATTTATTATAGCTTGCGAACAGGCGTTTTTTTGTCGCCCGCGAGAAGTTATGAGGTCTGAGGTACGTGAACCGGCGAGATCATAGGTCCGTAAGGGAACCAGCACTGAAAATGAGGCACTCCTGGCAAACTTCTACCCGGCTCGCATCAAATCTTCCCATGGGCGCAGAAAGGTGCGCCCAGTAAAAATGAGGGCATGCTTGCAAGTAGTCTCGTACCCAGACCCGTTCTCGGCCAAGCGGTAGGATCTGGGAACGAGATTAGATCGCAGGCTAATTTATCCTAAACGTATTCGCCGAGGAGACTTTACTTCTCCATAGCTGCCTTTAACCTTAAGAAGCACTATGTGCTCAAGGATATCTCTGCCATTTAACACTGATTTAAAGTTTAAAAAACTGTCCTCCAACGTACTTAAAATCAGATTGTGCACACTTGCCTAGCAGCCTGGCCTCTAACTTTTGAAGTAACAAAACCCCGCTGCCCCGCTGCTTCTCAAGTCATCAAGACTTCACTATTTGAGCCAAGGATGCCTTATTTTGTAGCTCTTGTTGGTTAGGATAGGGCACCTTAAGCAAAAAAAAAATTCAAAAACAAAAAACATAACAACATGAAAAAGAATTGTGGGGGGGGGGGGGGGGAGAGGAGGGGCACATACACAAGTTAAAGGCCAGGTTGCTAAACTTAATCGTTGGCGTCCAAATTCAAATTTTCAGCACGTTTGTAGACAGCTTTCGAAAGCTGAGGTCAGTCTTTGTAATATCGAAATAAAGGGTCAGTACAGTGTCATTCTTTTACACGTCTTAACTGTCGGAGGTAACGGATGAGAAAGTGATCTAATCTAGTGTTCTGCGCCTTATTTTACCATCGAAAATTCGTCTTTGAGTGTATTGAAATGAGCGACGTGCAATCAAAGCCACTAAAACAACCAACTGGTACAAAGATTAGGCCTAGCCACAAGTTGCCGATGAATCTCAAAAAAAGTTGCCGATAAAAGTGTCTAAAAGTTGCCAAAAAGTTGCTATTTTTTTCAAAAAGTTGCCGAAAAGTTGCTGAATTTCCAAGAAGTTGCCGAAAAGTTGAAAATTTTTCTGCTTTTCGTACCTTTTTCGGGTATTAAAGATTAAAAAGTTGCACATTGCTTCTTATCAAAACTTTATTTGTCAAAGTCCAATGATAATATCAGAGGTTCTTTCCATTTCAATTGATCAACAAATAGTCACTGTAGTTGTCCGCCATCTTGAAAACGTGCAACGTGATACCGCTGACCTCGTGATAAGGCATCACAAAAATCAACCCATGGGGGGGCCCCTAATTATTGTATTTTAGAATAAATTGAATAAATGTCTATCGAGAACTGACCAATGTGGCTCAAAACGTGAAGAAAGTGGCTTCAAAGAACCTCAAAAAGCCCAAAGTTGTCGAAAATTCTAAAAGTTGCCAAAATTCTAAAAAGTTGCCGAAAACTCAAAAGTTGCCGAAAAGTTGCCGAGAGACTCGAAAACAACCCGAGGAAACTGCTGCAAGTGCGGGAAAATGCGAGCAATCTACGGGCGGCTGGTTTTGCATCTGATTAGCCATGCGGATAACGCGACTTACCTAATCCAATCAAGGAGCGAGGCATTGCAAAACTAATTCAGTCCAAGATCATTTAGGACTCTCAATTTGAAATTTCTCCGACGCTGATCCCACATTTCCACAACATAATGTTATTGTCAAATAAAATTTCGAATTTTGCGATGATAACACAGTCGCACATTCTCGTATGGTTATGCAGTGAAAATGAGATTATGCGTAACCTTTAATGTTTCAGTGTTATCAGAGAAATTCTCATTCTGGGATTTTGATGCTGCAGTTTACGGCAGTTGTTGTTCTTAACCACGTTGATGACGTCAAGTAACATTCAATAATGGTGTTATTTCTCCTTTGTGTTGCTAATCTTGACAAATTAAAGCTAAGTTTGTTTTGTTTCGTGGCTGAAACCAATCAATTTTGGGCAAAGTCGCACAAACAATCTTAGGTTAAAACGTTTTCTGAGGAGCGAAGCTTAAATAAGAGCATGAACCAAAAGATTAAATGGGAATCAAATTCTTGAATTTTTGGCAAGAAGACAAAAATTCAACTTCTGCCAGTCAATTTTTTTTCGGGCTTACAAGAGTTTGATTACCCACGTCCCCGCTTCCATCCCACAGTCAGCTGTATCTCCTTTGAACTCTCGCTGTTTTTTCAACACTGCTGCAACGACGCGAAAAGAAAAAAATCATGAAATAGGGAAAAAAAAGAAACTTCAAAATAATGCATATTTAATTCCCCGAGGTGTTATCCATAATAATTGACAGTGTTTCTGTTCACTAAATATAAGTTTCCATGGCTTGAAATTCCTATCAGCAGCGAATAGAACCCGTTTCGATTGGGTGTCGTAAATCCAAGACCAAAGTGATCACAACGGCCAATCAGAGGACAGGAAGAAACTTTATGAGCCAATGAGAACTCAACGCAAAAAATACTTGACTGCTTAAAGCGCGGGAAAGCCCGTTTTGCATCTGATTGGTTGAGAGAGTGGCGCGCGTTTTCTGGACCAATCACAGAACGAAGTAAACCAAACCCAATGCAGTCTTAGATTACTTTTAGCACTCAATTGAAGATTGCTCTAGAAGTTTCGTTGATGCAGGTTTATATACATGCGATAGACAACAAAGTTACAGACACAACTTAACAATATAATCACTTTTAATGAAATGAGTTATCTACAAAATTTTACGGGAGGAAGAACAACTAAAGACTTTACCTTGAAATGCAAAATTACAAAAAAACAAAACAAAATACAAGTAAACAAAAAAAGAAATAGAAGGGAGAAAAAGACACAAACTTTCTTCAGTCATTTCAAGGCTGGGTTGCAGGGATTTCATTAGAAGCCGGTAACCGGCGGTTACTCCCCACAAAGGAGCCATGGCCATTCCACCTCCCGGTTTTTGCGGGTTTTTCGGAAAACATTCGATATATTCTTCTGCCCACTTATGTCCTTATGTACGCATACTTCCGAAATTAATGAAATACCTAAGGTTGTGGATTTTAAGGTAACTTCACCAGTGACCAATTTGATGGAGGTTTAAGTAATGATTCCTAAATACCAGAAAATTCAACAGAAACAGAAAAAAGCCAAAGAGAAACATGGACAATAAAAATTGCATATGATTCTAGAGCATGACAAAAAGCCTTAATTGAAGTCTTTCAATATCATCTCAATTTGCATCACTGTCAAACTCGGGGAGTTTTGAACAACAAAAACATTTCTGTAATGTTGTTATGGCAAGAAGGAGCCAATTCAATGTGGGAAAAACTGCACTGTTAGAAGCAAAAGTTGTACTATTTAAGGGTTTTGCAGATTGCACATATTTCCTTATCTCTGGATTGATTTTCCTCAACAAATTATGTTGAACGTTAAGGTGTTTCTAGCTTTTTTTTTTTTTTTACCCTGACAGTTGGAAGTCAGTCTGGGCTGCAAGGTATCGTCATTTTTGTCACATGGCTACAATTTTGCTAATAATAAGATCTGACTACTGGCCCAAAGATTAAAAAGATTTCCTTATAATACATGACTTAACTAGCCCCTTAAAAACAATAAGGAAAATAAATAAGAGGAAGGATTGGGTAAAAGGACACAAAAAGAATTACAAAAACAATTTAAAATACCACGCCTTGCATAAAAGCTATCCTTCCCTTGGACAGCATACACTGGTACCATGTGCTTCACCAAACCACCAATGTCATTTTCAAGTGAAATAAAAAAAAAAAATAAAAATAAAGAAAGAAAGAAAGAAAGAAAGAAAGAAAGAAAGAAAGAAAGAAAGAAAGAAAGAAAGAAAGAAAGAAAGAAAGAAAGAAAGAAAGAAAAAAGAAATGAAATGGACAGTGATGCAGGATGACTGGGATACCCTCAGCTGGTGGCATCCTTCATAAAGTTCCCTTTGGCTTGAATCCAAAAGTAAGTTTCTGCCTGTTGTTTCTGTTTTTGTTCAGAATTAGGTCTTGGGAGGCCTTTTCTTGCTTCTTGATTTCTCGTTCCAAAGACACTTTCTGTTCCGTTAATGTTCTTCTTTCTTCAACCATTTGTAAACGTTCTTCTGCCTGTTTGTCCAAGGAAAAGAAAAAGCCAAAACAATCAGGAAGGGGTCAGAAATTAGGGAAGGTGATCTTTTCTTACCTGCTTCATAAGGATAGAAGACACTTTGCAAATAGGAGGACCTCAATCAAGATTAGAAATTGTCTTCTTGTCCCTGAGAAAATCCCCTTGTGAATCTTATCTCTCATTATCATCGCAAAAGCAATGAAGATCTCAACCTAGACACCTCAATGTTCATGGTTGAGTCTTCCTTGCAACTTTCTCAATGTCCCAAATACTAAACAAAAAAAGGCTGCACACGAACAACTATGGTGACTAGTGTTTAACTGGAATGATTTGTTTAGGAGAACCAAATCCCATTGGTATCAGCTAACCACCCCTTTTTAAAAGAATCCTTCCAGAATATAAGGGATATTTAAATCCAAGCAATTTTAATTCACCCCTGTGCTGTTGGCCAACTTGATGCTGATGCAAAGGCCTTAAACATGACTTTGCAAGAACATCTACCATGCAGCAAAGGGACAGACCATACTGAGGTAAAACCTGTCATGTTGAAAATAGTCCATGACTTATAAATTTCAGTTTTCTTTCCAGAGTAATTTTAGCCCTTCAAGTTCATCAAAAATAAGAGTATGGAGTTTAACAACAAAGTTGAATATTGGCATGTCGGCACCATTTTCAAAATGACAGATTTTATAGAAAAGGTTGAACACAGAGATCAGTAAAAAACAAACCAAACTTGACGACTGTTGCAAGATTAGTTCTTCCTGCAGTGTGATGAAATAGAAGTAAAATTTCTTTTAGTTTCTGGCAACTACTGACAGCTAAAGCAAACAAGACAGAACTGATTTAATACTAGTAAGGAAATCACTTCACATCACAAGAAAGTAATCACATTTTAAGCCCATTGTTATGACATACACCTTTGGAAAAAAAGATATGTGCATAGGAAAAGATCTAAAGATGGTTGCAGCTCTCAAGTAGAAATACGGTGAAGTTTAACACAAACCCAAACTATCCCATCCATGTCCTACCATGTTTAATGTAAATACAAAAGGACAGTACAAGTTACCCAGTAAAAACCCATACATTGGTATGAGTAAAGAGAATCATAAACATAGGGTACATACCAACTTTTGATTTGCTTCATTTAGTTTCACTTGGAGTTCATCGACTTTGCTCTCTAGCAGAGTGATCTTACGACGTTCTTCCTCCTAAAAAAAAAGTAGTTCACCATCAACAAATTGTTTGCATAAACTTATTTTGCTTTAACAACATGGTACCTAAATGAACCAAATACACTATGTGCCCCAGAATCCTCTTTAAGCTACATCTTACAACCATAAACAAGTATACCACACATTCATCATGTACATGAACATAAGAAGTCTTCTGATCAGAAAATGCACAGCTAATTTTGTTTGAACACAGATAGACACAAACCTTGCATGTATGTGAACTTAGAAACTTATTCTTAAAAAAAAAACTGCTTCGTGAAGCACATGAAGGCTGTCTTGTACCATTTATACATACACATGTCCGCCTAACAATTCCTATGAAATGCTCCAAGCAAAGTCTCCTTCAGGAAATCCTTCACAGTCGGCAAAGACTTGAACTTTGAACTCTCCCAGAAAAAAGTTTCAAATTAGTGCTGGCACAAAGTGGAATGTTCCTTCAGGAAGTGCTGCCCTAAATAATTTTTTTTCCCTCTAGGCAAAAGTTTCTAGGCAAACAGCAATTTTAGAAAATTGCGCTGTTCTTGAGTGATCGCAGTCTTTTGTGAATGTCTAGATTGAATGTCATGTTCAAGGATAGAACGGCACAAAAGAAGGGTAGGATTAAATCCAAATGCTTGAAAAGACCGACTGCTAGGTCTTGATAATGTTTTCCTTCTCAACTGATCCAACAAAGGTATCTGTGGAAACAATCTAAGTGTTTGCAGAAAAACCACACAGTTTTACAAGCAATTGAAAGAATTCTGAACAACATGTAACCCTAAAAGGATATAATTGGAGTTCTTTCTAAAAACAAGAAAGACAAGTTCGCTGTCAGTAGAAAACAATTATATTTTTTTTGTTTGTTTTTTAACCGCCTTCCTTCAATGATCCCTCTACAAAATAACCTATAAATTTTTTGACACTGTACCTCCTTCATTTGTTGTTCTTCAAGTTGCTCCTGTCTTCGTTTTTCAAATTCTTCAACCATCTGTTTTTCCATCACTCTCTTGGCCTCTTCTACTCTCTTCATGACTTCAGCATCAATTTCATCTTTCCTTTTGGCAAGTTCTTCATCTACTCTCTTAGCAACAAGATCTTCAACCCGCTTTTGAGTTTCTTCCTCTATCATCATTTTTTCTTTCTCGGTGGCTCGACTACAAAATAGTAATGATAACAATAATAAAAAAACAGCTCTTCCTTTAACTTCACAAGCATCAAGCAAAATTATAATAACCATGAAGGGCTAATGCTTGAAATGTTAGCTTTGAAATTCTTTGAGGTGGCCAATTTATGTTATGCACTTAGTTGATAAAACCAAAATTACTTAAGAAAAATAACACATACACTTTCATCTTCATGTGCGATATCGGCAAAACTATTGTAACCGAAAGGTCACTTGCAGCCAGTGCATATCTCAAACTTCTACGAATTTTGCCATTTTTGTTTACGGCAAAGAGAAGATGATCGGCTCCACTCAGTTGGCTCCACGGAATGTACACCCGCTTGCGATGCCATTTCTGTAAGGAAGGCAAACGGCCAGAGGGCTAGCGGTGAGGACTAGCTTTTATGACCTTTATTATCTTTCACAAAAATCCTCTTCTCATACCGGTTTTGTATTGTTGTAATAAAGTGGTTAGTTTCTTCGACGTTTTGTCTACGGGATTTCATGTGACACTTATACAAGAACTCCTCTGCAATTAAACAAGAGATCACGTTGGATAGAATTTTTATTTGAATCGCGCGCCATTTCTCCAACGGAATATGTGGTGTTGAAATACGAATCCCGTGGGTGCTCATATAAAATAATTTCGGTCACGGATTGGAAACATGTCTGGTTGACTGAAATCCGATGGAAAACAAATTATCATCGGCTATATTGCCTGAACGGGCCTCAAGAACTATTGAAAACCTCGACCTTTTCATAAGTAGCTAGTGAAATAGGCTTCTCGTTGCAACGCGCATCTAAAATGTTCAGGCAAAAAATATCCTACATAGTGCCGTGTCAAAATACTTAGAAAACTATGTTCCTTTCAAAGGGACCTATTCTCGAACTTCGCTCTATTTTTTTCCCCTTTTTTGAGGCTTTTTCTCCCCATAACTCCAAACGTGCGATAAAAAAATTGGACCCGTTTATGTCGGTTTGGGTGGCCACGTCGCTGGCGAGATGAGAAGCCTGAGCGAACGAGCAAGATGTAAACAAAGAGGAGTGACTTTCACTTACCATACCTCTTTGTTCAGACCATTCGAATAAGTCTAAGAGTCGTTCCATCAAAATAACATTTGCCATCGGTGTTCGACTCGCTAAATGAAGGCGTTCCTTCAACCGCTGAATTCTTGTCTTCACGCTTTCCAATCGCTCTTCCATTCCGGGCTCGACCGCCAGCTCCAGTGTATAACTGGACTCGTAGACTCGGACTCGTAGACCTCGCCCCGCTATTTTGGCTTTTTTTTGATGGAAAATCCGCCATGGCAAAATAAAATGCAATTTTAAATCTAAAGACTAGTTAGTGCGCGACCGTAGCAACCGTAAAATGGATCAATTCGAAGTGGAAGATGAGTTATGTCGCAACATACACGTACACACATTTACTTACATGTACACAAATGTACATATATGTACATGAAAACCACTCTCTCTGAGCATGTCACAGTACTGAGATCCTCTAGTCAATGATATCGACGGCTCAAGAAGTTGAGGCAAACGGAGGGGAGTCAAAGGGCCAGTACGACCATCTCGCGATAGGAGGAGCCGTTAGGAGCGCGAAATTCAAATTGCGATAGCCTAATTTTTTGAGTTTTGCAAATGAAGATCAGTATTTCTCCATTCGTCCCTTTTTAATCGTCAATAAAAACATTTTCAAGTGGAAATCAATTGAAACAAGACAAGGATATCGGTCTTCGTGTACAAATCTCTTTTTCCCCCTTCACCTTCCATTAGTCAGCCATCTTTGATTAGCCATGGAAGCAAAGATTGCGTTACAAGACGGGGGAGGAGCTATCCCTTTTATAGTCAGGGTCCTTGTTTAAATTCCTAAATAGTACTGGCTTTTAATTTGTATCTGAGCAACATTTAATCCTTCAACTTCAAATGTGACTGTTGCAAATTCATAACGTATTAATTCTGTGAGGGGGAGGGGAAAGGAAAGGAAAGAGGAAGGGTAATATTTCGGTTACATATGGCACGTGAATATCAGAATATAAAGTTGAACACCTTACACATTGCATCTTTTCTTTTTTTTTTTTTTTTGGAAAATTAACCAAACAAGACAATTCCCGAAACACAGGCCTTCATATACTAAGCCAATTCTGATGCTACAATGCGTAATCTTAAATGTAAAATGGTGCCAAAAACTAAATAAGGCCTAAGGCCTAAAGACATAATTAATGCTAAAAGTAGGTTTTTCAAAAATGCATTTCCATAAGTCGTCACCTACTTCACGAATCCTTAAAGAGCTGACACAAGGAAGAGAGCCAGTTGGATAAGACATCAAAAAACATGAAACTAACATCTCAATTAACAAGAAACTTACATTTTTCTCTGACGTTCCATCTCCTGCAATCTTTCTTCTTCTTCTTTTCGTTTCGAGCTAGGATCATCCTCTTTTCTTTTCACTATAGAACGGCCGAATCGATCAACACTAGGAGAGCGAGATCTACTTCTCGAATATCTCTTCTTCCTCCGTGGTGATCGAGAGCGGCGCCGAGGAGATCGATCCCGACTTCTTCTCTTGGTCGAAGATGGCGTCGCGCTGGGAGAACGACTTTTCGTTCGCCGGCGATAACTGCGCTCTTTCTTGTGTTTCCGGCGCGGACTACCACTCTTACTTCTTGAACGTGATCTAGATTCACTCTTGGGCATTATAAAGGCATATGAAAAGATTTCAAGTTACTAATATGAACTGTTTAGGCACTCTTTCCTTGTTCTCATTAGATTAGATTGACTTTACATGCTGTACCAAGCCCCTGCTACTAGAGTATGGTCCACCCCACTGACCATCGAGGTCGCAGTAATTTTACTTCCTTCAGACAATAAAGTCTAAAATTTTTTTTTTCGGTCAAAACTGAATAAAAGTTACAAATAGTCAAAATATACCTGCATTTTCCGGATAAATCACGCTCAATATTCAAAATTATCAGATTAAAAATATGATATTTTCGATATTTTCCTTTTTTTTTCTCAAGCCTCGATGTCTATGGTCAGCAAAAAGTCGACAAAAATTATGTGGTGTAATAGTCATATATTTTCCCAAAGTTTTTAAGTTAAGCAGGGTGGAGAGGAAAGAATTGCCTCCGGGACTTGCTGGGGTACACTGGAGCGAGATTTATTGAACACCGAAACGAGGCACCGGCCGCTTACAATGGTTGCTATGACAGTAATTGGATAGAAATGGCGGACTCCTTCATGAAAATACAGAGGTAATCTCTATCACAAAAGACGTAAAAAAGACCATTTTTATACTATTCGGCCTACGCAGAGAAAATTCCTCAGCTTTGTTCTTCGAGGAAAGATTTGCAAAGCTCTTCAGCCAATGCAATCCGTATTGTAAGGAGTTGAAAGGGTTTTTTTCAGCTGTGATTTTGTAGACTAGTGGTCATAATTTTTGTGCGTAAACAAATGGATCTGGACCGCGAAGATGCGTTCAGTTTAAGAGGTGGCGCTTCGGATGTTACATCCGAAGCAGCTGGAGCAGTGATATTGGCGGAATCCTCATTAGCAGTGCCAGACGAGAACAAAAATGGAGAATCCAATTCTTCATCTGAAACTGGTCTGGAGGTTGATCGAGGCTCAGTCGGCAATGGTAGCAGAGGATCAGAGGGTGAAAGAGAGTTTGATCCTGCTGAAATGGTGAGAAGCCACCTTAGTAAACGTTATCATCCATAATTAAATAAATTGCAACAGTTCTCCAAGGTGCATAAGTTAAATTTTAGACACACATAGTGTGCGAAAGATTTGAGGTCGTAAGCGTACAGTGTACATGCTTATGTAATGGAGTTAGGTCCCAATTTTCCAGAAAAATTTATAGCCTGTTGAATGCAGTAGTGTTTCTTCTCGATGATATATAATACCTACCAATTTCTTGCATGGCGTCGGCGCGAAAATTCGATGGGACATGTAATTCTAAAATAAAGTATTTGCTGATTAGTGGCTACTTTTACAACCCAGGTACTAACTCTGTATGCTCAAATGTTTTATTTACAGGTCCCTCTCATTAAAGAACGAGTCACTTTAAGTTCACTTAAATCTGATATGTGGACTGCAGAACATGATTCTACTATCATTAAATTCCTGAAAGACACTTCTCTTAGACTGCTGGTGGTTTATAATGACAAGCTGTTAGGATTACAAGTTGGATTGTCTGTTCCACCTCATCCAGTGGAAGAAATGACATTCATGATAAGGTGTGAAAATGCCACACTTAACCCTGATAACATTGAACAGAAATTGCAGTTTGGTACAATCAGAGCCAACCACATTGAAAGTCTTCTGAGGACAATGACCAATGTCTATGCCCCACTGTTCTTTGGAAACAGATCCTGGCCAGACAGTATCCTTTTTTCCCTTTGACCCCTAAGAGTGACCAACATGTAGTTTCTCCTTACTTTATCACCCCAAAATCCAATATTTAGGGTCATGAGAATGGAGAAAATGATCACCAACCCAAAGAACCTGTTGATTATTTAACAGATTCTCCTTGTCAGCACCTTATGAAATGTATAGAGAACAGTATAAATACTGATGATTAAGTGTATAGGGTATAATCAAAATTTTTACTTCTATGCTATTCTCTTTTCATTTTGTTTTGGTATGGCTGCAGAGAATTTGTTAAACAATAAGAGATTTGTAAATTGGTGATCATTTCCTCTATTCACATAACTTTAATGTTTGATTTAAAGATGAAAAAGTAAGGAGAAATTTGCTTATGATCACTTGTAACAGTTAAAAGATTTTGCATTTTGTGAACACTTATATGGTGGATAACAATAATATATTTATAGTATTCGTCACAGAAGTGTTATCTGTTCTTTGAACAACTGGGCCATAATAATTAAATGTTGAATATTTCTTTGACATGGATGAAAGTTTTGGAATTGATATCTGTTCTCTGTGTCTTATCAGAGCATTTAACTAGTACTTCACCCAGGTACTTTTTGGAAGATTAAGTTCCAATTAAATTAAACTATCTTTAACTATAGATTAGGTATTAAAAATGACTTCTCAGCACAGCTGCACAAATTTATGGCAAATCTCACAGACACACGGTATAAGATGCAAGGCAAGACAGTGTTATATGTCCCAAATGAGGGTACAAAACTGCCTATCGAGGATGCTTCCAAGAGTAAAGAATTCGTTCAGCGTTTAGAAAGTAAGATATATCAATCAATTTACGTATAAATACATCTTATTAGACGTTTTGTTGTGTAGTATCGCTGAGTATTTTTACGAGTTGTGCTGTATTTTGACGAGCCCTACGGGCTCATCAAAATACAAATAACGAGTAAAAATACTCAGTGATACTACACAAGAAAATGTCTAATAAGTTATTTATTATCCAACACGCCAAACTGTTATTTAAGTGCGGGTGAATTTCGCAGATGTTTATTTACGGGGAGTGCGTGACAGAAGTATGCGAAGCGGATCAGAATTGGCGCATTGTTGTGCTGCTGTTTCTATTTTCTTCATTAAATGAAGAAATTTTCTGGTCGTCAAGCTGTTTTTCTTTGTTCGATTCATGTAATGAACTTTGATCTATATTTGCCAGCCATTCTGACTCTTCGTCGTCGGAAATATGATTCAAATTGTCTGCCATTTTCTTTTTTTTTTTTGTAACTACAATCCAATTCTTCACTTGCGCGATGCAAGAAAACCAGTTTAACTGGTACTACAATAGACAAGTACAAATACCGCGTGATATTTGTACTCTTCTATGACGTTATTTGTACTTGGCTGGGTGTAGTTGGATAATAATATGTTATATTGTTAATTAAATGTGTCTCTCCCAGCTTGTGCATGGATGGTACATAGTTTAACTATGCTATGGATGGTACAACAGTGCATAAATGTATCAAGACAAAATACTCTAAGCATTAATCCTTCTAAATCAGTCCCTTGTAACCCTTAATCTCCCAAGATCTGATTGTTAATTCTCCTCTCTAGCTGCTACACATTTCCTTGTAAATTGGTTATGAGAATTGGGTGTTCAATCAAGGTAAGAACTTACATGTTGATCACTTCTGGAAGTTAAGAGATTATGAACCCTTAACTCTGAAAAACGTGATAAACATGTAACTTCTTCCAGTAATATCCATACATAATCTGGCAAACAGGTAATGAGAATTCTCAAACTTATCAGGCAAAAGTTGTTGTCTTGATCTAAATACAAATTCTGGTACCTAATTTACATGCATAAGCTAAGGAAATATGTAGGAAATGTGTAGCAGTCAGAGGGGATATTTAACAATCGAATCTTGAGCTCTACAGGATTACAGGAAATATGCCCAAAAAAAGGTAGTTAGGGTCTTTATTACTTCAGGTTACCGACTGCACCCTCAGGGGTTTCTTGCGTGCAAGCGATGTAGTGTGTCCGGTTTAAATTTTAGATATCTAAAACCCCTATATCAAAATTAAAGCTTATAGGACTGGCTATTAGACCATACCAAAAATTAAAAAAAAATGAATTGTTGAATTTTTCACGATTTCTAAATGCGAGCACCCGAATCACCTTTTGAACGTTACATGTCAAATTGAATTTTGTTTTTCGCTTATTTTTTGTGTTCCTCCGTTTCTGGTGCCAAAGTGCTAAAAAAACGTGTCTGCAATTTGCCATATTCAATTTCAGTGAAAAGTTACAGAACATTTTTGAAATAGGATTAAAAAAATGTGGAGTGATCGTACAAAAATCGCTCTTGAAAAAAAAGTATTTAGAAATAAAATATTCGGAGACACTTTTTCGTTGTTTATATGTAAAACTAGCTACTGTCAAAATTTGAGAGCAATCAAATAAATTCCCTTTGACTTGTAGCTCTTAAAAGGTGATTTGGGTGCTTGCATTTAGAAGTCGTGAAAAATTCGACAATTAATTTTTTTTCAAAATGTTTGGTATAGTCTGATAGCCAGTCCTATAAGCTTTAATTTGATATAGGGGTTTAGATATCTACAGTTTAGACCAGACGCACTACATCGCTTGCACGTGAGACACTCCTGAAGGTGCACGGTAACCTTAATACATGATTGCATAAGTTCTAGTTTTAAAAAAATCAGTAGCATTCCATTCTCAATTTGATTGGAAATATTGAAGTCAAGTAATTACTTTCATATTTCAGCTACTAGCTCAATTTCTTAGCTACATACCCTGGAATAAAGAAATTATCAACAAGAGGATTATTACCAGTATTTGATCCAAACCAAATTCTTCAAACTAAGATCATAAAAAATGTATGGGAGACAATGAAGAGATTTCATTTTGAAATCTGGAAGAGAAAGTGTTAAGTGGACCTTAATGCTGTATTACGTATACTGTCAGTGACTTGCTTGTCTAGTGTGTTTGTGCTGAAATATTATTTCCTTTATCTATTTTTAGCTGCCATGATCCACTGGACAAGACAAATAAAAGAGGTGCTAAGTAGTCAAGACACATTTGAAGCAGCAGAAAATTCAGGACCATTGGAGGAGATTGAGTTCTGGCGCAGTCGCTGTGCTGATCTGTCTGGAATCAGTGAGCAGCTGGACAAGCCAGGAGTAAAGAGAATACAGTCAATTTTGGAGCACTCAAAGAGTTCTTATGTTGCTCCATTTCTCAAGCTCTCAAAGTTGATTCAGGTCTGTCTGTCTGTTGGTCTGTCTGTTTCCAGAGCTGTGACAGTGTAAGAGTGATCAGTAGAGGGTACAAACCCCTCAGCTAGTTTGCTATCTGTATACTGGCCTACTTTAACCTCAGTTATCACTGTGACAGTAATTACTGGTAAAAAATAGTACAGTGATTAAAATATCGTCAAGGAAATTTTTAAAGTGATGATTTCACAGTTTTAAGTAAAATTCGTAATTGGCAGGTAACAGGTTTCAATGTGTTAAATCAATCCCATGATTAGAAATTGTTTGAATGTTCATGCGCATAGTTCCCAGTCTTGCATCCATGATAACCTGCCTACCTACAATCTTCTTTTTTCCCTTCCCCTTTCAAACTTATTGGCACTCCTCCCTGTCTTCCTGTTTGTCTCTCAGTCAAGCTCTGACAAAGGGCTACATCTATAATGCTTGAAATGTCAGCATTAGAAACTCTATACAGGGGCCAATTTACATTTATTCATCAACTCAGTTGGGAAAACCAAACTATCTTTTATTACACGACTCGAGCAGTCAGAGTGCCAATAACTAAAATCACCCAATCAAAATGCTCTATTGCCGGTCAATATTCTCTCAGTATTGGACCGGGCACTGTCCCGAATGGTTCCGAATGATACTGCACTTGTGTCCCTTTGAACTTCAGTTGTATAATAAATCTCTTATTAACCAAGCTTGCTTGGGACCATACTGGAAGAATATCGGCCCTCGGTCTTTTTGGTACGGACCTCGCTGCGCTCAGTCCGTACTGTCAAGACCTCAGGCTGATATTCTCCCAGTACGGCCCTCGCGCTTGGTTAATACTTAAGATATATGTAATACCCTTACTGATGCACCACTCAGAGGTTTCTTAAAGACACTGAGCCCCTAACCATCTTGTCTGTCAGTCAGTTCGTCAATCAGTATGTCTCGGCTTTGTAGGTGATTCAGAATAACAAATTGATTTCAGTCACCAACAGGATGCGCAAAGTAAAGTGTGGTATGTAAATGGTTAGAAATGTATAGATCTTATCTGCTGTAACATGATGTTAATTCTGTCTCAAAGGATGGTTCTGCTCAAGCCCAGAGTAATCTTATGTTCCTGTCCTTGCTGAAGGGACCTTGCGAGGATCTTGCTCAGGCCCAACCTAAAGACATTCCAGGGATGCTGCCCAAGATCCTCAACTTAATTCGTTTTATATGGATGAACTCAGAGCATTACAAGAGTAGAGAGAGACTCACTGGTTTACTGAGAAAGGTAAGAACCTGAGTGGACAAATAGATGTAAAATAATAGCAAACAGTGGACAGCTGAGGAATGAAACTTACTCAAGAGTAAATGTAAAGAAAAAGAATAAATGAAGTTAGGCTTGATGTCAAAGTGTACATGTATGAATGTGTTTCAGTTGTTTCATTCTTTTTATCTCTGTAAGGTAAAAGTTCAAGTGTGTGCACTGTACTGTACCTGAGTCGAGTGGCCCAGTCCCTGCCAAGAATTATCCCTGGTAGTTTTCTTAGCTTGAAATGTTGTTTTCCAGAACCTTGTCCTGGCTGTTATTTAACAGCTGACAGTAATGAGTACATTTTCAGACAATGCTCTCGTAGCATCCCACTGTCGCAATATAGCTCCTCTCTTGATTTGTCAGGAAAATGTGATGAAATAGTGGGAGTAACCTGAAATGAGTTAGTATCTCAGCAGGGGGTAGTAGCAAATTACTCCTAGTAACTTCATGACTTAATTCACCCAGATTACTTTTGACAATATTCTGACAGTGTATGTTAAAAACAGGTACATCTAGGTGCATGCAGTCTTAATTATTTCGATTCTTCTGCTGGGCTTTCTGAATGCTCTCAGTAAATTGACATTATTTGATCATTGAGTGGCTGAGCTTTGACCAGTGATATCTGTTTGCCTTCTCAGGTTAGTAATGACATCATCAAAAGATGCAGTACCAAAATCTCACTAGATGATATCTTTGAGGGAAGGATCAAGACAAGTATGCAGGGACTACAGGAGAGCATCGAGTGCTGTGAGTCATGGAAACACACCTACAGCAAGGTAAAGTTACTGTCAGTGGTATACACCTGTAAGGAAAGTAAAGAGATATGAATGATGAAATGAAGCTATTCATAACTGGACCAGTTTTCAGAGTTTTGTAGATGTTGATGAGATTTTGCATGTGCAGAGCCATTTTTAGCTGCATGCATAGCATGCAATAGAACCAAAAGTCCAGAACTTAAGCATATATGATGTACAGGTACTCGTAGATCCCATGCAAAGTGAAGGCTTACGAAAGAACTTGTGTCATACTCTGAGAACTGGTAAATCAAATTAAAGTGTTGAAGTGGTGGAGGTTTTTGTTACTATACATGATTGTAATTACAGGTATATGTTAGTGAAATTCATGTAATAATTACATTGTTTTTGTCCTGTGGATGATTTACAAGTTAAAAAAATGATCCTCACAGCTTAATTGGACTTATAGAAACAGTTAAAGTTACTGTATATCCTCTAAAAAGCACCCACATTCCAATAAATGCCTACCCCCTAGGCTATAATGTCTTGAACAAGTATCCCTGTCAAGTAAGGGGCTCTCCACTCCTCCCTTGATTTCTTAAATAGAAGGGACACAAATAAAAGCTGCTTCTATTCCCGCTTTATCAACGTTTTAAGCTTCAACTATTGCAGAATCAGTACGGGAGAATAATAAGCGCCCTCCTTCCAATAAGTGCCCTTCCTTTTTAAGCAAAATTTCAAATAAGCATACAGGTGTTGAGTTAGGGAATTTGAAATTGAGTCTCTGAGATACCATTTGGGGGTACCTATCATGCAAGCTATTGACTGACACTTGTTGGAAGCAAAGCAAAATCATAATTTTACATGGGTTCTATCAAAGAGAGCTGTTAAGACAAGTTACTGGTAAAAGGTAAAGATATTAAATTTTGACTTTTTGGTCGGTCTGCTAATTAGCAACTACGCATGCACAGCGTTGGTTCCTTGGAAGCGGCAGTAGTGGACAGCTGTTTCGCTCTTTTTAGAGCTCATTAGCACTGCATAGCCAACCTCTCATGAAAGACACAAGTTCTTTGTAACGAGAGGTCATAACTTCCAAGGTGGACTAAAGTCTTTTTAAACCCCAGTCACCACATTACAAATGTGGGACCTGCTATGATGTCAGCATGACATAGGAAAAAGAAAAGTGTCTTCAACAGTACATTGAGAGATATTGGTTGTATCCCATCTCGGTCATCAATGGATACCTAGAGACCCAATAACTCTGTCATCTGTATCTGTCTCCAGCATGCAGAAGACAGTACCAATTGTTTAACCATTTGACTTTATTTGCCTACAGATCAGTAAAATGCATTCCAAGTTGTCAAGTGAAAGATGGATTCTTGACCAGAGTAGCATTTTTGCTCAAGTGGATGCTTTTGTGCAGAGGTGTAAAGATCTCTTGGAGGTATTGTTGTGTACTGTGTAAGCTGCAATTCACTGAGTGAAGTTATTGGTATTGAAAGTACTGGAGTATTTTATGAATCAAAGAGAAAAAATGTGTTAATATAATGCTGGAGAACAATACTTTGCTGTTTGCAGTTTGCAAATTCCTTCCTTGCAAATGGCTAATTCCCTACACAATGCAAATTACTTACCTTGAAATGCTTGTTACTATTGAATGTGTGAATTCTGCAGGTATGTGAAGGGCAGATCCACTTTGCAAGAATGTATGATGGTGAGAAAAGACCCCTACCTTGCTTCCATGGTGTACGAGGACAAGAGGTGGTCAGAAGCTTACTGGAGATTGAAGCAACATTTGAGAAGAATCTGCAGATCCTCAAAAATGTTAAGAAAACTATTTTAGATGTTAAGGTAGGAAAAAATCACAGAGCGTTATAAGGTCTTGTGCTCAAAGTGAATGAATACCATCTTGACATGATTTGTATGTTTACATAAAACAATTTTTTTTTTCTGCATCTGAAAAATTTTTGTGGACAAGCTCTATCTCTGTAGGTTTAAACATCTGTGTTGAGATGCATAGTTGTCTTAAGGTTGCTGATTTTAATGTCCCCCTTTTGATTAAATTTTATGTCTTTCTTATCAGGCAACAACATGGCATGATGATTATAACAGATTCCGTGCTGGTGTGAAAGACCTGGAAGTGATGATTCAAAATTTGATGTCCTCTTCATTTGAAACAATAACTACTGTCCCAGAGGGTGTGGAAATTTTGGACATATTCCAACATTTGTCATCAAGAGAGGTAAAATATATATCTTATTAACCAAGCGCGAGGGCTGTACTGGGAGAATATTGGCCTAAGGTCTTGACAGTACGGACCGTGCGTAGCGAGGTCCATACAAAAAAGACCGAGGGCCGATATTCTTCCAGTACGGTCCCAAGCAAGCTTGGTTAATAAGAGATTTATTATATGACTGAAGTTCAAAGGGACACAAGTGCGGTATCATTCGGGACAGTGCCCAGTCCAATACTTAGAGAATATTGACCGGCAATAGAGCATTTTGATTGGTTGATTTTAGTTATTGGCCCTCTGACTGCCCGAGTCGTGTAATAACATCAGTTCTTAACTCATTGCATTATGAACTGAAGACTTATTTACTTCAAATCTGTCGTTCTTACAAAGGCTCTAACAAGCTTCCTGCATGACAGGACGGAAAATGCGTGCACTGTAAGTACCTCCTGTTGTCCCATACAAAGCCTTAGAAAAGTTTCCTACGGCTTTGTATGGGACAACGAGAGGTACTTACAGTGCACATGTTTTCCGTCCTGTCATGGGTTTGTTAATTTCCAAGGCCTCTATGTGAAAGGAGACTCATCAGAGAGGGAAGCCAGTGGGGGGGGGGGGGGGGGCTATTTAGAACTTGATGAAGGCCAAATTGCAAGTCATTTTTTTACTTCTGTGTTGTTCCCCAGATTAACTAGACTTCCTTTCTTTGGAGCCTTAGATAAGAGGAACTTAATAGAGATGGAGGAGTTTAGAGTTGG
Source organism: Stylophora pistillata (assembly GCF_964205215.1). Lineage (NCBI taxonomy): Eukaryota > Metazoa > Cnidaria > Anthozoa > Scleractinia > Pocilloporidae > Stylophora > Stylophora pistillata. The sequence goes on along the minus strand of NC_142525.1, from coordinate 25,746,176 downwards.
AAACTTTTGGAGTGGGAGGCCTAAAAGAGAGGTGGGCTTATTACAGAGGAGAGATTATTAAAATTGTTTTTTGTATGTTGTATTTTAGGCCATCAGACGTACAATTGACAAGAAAACAGTGGAAGTGTACCAACTTTTCAATGAGGAACTAAACCTTGTTAAGAAAGAGTTCAATACCAAGACTGTGGACTTGCCGCCTATGTATCCAAGTTATGCAGGATCAGCAGCCTGGGCAAGAATGCTGAAAAGAAGGATAGATCGACCAATGAATGTAAGATGCTTATCTCTATCATTGTTTTTAATGGGGAGGCCAGGGTTGAGGTAGTGGATGGGATACTAGTCTGTCACAGACAAATCTGTCAAGATCTTCAATGTTCTTGGCAAGATCTTCAAGGATCTTTTGTTTTCTTGCCAACATCTTTCAAGATCTTCAAAATTCTTGACAAGATCTTCTTTGAAGATTCTCAAAGATCTTGGAAAGAGACTGAAAGATCCTTGAAGATTTTGGCAATAAAAGATCCTTCATGAAGATCCTCATAAGGATCCTCAAAGGTCCTCCTGAAGATCTTTTAGGATCCTTCAAAAGATCCTACAAGGCTTTGCTCTAAGAAAAATTGAAGGGAGCCCAGTGCTCTGAAAGTGTGAAATCCAGGGTGCCCAACATATGCTTTATATGAAAAACCTAAGATTCCTGAGTCACCCAAGAGCAAAAGTAAGGCTTCAGGGGCCACCAGGCACTGCTAGAGCCCAGCCCTGTCCTACAAAGATTTTCTCCAGGGTTACCCTTCAGTATTTTATCAGGTTATCCTGATAGTTCATTGCTACCCATTTACACTCCTGGGTGGACTGGGGAGGTGCTGTGAGGTGATGGTATCTTGCTAAGGAACACAACATGGTGGTCGGGCTGGGGCTAGAAGTGATAATCTCTTAACCTGGATTCCACCAGATGCTTTTATGCTACTTTGTCTTCCTTGACTGGGCCTGTAAATTGGTCTTTACTTTTGATTGTACAATTTGGCTGTGCAGGTCAGGTTAGTCCTCAAAAAGGTAGGTGCAGGTCAGGTTAGTCCTCAAAAAGGTAGCAATGGGTGACCATCATTAACCTGGGGTACTGTAGCCATATTCATTTGTTTTTTTCATCAGGCAAACACTCCCTTAAGGAAGTGCTTATTGGGTGGCGTAACACAAAAACATGACAATAAGAATACATTTTACTGTAAGGGTAGAATTCATCATCTGAATCAAATGATTCTGCTGCTTATTTCTGCCTATAAGGAGGCTGATGAGATTTCAGTTGTTGTCCTGACAACAGTCCTCTCAGGATTGCTCCTCCTTGAATGAATGTCCCATGTAATAAACTGTTACTCCTAGGTTCAAAGTATGCACTGAATCTTGTTAATTTTTTTTTTCTTTTTTTTGATGTTTCATTTCTCCTCATAAGGAGTTGAGGCAACTATATAATTATCTCCTTGTTAGTAATTTTCCTTCATCTCACAGGTTTTGAACAAGGCATTCTTTTTGCCACTGATTGGGACTGGGGAGGAAATCAGGTCACAATACCAACAACTTGCTCAGGTACAGCACATCTAGTTTAAAGCAGTGCAGTAACTGTACTTATCGGCTGAGTGGGAGAGCCAGATGATAAAAAATTGGCTCTCCATCTGTGTGTGTCATAGCTAGAAGTCAAATATTGTCCTGTCCAGTTCAACCTTTTTCAGTCGATCAATCAGCATTTTATCATTTGATTGCTGCTCTCTCTTTTTCTTTCTTTTCCCCCCTTACATTAAGCCTACAGATCTCTACCCTTGCCTTAAATGATAGACTTTGAAAATGTAAGAGCGAGTTAAAATTGCCTTAATTATCAATGGTTTGATTTTTTTTGTCATTCGCTCATGATGAAGGTTTTATTTGAAAGTTGTCTTAAGATATTTTGACTTAATTACATGGAGGAGCTTCTTTAGATGTCAAATTATTGTCGATTAAAAATCTGCACAGTTTGAGGACTTCGTGCAAACTAAACGTTTTTCTATACTGATAAGCATTGAGAACGCGCTCAACACCATTTTTCCTCTATCCATCCAGGCTCTTGATGAATTTGTCAGAAAGACTTTTAATGAATGGACTTCGACTGTTGACAAGGAAGCTATCAGACTGTTAGAGATTCCCCTCATGCGACGCAGCTTGGACAGATCAGGGACACTTGACCTTAATTTTGACAGGTTAGTTTAGGTTATTTAGCAATTTTTACTCTGACAATCTCATTAAAAGAGCGCGCAGAGGAAGGTTTTTAAGCATAAAATTGGTGTGATTCATTAAGAAATACATGATAATTGGAAAGGACAGTTAAAATCTAGGAGTGTATCAGAGGTCACCTCGGACTTTTTCTCCATGTATCCTTGAATCGATGGAGAGAAAAGGGAAAGATTTCTAATCAAAAATGTATTTTTCCATCTATATGCTGTCAACATTATATCTCTTCTCTAAATAAGTGCTATATTATAGCAATTTTCAATTTAGTGTTGAAAGAAATCGGGGATTGCTTTGGTTTTGCTTAACTTTGATCCGTGACTGGTCCAGAAAACTCGTGCCTTCCCCACAACCAATCACATGCAAAATTAAAAACAATAACGACTTGATCGCGAGCGTTTTCCCGCGCTTTCGTCGGTTTCTGATTGGCTGTTGTGATTACTTTGGTTTTAGTTTTATGACACTCGACTATCAAAAACCGCTCTTTTATATCTGTATAATAATGTTACATGTCGTTCTTTGCAGGAACCTTCTGAAGTTGTTCAACGAAATTCATTACTGGGAAAAATTGATGTTTGAGACTCCTCACTATGTCTCTGAGCTGTACATGAAGAAGGAAGATCTACGTATTCTTAGGGAAAATGTCTTGCTTGTTGTCCGTGACTACAACAGGTCTGTGCTACGTGGTCAACTTTGTTAATTGGTATTTAATGCCTTGGAGTTTAATAACAGTAACTGCTCCTCCGGCATAAGATACTAGCTCTTCGCATTGAGAGGTAGAGTAATGTTATATATCTTATTAACCAAGCGCGAGGGCCGCACTGGGAGAATATCGGCCCGAGGTCTTGACAGTACGGACCGAGCGCTGCGAGGTTCGTACAAAAAAGACCGAGGGCCGATACTCTTCCAGTACGGTCCCGAGCAAGCTTGGTTAATAAGAGATTTATTATACGACTGAAGTTCAAAGGGACACAAGTGCAGTATCATTCGGGATCATTCGGGACAGTGCCCGGTCCAATACTGAGAGAATACTGACCGGCAATAGAGCATTTTGATTGGTTGATTTTAGTTATTGGCCCTCTGACTGCCCGAGTCGTGTAATGAAAGAGTTTATTGTTACTGCGAGGTTCTTTCAGGCACATGCATCTAGCTTATGTTCAAAAACTATTTGATCAAACACTCTCAGACTGAAATACTATCTAAAGAAGAAGTGGTGTGTGAATTTTCTCCTTATCATCCTTTACATTTGCTGGTGGCAGGGCTATATCTATTGGCTTTTGGAAAAATTGCTGCATACTTGAACTTGGTATTGTTGCTTGTTTGGCAGGATCATAGCAGTTTTGTCCTCTGAAGAACGTGGTTTGTTCAGAGAGAGAATCAGATCACTGGACAAAAAGATTCACCCGGGTCTAACCAAACTATCATGGGCCTCAAAGGGAATCTCAGATTACTTCATTGGAGAATGCAGGAATAACTGCAGCAAGGTACATGTACTTATCGTTGTCTTTAAACCCCAGCTTATGCAATTTAGAGTTACGCGAGTCTGCCCTTGAGTTTGTATTTTACAAAGACATCACAAAGGCACTTTATGCTACTCGGATCCATAACTGCAAGTTTTCATTTTACAGGTACAAGATATTGTGGATGACTACAAGAATGCAAACCTGACCATCTCCAAGAATTGCAAGAAGATCAGTGAGATGTTACTTGTCAAAATTGATGGCAAGAGAGTCTATGACAATCTGGAATTTGAAGAGGAACAGGTAAACTACGCTCAACAAGATTTTGGGTATACTGATCAATAAAGTAATCAACTAAGTAATTGATCAGGCCCCGGTAGTTCGAAGGGCGGATAGCGCTATGCACTGGATAAATCTCTATCCGGTGGATAGCGCAGTACGTTTTGGTAACACTTATCCGCTGGATAGCGATTTATCCGTTGGATAGCGTTATCCGCTCTTTGAACAACCGGGGCCCGTTGATTAGTTCGATCATTCAGTCAATCAACTGATCAATTGAGATGACGAGGTCAAGTAGTAGATAAGGTGCTTTCAGTGAGTAGTTTAACGCTGAAGACTAAAGGCGGTCGAGGAGCTAGATACAACGGCTGATCCTCCTTTGACTCTTTCCAGAAAAATCATCGAAGCATTGTGCAGACAAGACTGCAAGTTACCCATGTAGAGATTGTTAGCATCATGAAACAGACATATGAAGTTTTCAAACATGATGGCCAAGAGGTATTATGATTGTTGATTTTAGATGTGTCATTTCTAAGTCTTTATCATGGGAAAAAAGTTGAAACGGCTTAGCTGGGAATCACACTCAACGGTTTGCGGGCTTATTTGTCTTTTCTGTTTTGTTTGGTAGGTGCAAGCCCATTGGTTACGCTACACTGAGAAAATGGATCGTATGGCTGAAGAGGCATTCAGATTGAATGTGAAATGGTCATTGCAGGAACTGTCCAGAGCCATTAATGGAGATGGAAAGAGTGCTCCAAACCCTCTACTAAGGGTCAAAGTTGTACTGGAGGGAGATAAGGTTTGAAGCGTGTTTATGCAGGTCAAATTTCACAGAAAAATCGAGTTTCCAGATGGGATTTTTCTCTTATATTAAAATTGTTTATTTCATCTTTACATAAATTTCACAGAGGTCTTGTTATCAAGGATTAGAACAGACGCTAATCATTTGTATCCTCGCCTTTTCTGGTAACAATTAGGTGGAGTTCTCACCAACACTGAAAAAACTTGCTAGCATGATGGACAACATTGCTGTGCACTTGACTTCTTGTTTGTCAGTTTTCCAACGGCTACCGGATATCCTCACCAAGAAGCGTTCTATTAAAGATGTAAGTATAACAGGACATGCAGTAGTGAAGACAAAAATTACATAATCATACAGAAAATGTTATATTTCGTTATTATCTACTAGTTTTGATTTTGATTAGAAGAGCATTTGGTAAATGCAATATATTTTCAGAATAGCGAAGACGTAAAAGATACCGTCACATATACAGAAAAATATTTATTTGGTCTCAACCCGCCCAATCAATATGAAAAAGAAGGGCATTTGATATCCTGGGTAAATCACAAAAATTATATAAATATAAATTGTTAATATTTTTACTTTAAAAAGTGGCTGAAAAGAAAGGGAAGCTGTAAACGGTCATTTAAGGTGGCAGCTGGTTAACTTTTGTGTGTCTTGCTTTGTTGCAGCCTGTCTATGCGATAATTGAAAGAGACGAAGAGACAAAGAAAATCCAAGCCAGCATCAAGGCTGGAATGTCAGCAAACGCCTCACATTTGCAATCATACCTCAGCACCTGGGATAGGTATGAATCGGAATAGCAATTTTCAGCTGAGTGTCGAAAGTAATCCGGGATTGCATCGGTTTTGTTTACTCCGCAAAGTGATTGGTCCAGAAAACTCGTGCCACTCTCTCAACCAATCAGATGCAAAATTATCATCAATCACGAATTGGTAACCCGCGTTTTCCAGCGCTTTAGGGAGTTAACGTGTTTTTATTTCGAGTTCCCATGGGCTCCTCGTGAATTTTTCTTCCTGTGATTGGTTGTTGTGACTGTTTTTGGTTTTGGTTTTAACGACACTCACTCGAAAAGCGGTGATTAGCCTATAACTGCAATGTAACCGAGTAGAGTCTAATTCGGTCTGAAATCAAACTGTTGATGAAAAAAAATAAGACAAACGCGAAGCGGAATCACGATTTGGTAATGTAACCGAGTGGTGTCTAATTCGGTCTGAAATCAAACTAATGATGAAAAAAAATAAGACAAACGCGAAGCGGAATCACGATTTGGTATTAACGGAACGATACAAAATTGCCAATTAATCAAAACTGAGGCAAAATTTCTTATCGTGCATAAGAGCTATTGCAAACACTTTTCCATTAGTGTTCAAATCGGTATACAGATAGCCAATCATGACTGAGAATTTTGTTAGAGTTCTAATTAATGTTAAAAACCCGGGGAGGGGATACTCCCTTATAAAGGCTTAATGGGGACGTGCGGCCAGCCAGGGTATGTTTTTCGAGATTTTTGTCTTAAACAGGGTATCGATTTATCAATTTTTGTCTTAAACAGGATATCTTTTCTTGAAAGAGAAACAGCAAAATTGTTACAAGCTCTTAGTTTAATTAATATTGAATTCCGTTGATTTTGGCATTGATACCAGGCACATTAAATGTCTTAAACAGGGTATCAAAAATCGGAATTCTGTCCTAAACAGGGTAGGAAAATCAGCGATATTTGTCTTAAATAGGGTCTGGGTATAAGGGGCCGTGCCGCACCTCCCCACCCAGGAATATATCGAGTACCCCCATGGGGTTAAAAGTGCACGTTACCCGAAGAGATAAACTTTGTAATAAAGCAGTTTTACAGTAAAACCTCCATTCTTGAGCACAAGAGTACCTAGCATGAAGGTAACAAAAAGTAATGCTCTATGAGCATTTTTCATTCATGCTTCTTAAACTCGGGAAAATTCCTTTATTTTCTCGTTTCGAGCGTCTCGAAACTCGACTGGATCCTCTAAGTTTTCGAAAATCGAGTGTCATGAATCGAGGGGCGAGGATCGAGTTTCGAGGTACTGTCAACTTACTTTTGAGCGGCAATGTGCGTCATAAATGTCATCCACCAAAATTGTATTTGATGTTTCTAGACGTACAGTGACTCAGTAACCGCCACCTGTTTAGCTCAATTGGTTAGAGCGCCAGATTGTGTTGTGCGGGAGGTCGAGGGTTCGAGCCCCGGCCGGACCAATACTCATGCTCTTAAAATAACTGAGGAGAATTTGCTACCTTTCTATAATATCAAGAAATGGATAGATATTCTAGTCTTCCCGGATAAGGACGAATAAATGGAGGTCCCATCTCCTGCAGTGTTAGGGGTAGGAGACGTTAATTTCCCACGCACGAGATTACTGTGTGATGGATGTCCTCCCCTGGGGTGGGATGTGTGGGGGGAAAGGTGAGGTCGTTACATAGACCAGAGGCGCCTGATAATGCTGACGTCTGATCTCAACCTTAATAACATTGTAAACCTTAGCAATTCAGTCTATGCTGCTATTCAAACCATTCACCAATGTCATTGACTCATTGAAGCTAATTTATGTTTAGTTATCGAGAAATCTGGGAGATACAGAAGGATGCCTTCATCAGGAGATATCAGAGGCTAAACCCACCTGTGTCCTCGTTTGATGCTGACATCTACAGGTTTGTGATTAAATAATCGCTGCCGGGACCCTTTTTGTCCAGACGAAGGGCTCACGCTCGAAACGTTAGCTTTTATAACCGTAACGGTGGCCAATTTACCATTTCAACTTTGTTGATATGTTCAAATTATTTCGTTACCCCCACCGACGCAGCGCCAAACAGTTTCTTTAGAAACTATCAGCCTTAAACCCTTACACCCTAATACCGGTATGCATATTCTCTCTACTGTTCTTTACGCATTTCTTAAGGTGCCGGCGAGGAGAATTTGTTTAACAATCACGTGTTCCTCTAGTTAGTGATCATTTCCTTTATTCTCCTGACCTTTATGTGTGATTCAGGGGTGATATTGTAAGGAGAAATTAGATGCTGGTCTCTCTTAAGGGTTAAAGGGCTTAAGTGCTATTTCCTCACTCAAACTACTTGGAAAGCCTGCAGTGAGTTTCAGCTTTGGGAATCCGGTAGCTTTTCAATGACAATATTTAAGCAAGATTTGGTCAAAAGGGAAAAGGAAGTCGAGGTAGCAGTGATTGTTCCATACAAATTGGGACTGCTGTTTATGTTTGTAACACCGGCTCTAATCCGCGACTTGATCGTACGAAGTTTTGGTCATCCATGTTCTATTCTGGCTTTTCCGTGTTTCCCTCATGTTCTACGATTTTTAACTATTCCTTTGCTATTTAAGTGAATTCTACAGCCATAATAGCCCCGTAGCTGTTAGACATTTCCCTTTAAACATGAGCAGTTAATCATATATTATTTTGGGGGAAACTCTCCAGGTACACAGAAATTGCTAATAACTTCCAGAAAGAGGAGACAGTGCTCAATATTGATTTTGTGCTCCTGGATAACTCGCCACTGAAGTTCGCTCTTTTGAGCCATTGCAATGAATGGCAGAGCAAGTTTACCACTCTTCTGCGCGAAATGGGTAGCCAAAAACTGCTGGAGCTGCACAACTTCTTAAAGGACAATGCCAAAAAGTAAGTATTGAGCACCGTTTAGTTATTTATTCCTAGCAATTTTAAGGTAGTTGTGCTTGTAAAAAACCTAGGGTAGAAATATCTCAAGAGGCTTGTGGGAAGTCAAAGTAAACTAGAAAAATTACCTGAAGTGCGAATAGACGTGACTAACAGGGTGGGTATTAATTCTAGCTTTCTGTCTTCTTCATCGGGAGAATTGCTAAAGTTTTTGAACAATCAAAGAGAAGACTGAAAGCCATTTATGCTTTACCCTGATTAATCTTCCCTTTCGTAAACATGCATAACCCTCCAATAACTGAAACGCTGTAAAGTAAGGCAACTTATTTAATTACTCTGCGAGTATTGCTTACTTGTGGTGCATTTGATATCATCTTTACAGACTCAGTGCTCCTCCAGAAACCCTAGATCAGTTGGGTGATAGTCTGGCTCTGTTGGAACAACTCCAACAAGATCTGTCAAACATCGAGGCCAAGTTTCCACCTCTACATCAGCAATTTGCTATTCTTGAAAAGTATGAAGTTGCTATACCAGAGGAGGTAAAATAATTTCATGACCAATCAAAAATTCAAACCTTGCTTTGACTTCTTTGTTGCTTCTTTCCTTCAAACTAGTTATAAACGACTTGTGTTTGTAAAGCTTCTGTGCAGTACTCTTTATTTACGCTGTGGTGAAGGGATTAGAGACTGTGCAACCACTCGAATGAAAGCCTCTGAGTATTTCTTTCATTCCATGTGCTAGTTACAATCTTGTTAATGCCTTGTTTCTTTTAAATGTGACCATGACGTTCATAATCTCTCAACCATAATTTCCTAAAAGTAAGATATCTAGTAACAAGCATGGAAAAAGAAAACTCATTTTGAGTCCGCATGAGGATTCGCCCTGACGCTTTACCACTGCGCTACAGAGACTCTTTGGTGAGAAAAGCCATCGCTATGTTCATATGTGACCTGCATTCTGTTTACTGCCAGAAATAGAATAAGAGAGATGGTAACTTTTCCCACTTTCCTCCTATTTTTCTTTCTTGCGAAACAGTTCTTTGCCTCTTTTGGATACAAGAACTGAACCTTTCATGCTTTTAACTGTCCACTTTCCCACAGGTACAACAGATGCTTGACCAGTTGAGTGGTGAATGGGTATCCTTCCAGCAGTGTTTGATTGACAGTGATGCTATGCTGAAGAAGAGTAAAGAGAAGTTCAAAACAGGGCTGATTCATTCTTCAGAGGAGTTTAAGAAAACTGTCTCAACACTGTTTGATGATTTCCAGAACAAAGGACCATTCAGTAACTCCATCTCTGTGAAAGAGGTATGTATATGTAGAGTGTTTGTGGAGCTGAGAAGGAAGATCTCTGAATCGTGACACTGGGACCTTTAGAGCGCTATTTGCTTGAGTGTCCTTAAAAGAAAAGAAAAAACAAAGTAACCAAAGTGAAAACACCTAACTACCTAAAGGCAGTCCCGGATTACTTTTGACAATCAAATGAAAGTTGGTTTCTGTTAGTAGTGACTACACTCCATACATCAATACACCTCGAGCAGACCTTCGTTCCGAAAGTTATCTGTCTCGCGTGTAAAAAAAACTAGTTTGCGAAAAGAAAAATTCTCGGCGCCTGGGAAACTTCTTGCCGTTTTCTTGAGGTGTTGAAGAGTATAGAATCAAAGTATAAGCAGGGCTCGACACTAACTCTTCAACTTACTAGCCAAGTGACTAATGACATCTTAGATGTTACGACAATTTCAATTTGTTTACTAGCCAAACTGGCTGATGGAAATCGAAAAAGTGAATTTCTACTAGCCTGTGGGTAGTGGGCTACAGTTAATGTCGAGCCCAAGTCCAGTCATGCCACTTTGTTATGATTTAAGGGCGTGCATAATGAATTCAACATTTTTTTCTTAGGCTTTGGGAGAGGTCAAAACGTACCATGAACAAGTCATCAATTTGAAGACACAAGAAAGCAAACTGAGACGAGGATTAAACATTTTTAAGATTGAACAGCCTCCGTCAAAGGATCTACAAGGGCTGGAGAAAGATCTAGAATACTTGGAGCAGATCTGGAGCATCACAAATGAATGGGAAGACCTGTGGGATGCTTGGAAGGTTGGCAAGTTCGAAGAGCTGGTCACCACCGACATGGAGACTACGTCGCAGTTGTTGTTCAAAAAGTTGAATAAGCTGGTTCGAGAAGTAAAGGTAGGGATAGTTCAAATTCGTCGACGTGCTATTAGTCTCAACGCGTCATGTGACCCCTTAAGTCCCGCCACTTAAGGTAAGGAATATTTAGTGATATTCCCCAATTCTTAACATTCGAAGCTCTCAGTTTCCCCAAGCTTCGTTCTCGGAAACTGTTCGACTCACGGAACAGATAGTAGTATATCAGGGGACGAATGTCTGAGTACATTTTCGTGCCAAATGGAGGCTATTGTTAAATAATACATGTAATCCTAATTTGTGGTTTTGGGAGCAGGTAGGAGCTGTGCTGAGAGTGAGAGATCTGGGGCAAAATCGGAATGGGACTCTTCATAGGAACAGGTTGATGAAAACGTGACTTATAACTGCTCGTTCTCTTGTACTCCCTAAGTGTATCATACTTTTCCCCCGCAGGACAAAAACTGGGAGATTTGTGACTCCATCAAGTCTCGTATCGAGCAGTTCAAGCGCACCATGCCGTTGATCCAAGACCTGAAGAACCCGGCTATGAGAGACAGGCACTGGGCACAGATCAAGTCTGAGGTTCAAAAGCCTTTTGATCAGAATGGTAAGTTAATTCATCTTGTTGCTTACTTTTCCTTCTCATCGTTTGGGAATAGAGCAATTTTTAAATTGAGTGTCGAAAGTAATCATGGAGAGCTTTGGTTTTACTTCACTCTGCTCTGTGATTGATCCAAAAATACTGTGTTATCCACTTAACCAGTCAGATGCAAAGCTAAAATCAACGGCGACTGGGTCATGCGCAGTTTACTTGTTTTCGCTTTGAGTTCTCATCGGCTCATGATAATGTGAACCTTTCTTCGAATTGGTCACTGGGATTACTTTGGCTTTAGTTTTTCGACATTAAATTGAAAATTGCTCTGCAACACAGGATACCTTGCGGCAAGTTTTCACTATGATGCTCTAGATGTTGGATTTCAGTTTTTATATTTGACTAAAAGCGTCACTGGTTATACCAGAAGTGGTTTCTGTTAAAACGACACACTCAACAGAAAGTGACAGCGTAGTGAGTCTTACGGGATTGCTTTCGTTTCAGAGGATTTTTTGAGTGTACGTTTGAAACCCTTCGTTCGTTAAGGTTTCTTCTTTAGCGCGCGCACGCGCTCGCATGGTGTGTGACGTGTAGTTTCCCCGTGACGAGAATTACGTGAGCAGCAGATGCGCGCAGAGACAGTTAGACTAATAACAGGAAGAAAGGCTGATAGTTTCGAAAGAAACTGTTTGGGGCTGCGTCGGTGGGAGTAACGAAATAATTTGGATATATTAACAAAGTTGAAATGGTAAATTGGCCACCGTAATGATTACAAAAGCTGACGTTTCGAGCGTTAGCCCTTCGTCGGAGCGAATCATTTGCTCCGACGAAGGGCTAACGCCCGAAACGTCAGCTTTTGTAATCATTACGGTGACCAATTTACCATTTCAACTTTGTTGATATATCCAAATTAATAAGAGGAAGAGCGGCGAAAGTTATCCGAGATTGCATTTGGGTTTGCTTTAATTACTGTGCACAGCGATTGGTCTAGGAAACCTGCACCAGCTTCTCAACCAACCAAATACAAATCAAAAACCAATTGCGATCTTATCACTCCGGTTTTCCAGCGCTTTAAGCAATTCGTTTTCACGTCAAGTCCTCATTTGCTACATTTGAAGTTATTTTTTGCTCTGACTGATTACTTTGCCTTGGAAATGTTTTCTACAACACTCGGTCGCGAGGAGACGTAGCCCCAACGTATGTTAAACTCCTGTTAAACTGACCTCCGTTTTTGTTTTGTATTTCAGCTGATGATTTTACTCTTGAGAGGATCATTGAACTTGGATTGGATCAGTTTGCTGAACAGATTTGTGAAGTCTCCGCTGCGGCAAGCAAAGAGTTGTCCATAGAACAAGTATGAATTTTCTCATGTGCGACCTGTCTCTCGAATAGAGTGTGTCTCTAGAATAGAGCGTAAGCGGTTTTGCTGCGGAATGTTGATGTGTTGCTACCGGGTGATAGTGTGATGGAAGTCCATGTGTTCTAAGCAGTTGTAGAACGTAAATTATTAAAAACTGGATCATTGGATAATGCAATTCAAGACTTTTTATTGGCTTAGCCATTATGGTATATCAGCCAATATACCATAATCTACAAATATGGTAAGCGTACGCATCAGCTTAAAATCAAAAGGGAGCTAAAAAAATCCAGTTTCTTCTTACAAAATAATAATTTCTTGGGGGCGTTTTTAATAAAACAATTATTCCACTCGCGCTTGTTGGATATGAGATGATTAGAGCCAACTCGGCGCTACGCGCCTCGTTGGCTATCTATCATCTCATATCCAACGCGCGCTCGTTGGATTATTTCACTTTTGAGCTGTTGATAACCAGAGTTAAAATCTACGTATATGCTTAGGCGCACCTTCCTATGTTAACGTTTTTTGCGATCATTTCTTTTTGTTGTCAGGCTATTACAGGCATTGCAGAGAGTTGGGAACAAATCACCTTGGATATTGGGCCTTACAAAGATCGTGGTCATTTTAGACTCAAGTACGAATTTACGATAGCTTGAGATAGAAAACAAACGAAAATAAATCAAGAAGTTTCGCATAGTTTTATCCTAACAGTACTTGAGATTTTTTAATTCAGCAAACAGATGTCACCTACTCTGGTTTGAATTTCGTTTTCTCGGTCATGATCTATTGTTATCGTTATATTCTTTCCAGTGACGCAAGTTTTACCTGACCTCTTGTATACTCTAAGTTGTTTTATTTCTACGACTGAATTCTTAGTGTTTGTTCCGGTTTACAGGGCAACAGACGATGTCTTCCAACAGCTGGAAGATAACCAAGTTACTCTCTCCACCATGAAGGCATCACGATATGTCAAGGCTTTTGAAGTAGAGGTAAGATTTATGAAAAGTCGATTAGTTTTAACAGGACTTTTGGATGGTAAAGTAGGTTATTGAATGACAGTTTTCTTACAAGATACCCGATAGCTTCGAACTGAAAGGTTCAAGGTTGAAGTTCCCGTCAAGGTCATGGTGTTGTGTTCTCAGAAAACCCCTTAACTCTTTGCGGTGTCTCAGATTCAAAACTAATGCCAATTGCGCCCCTGTCACCCTCGTCCGTCGCGTTTCTGGCAGTTTGCTGGCTTTTACTTTGAGTTCTTATTGGCTCTTTGTAATCGTTTCCTTCATTCTGGTTGGCTGTTGCGATTATTTTGGTGTTAGTTTTACGACACTGAATTAAAATGCGTTCTGGATACATGCCTGGTTGAGGTCACTGAACATTCCGTAGAAGTTATTTTTAATTAACTAACCGCCTCCCGGCGGTTAGGAGAATTTGCTACCTTTCTATAATATTAAGAAATGGATAGACATTCTAGTCTTCTCGGATAAGGACGAATAAACCTTAGACCCCGTCTCCTGCATCTATGAATTAGTTAATTTGGTTAGGCAGGGGACGTTAAAGAACCCACTCACGAGATTACTGTGATGTGGTCTGGCCTGTTTACTGGGGATTGGGGGGAGGGGGCATCTTAAAATAAGTTTCCTTCGATTGTTTGTAAACTGCTCATGCAGTCCGGCCAAAGTCCCCCGAAAAGTGTTGTGATGCGCATTTGATCATATCCACATGTTAATTTGCGCAATATAAATATTAAACTATTATTATTATTAAATTATTATTAACTGCCCAGGAGCTGTGCGTTGTATTGGAAGTGAATCCGCGAACTGTCTTAATAGTTATTTCGTTTATTTGTGATCAGAATATGGTTCTATCGATTTTTCTTATGAACAGGTGGACAAATGGGAAAGAACTCTGTCTCTTATTCTGGAAGTCACAGAAACGATACTCACCGTCCAGCGACAGTGGATGTACTTGGAGGTATGGAAGCATTCATCTCGTGGTATTGATAACTTTATTGAGGTGTAAATGAGATGTTAGCTCTTGACGCTATCACCCGAGGAAAATGTTTAAATAATTCTGAAATACTGAGTAAAGTCAACTTGCAATCGATTGGAATACGAGATCGTTAAAAAGTTTAAAACCCCTTTTCAGATTGAAGATAAGAGGTAGAATATGTGAGAGCTGCCTTTCGTGCCACTTTAGCACACATAATTTATAAAATTGGTGTTATAAAATTGTTTTCTTGAATGCCTCCAATAGTCCTTTTTGCAGTTGTGGGCTTGGTGGCCAAGCCGTTGAACAGGAGTGAGGCTAAGGGTGACCCTGTTGTGATAGAGACCAGTACCTAGTTAGCATGATAACAAAGTAATTTGCATTTGAAAAGCAGCAACATCTCTATCATAACAAGGTCACCCTTAGCCTCACTCCTGTTCAAAGGCTTGGCCACCAAGCCCACAACTGTAAAAAGGACTATTATGGTTGGGCTGTTATTCTGGGATTGGAAAGGAAAGTCGAAGTGATTTTGTGTTTCTCAAGTTGCACTGCACTTTTCGTAGAAATCTCTTGATCAACACCATACTTCATTTTAACCCAGTCTGTTAAATTACGGGCCAGGATCTTATTTCAATTTTCTTATTTGACTTGGCTTTAAATCCAAATTGACAACTCATTCACTGAATGCATATATTGGATCACTGTTAGCATCTGAGCAATTGCGCACCTACCCCTCCCATAACACAATAACTTCAATTGATAACAAGTTTGGGTTCGTGTGGGTGCCGGTTGCTCTGCCACTGACATAGATCCCATTTATTTTATGCAGTCCATTCTGATCTTTTGCGGGAAACCTGCAAAATGCCTGCATAACTTTTAACCACGTCCCTTTCGTTTACGCAGAACATTTTCCTCGGCGAGGACATCCGTAAACAACTTCCGAGAGAGTCAGCAGAATTTGATGATGTGAACGCGAACTGGAAGGTTTGGCAGTTTGATAAATACTGCGTCGTAGCAAGGTGGGGTGGTGGCGGGTGTTAAATACTGGAGCTTAGCAAAGATGGTCCCTTAACATAAATACGAGCCCGCTGATAGACTAGGCAGAGTAGCGGCTTAAGCTAATTCACGTGAGGTACGCGGAAATGCAGATCATAACTGTGACCCGCTACCTTGGTTATAGGTGTTGGGGGAATGCCTACCGGTTTAAAGAAGTCTTTATATTCTTTCTTTTTCTAAAAGGTGATCATGCAAAGACTTAACAAAGATAATAATGCGTTGAGAGGCACTCATCATCCAGGTAAAGTGTTCTGTTTTCAAAATATACTTTTCTACCCGTTTCATTTCAAAGAACGTCGGATATTGTGAGGCTCCTGGCATTAGGCAGATTAACCTTCGCGTTGTTTCTCATAAACGTTTTTCATTCTCTTTACAGGTTTGCTCGATACACTCAACGACATGAATCTAAAACTAGAAGAGATTCAGAAGTCACTGGACATGTACTTGGAAACGAAAAGGCAGATTTTCCCTCGCTTCTACTTCTTGTCTAATGACGATCTTCTGGAAATACTGGGACAATCTAAAAACCCTGAAGCTGTGAGTAGCATTGTTGAGACATTTAACCGGATCGATTTATCATGCTGGCCCGACTTGTATTTCACAATCTTTCATGTCATTTTACAGGTTCAACCTCACTTAAAAAAATGCTTTGACAACATCAGATCACTGAAGATGGCAAAGGTTAGAAGAAAAAAACCAATTAAGACCTTGTTTTTGTCATTATTTACGATCGTGGCCAACTGATCAAAAAAGAACCCTTACTCTGTGACCCTCGTGATACCCAATTTTGAGTCTGAGTTTTTTTGCTTGTCCGCTTCAACAGATGGGTATCACACAAAAGACAGAAGCAATTGGAATGTATTCGGCAGAAGGAGAATTTGTGGAGTTTGGACATTCTGTTCTGCTCGAAGGACCAGTTGAGGTGTGAACCGAACGTGTGCTTCAATGTTTTCTCGAGAATTTCACCTGTCACGAGTCATTTTGCGCTATGTACAACGCCGCATAGGGAAACCTTGTCGGAGGGGAAGTTCCCTAAACTCTGTACAACTTTCCATGGCCCTGAGCAGTTCAGGTTATCTACAAAGATACATCCATTCTGTGCATTTGTTTTTTTCGTTGATGAGTCACACATCAAGGAAGAAGCTTGTCACAATTTTTCATTTACACTGCTAAGGAAAGATTTTCAAAGAAAAAACTGTGAAAGAGTACTTAGCCGTACAAGATGGTGTTTGGTATCGAAAGATTCATTTTCTCTCAACACGCATGCCACCTGTAAGGTGTCGCAGTTTCGAGTTATTAGTGTTCAGAGAACACGAAAAACTGGTAATCAGTTTTTGTTGGCCCGCCTAATGCAACGTTTTGAATCATTAAGATGCACCTAGTCTAATACCCCATTCACACCAAAGCCTAAACATGCTTTAAAGCTGTTTTCTTAAACATGGTTTAACACAACAGCTCCATAGAAGCTGCTCAAATCAGTATTTGGTTGACTTCAAATGTGGCACATTGAAAATACAATTTAGCAATTGCTTGAATCTCGTGGAAAATTTAGTTTTTCAGTTCTCTGCTTCTGATTTTTATTTAGTTAAACCTGGTTTAACTAAACAAGTTTTCTGGTGTGAATGGGATGTAAGTCTCTTTAATCAAAGAGTGCAATATTTAATCTGATACCAGTGCACTGGCGTGCAGATGAAATCAAGGGAAGGGAACCCCTTAATCCAACGGAATCAACCGTGTCTGTTCATCTACAGATATAACTGATATCTTCTTCCTCATTAGGCGTGGCTGTGTGACGTGGAACGGAGCATGCGCTGGACTCTAAAGGAGCTGCTGAAGCAGTGCAGGCTCGCGTTGAAGAAGAACACCAGCAAGCGTGACAAATGGGTGAAAGAATGGGCGGGGCAGGTAATAAGATCTTGTTAGAAGTACGATGATTGCAGATTTACAGATGCTTCTATACATGCTCATGTAAGAGCGGTAAAGATCAAAGGGACACAGTGCCTTATTGTGTCCAAGTCCTAGGGAAAGCACCTTAATCTCATAATTCCTCTACATGAACATGAAATAAATGTTTAGCACTTTGATACTGAGGTTTCTTTGAAAATCGTTGCAGTTGACCATCACTTCAAGTCAGATGCAGTGGACAGGTGATTGCACCAAAGCGTTGGCCAGCACTAAAGAGAGAGGCGACAAGAAAGCTTTGAAGAGTCTTAAGAAGAAGCAGGTAATAACTTTATATGAACAATGTGAGTTCTGTTTTTGAGACTTGGTCATTCGCTATTCCCGTGCTTCAAACAGTTTGCTAGTTTTTACTCTAATTTCTCACTGGTTCCCAGTGATAACTTCGGTTTCGGCACACAATTGAAATGCACTGTAGCTGAGGAGAATATGCCGCTTTTCCAATGAAATCTCCGAATGCTCAGATGTCGTAGTCCTCTCTATTTAAAACAAAGAACCGTAGGCCTTGTTATCGTCAGGCAAATACTAGCAGCAGAGCAGCCCAAACTTTGCAATCTTCAACTGTTTGCTTGACACTGCGACATATATTCCCCACATCATTAATCTCGTCATCTCACTTCCCCCCCTCCCCCCCCCCCGAGCATCATCCGAATTATGATCGACACCAACCTTTTCTTGTAGATCTCCATGCTGAACAAATTCTCTGAAATGATTCGTGGCAATTTGACTAAGATCCAGCGGCAGAAGATTGTTGCTCTCGTCACTATAGAGGTTCATGCCAGGGATGTGATCGAGAAGATGATCAAATCAGGGTGTGGCGACGTGACGGCGTTTGAGTGGCTCAGCCAGCTGAGGCTGTATTGGGACAAGGTTTGCATGAAATAAAGTATTACCAACTGCTTTCTTCCTGATTAGTTTTCCTAGTGGACTAAGTACCTTTGACACAGCCCCAGAAGCTCTCTATTTAGCACTAGCTTCTGTCCATGGTTAAAAAAAAAAATCAATTTTCCTAGAGTCTGAAGCTCCTTCAATTAAGAGTTAATGAATGTATCCAGTTGATCACAAAGTATGGCTGTAAATAAATCCTTCGAAAGGTCTTTAACGCCAGACGTGAAAAGAAGAACCGTAAAGATTCATCAAGAATACTGGGCGAGTTAGTACACAGGCCGTCATTACTTTAAACTTAATCTTAATTCTACTTTTTTAAATTATTATTATTACTATTTAGGACATCGATGACTGCGTGGTGCGGCAAACGAACACTCGATTTCAATATGGTTATGAATATTTGGGAAATTCTGGACGGCTTGTGATCACGCCCCTCACAGACAGGTCAGAAGAACATAGTATTTGTAGCGCTTATATGATTAATTCAGAGAGAAAGAAACAACCCGAAAGACTAAATCTCCCCCTCAAGGTTTTACTCCAAACATAGAACAACTTTCAATTGCTATGTGGTTGCGCCAGTCAGTTTAGAGCGAAAACCAAGCGTTATTTGGTCACTGGTTTTTTTTTTTTTTTTTTTTTTTTTTTTTTCACGCTTCAGACAGTTTGGTTGTTTTCAGTTTGCGTCTTTTTTTCCTTCCCACAGATGTTACATGACTCTGACAACCGCACTCCATCTTCACCGTGGTGGTAGCCCCAAAGGACCTGCTGGGACAGGAAAGACCGAGACCGTCAAGGATCTCGGGAAAGCTCTAGGAAACTACGTCATTGTGGTCAATTGTTCAGAGGGTTTGGACTATAAGTCTATGGGGCGTATGTACAGTGGACTGGCTCAGGTAGAGTTCATTGGGGTTACACAACATGATGACTGGTGCTGTCTTCCCACTTCCGAATTTCCAATTTTTGATGTGCTGGGGTTTATCATAAATTGGATAAGGACGCGCCTCTGATATCAAAGCGCCTGATAACTAAGTTTCGTTGCGTGAAGCCGAGCCTGCGTTTCAAAAACTTTAGCCATTCATTACCCATTTGCTGAAATGAGGCAAATTGCCAAACTGCCAGTATAAATTACTACGTAACCTTCTTCATGTTTTTATTTCGTATGTAGACTGGAGCGTGGGGCTGCTTTGACGAGTTCAACCGCATCAACATTGAAGTATTGTCTGTAGTGGCGCAGCAGATTCTGTCCATTCTGTCTGCTCTGTCGGCTGGTGCTACACGATTTGTGTTTGAGGGACGTGAGATTAACTTGGTCTGGTCGTGTGGAATCTTCATTACTATGAATCCTGGTAAAATAAAATTTCTCCTGTTACGTTACAATCGTCGTCCACCATTATATCACTGTGACTTTCGTGTCTTTGCTCAGTAAATTCAACGCCTTTCTTCGACATTTGCATGGTGATTCTGTCTCCTAAATTTGACTTCTTGGGGTTTTTTTTTTGGCGAGACTGGAACATTTTCTTTTATGCAGGTCTTTGCAGTGCAGACTCGTTTTTTTTAGCTAGAGAAAGCGAAAAGAAGACGACTGTATTTTTTTTTTCGTACATACGAATCAGATTGGCTTTCAAACCTTGACTCAGGGGAAATGTGGATATTGCGTGGCATGGTGAAACCTCCCTTTTCCCCCTCTACGGTCGGTCTCCGCTTGTGGCTCATAAAAAAGTCTTTCTTGAAACTTCCTCTTTAAGAAAAAAAAAAACGAAAAGACAGAAAAAATAAAACAAAACAACAAACCAACAGAAGGATATTAAAGTATTATTCTGTCGTTTTTTTGTTCTGTTTGTTTTTTTTTTTAACCCAAAGAGAGATCTTTTTGCTGTACTGCAACTCCTCTTTTCACTCTTTCATATGTTTCTTTCATTTCGTTTTTCATATTTTCTTTATTTTGTTACTCGTTCACTAGATATAGTCATCTCATTAAGCAGATGACGAAGTGCGGTGCACATTTGTTGTCATCACAACTAACCGCTTCAACTAACCTCCTCCCGGTTAGCTCAATTGGTTAGAGCGCCGGATTGTGTTGTGCGGGAGGTCGAGGGTTTGAGCCCCGGCCGGACCGATACTCATGGCCTTAAAATAACTGAGGAGAATTTGCTACCTTTCTATAATCAAGAAATGGATAGATATTCTAGTCTTCTCGGATAAGGACTAATAAACCGTAGGCCCCGTCTTCTGCAGGGTTAGGGGTAGGAGACGTTAATTTCCCACGCACGAGAATACTGTGTTGTGGATGTCCTCCCTTGGGGTGGGATGGGTGGGAATTGGCCCTGAAAAGCCCCCATGGGGAGTGGTCAACTAACGTAGTATGTATGTATGTATGTATGTATGTATGTATCACATCACATTTCTTATGTTAGTGAGCTATTTATTGTGTATTAGTGAGCTTAGCATTTTTTTTCCCACAGGCTATGCTGGTCGAACTGAGCTTCCAGACAACTTGAAAAGCATGTTTAGACCGATATCAATGGTTGTACCCGATTCAGCCATGATTGCAGAAATTATCCTGTTTGCCGAGGGTTTTAACAACACAAAGGTCAGTTTTATGGCATCGAAGATATTTGTTTTCAGATGTAGAATGACCTCCTTTCTTTTTCCCATAGTCTTCCGCTGAAAATATGTCTGACGCTTCAACTGACAGTTTTGAGTTTGAATGACAAAAATCTGGAAAAAAGGACGAAGCATTTCATTCTGATAACGTTGCAGAACCATTACGCCAAGTAGATTTACCTCATCTTAAAAATGCGTTTTTTTGGGAATACTTTTTTGAGTCTGCTTTCGCCCGAGAGTGTTTTCTTTAATTTGTGTTGATGATATGGGTTAGGTCGGCAAAAATAGAGTCAGGGAAGATTACGGATTAAGGTTTTTGTCGAACACCGAGTCAAAAATGAAGTTTGTTTACAAAAGCCACCAACGTTTTTTTGTTCATGTCGTAAAGATAGGATGCAGAAGAAATGTATCAATTTTGCTTTTTAACAGGTGCTTGCCAGGAAGGTTCACACGCTGTACTCCTTGGCGGTACAGCAGCTCTCCAAACAGGATCATTATGACTTTGGTCTGAGGGCTCTGACATCTGTGTTGAGATATGCTGGTAAAAAGAAGAGAGCGAACCCTGATATGTCTGATGAAGAGGTAAATAGATATTTGCCATTCAGAGTACACTTTTTATAGGTGATGCAATGAAGGACATATTTTCCGGCTTTTCGGCGTTAGTAACACACTGGCCAAACGTCTTTCCACCACTTTTATCCAGTTTCCCTTTGCCAATTCTTCGTTAAAGTGGAATGACATCAACGCAATAAAACCGTTTTTGAAAACTTGTGGAACATGATTAGAATGAACGTTGGAAAAATCGACAAAGGGGTAATACTTCAGGGGTACGTTGTTCAAAGCACGATGAAGCTAACCGAGGATTAGCCAACAATTTTTGATTTAGTTTTGTAGCCTTGCGAAGAGTTTTAATGATTTCTATTTTTTCTTCAGTTTCGTCCTACGCTTTTAGGTAGAACCCCTCAAAACGTAAGCCCTATTGTCCGCTGCTTTATTATCCAACTGAGCTTCGTAGAGTAGAATCATCGCGCGAGACGAGTACAAATATCACGCGATATTTGTACTCCAGAAATATCCGCAAAATTCACTCGCACTGAAATAACGATTTGGCGTGTTGGATAATAAATCTCTTATTAGACGTTTTGTTGTGTAGTATCACTGAGTATTTTACTCGTTATTTGTATTTTGACTCGCCCTACGGGCTCGTCAAAATACGGCACAACTCGTAAAAATACTCAGCGATACTACACAACAAAACGTCTAATAAGATATAATTATTTCAAGAGAAATCAAGAAAACTTTAAAATTTTAATACTTAATTATCCCTCGCGCCTTTCGAACAACCGGGCCCTGTGGATTCTTACATTAACTCTTCGACTAACCGCCCTATGGCAACAATTCCGTAGAAAATAGAAGATACAATGTTTTATTAATCGCCGTTTTGACTTTCATCAGATTCTCCTTCTGTCCATGAAAGATATGAATGTAGCCAAGCTGACCTCACAGGATCTGCCTTTGTTTAATGGAATCGTGTCTGATCTGTTTCCTGGAGTCGAGACGCCCACGATTGACTATGGCAAGGTAACTCATCGTTAAAAGTTAAATCCAACCCTTCCATTTTTTCACAGAACTCACCCAGTGCAAACATCGATCTTTTTTGGACTTAAATGTGAGAGGCAGTATGGTCGAGCGGTCGGGGCCCCGGGCTTCTAATCTGGGGGGGGTCCAGGTTTAATTATCATTACCTTGCTAGTCACTTATTTGTTCTCGATTGTTGCGGGTTCAGTTGGTAAATTTTCCACTTTATCTGTATACTCTGATTAACATGTATAATCTGTGTTATCTGATTAGTATGATCTGGTTGGACTAAAATAGGAAAACAGTAAGATTTGAATAAAGGAAACTAAACGAAACAAAACGAAGCGACACTTTACTTACGAGAATTGTAGGCCCAGTGGAAACGTGACAAAACGAAACGCAAACAAGAAACTTGCGAACACATGGTCTAGACCATAATATGAAAAGTAATTCAGAACGGCGCGGGTAGGGAAAAACTAACGATGACATATTGCAATCAACAAGTTCAACTCCATGGCCGCACTTTGTACATAGCCAACTAGTCTGCCTCCAGTTGTTGTTTTTAAAACGTTACATTTATTTTCAAAGTTTCCAATTTGTTTGCATTGGCCCTCAAAAGCCCCATAGGGGGAGTGGTCAAATAAGTATACACACGCAGTTATCATGTCTTTAAATTTATTTCATAGTAACTTATTATCTAAAGGTGACGAAAAACTGCTGATAATAACTTGTTAAATGTTTATTTACTTTCCAGTTACGCACTGCTATTGAAAAAGATGTCAAAGACGCAGGCCTCAAACCACACCCGTCAACCATTCTGAAGGTGATTCAGCTATACGAGACAAAAAACTCCAGGTGTGTTTCATGTTGTAGTGTATTACTACTTTCTGCGGCTGACTTTTTTCTTTGTTAAGGTTCTCGTTCAGGTCACAATCTCAGGGATTTCTATAACTTTTTTAAGCTTTGCACTAAGGTTACCGTGCACCTTCAGGGGTGTCTCGGGTGCAAGCGATGTAGCGCGTCCGGTTTAAACTGTAGATATCTAAACCCCTATATCAAATTAAAGCTTTTAGGACTGGCTATCAGACTATACCAAAAATTTTGAAAAAAAAAATGAATTGTCGAATTTTTCACGTCTTCTAAATGCGAGCGCCCGAATCACCTTTTGAACGTTACATGTTAAAGCGAATGTTGTTTTTCGCTTATTTAATGTGTTCCTCCGTCTCCGGGACCAAAACGCTAAAAAACTTGTCTGCGATTTGCCATATTCAATTTCAGTGAAAATTTACAGAACATTTTTGAAATAGGATTAAAAAAATGTGGAGTGATCGTACAAAAATCGCTCTTGAAAAAACGTATTTAGAAATAAAATATTCGGAGACGCGTTTTTGTTGTTTATATGTAAAACTAGCTACTGTCAAAATTTGAGAGCAATCGAACAAATTCCCCTTTGACTTGTAGCTCTTAAAAGGTGATTCGGGCGCTCGCATTTAGAAGTCGTGAAAAATTCGACAATTAATTTTTTTCAAAATTTTTGGTATAGTCTGATAGCCAGTCCTATAAGCTTTAATTTGATATAGGGTTTTAGATATCTACAGTTTAAACCGGACGCGCTACATTGCTTGCACGCGAGACACCCCTGAAGGTGCACGGTAACCCTAAGTCTTATTCATCACTAGCTTTCCTTCTTTTTTGTTGGACATATCACTATCTTTTTGTTCGTTTTCTTTCTTGGCAAACAGAGTCATCTTGTTTGTAGCTAGTTCAGGCTTTTGTCATTTTTACGTTACGTTGGTCATCATATGTTGATAAGGTTTAGGGAATTACTTTTTGTATTTTTAAAGACAAAAATTAATTGCTTAAACGCTATCGACATATGAAATTCAAGTTTGCATGAACTGACTGAAATTATATCGAGATGACTTTCCCCGTGTATCGAATAAACTTTGTCGACATATCGATACGACTTCAGTTTGTATCGAAACGACCGCACTCCGTCGACAGTAGCTTATGATACATATGATAGTGCATTGTAAGGAATTTCAAATTTTTGTTCCTTCAAAAAATTAGACAGAAACTGAAATATTTCACATTGTTTCGACTTTGATTGTAATCAGTGCCTCTTCTGGTGTTGGACGACTGCATTAGGTTATTGGTGACAAATACATTAAGAAATGACGGTGGAAATAAACTTTGATGATAGGAAAATATAAATTACGCAATGTAAAAATAATTAATCTTAAAGATACCCAAGATGTTCAATTTACAAAATAATGAAGCAGTATGAATACGAAAGTAAGGGTTAAACAAATATATTGTTCCTTTTAAGACATTCTACCATGTTAGTCGGCCAGACAGGATCAGGAAAAAGTGTTTGCTGGAAGATTTTGCAAGCGGCTATGACGCGACTGAAGAGAGATGGCGACTCAAACTTTAACATTGTCAAGGTGAGCAAACCTTTCTTATCGTTGAATACAGTAGAAGTATGATGAAGAAAGGATATCACATGGCCACGCGTGTACATCTTCGTGAGTGAATGATAAGTCTCATTAGTATATACTGAAACAGTGGATGGTATCGAAGGTGCGCCCTGACTGGCTACTCAAACTTTGAATAATCTTTTGCTATTCACCTTCACTGAAACCCCATACTTCTACTTTACGTTAAAATGCTTGTTCAATTGTTTTTTCCATTTTATTTGATATTTTTTAATTCTCCAGGAATTTCCCATTAACCCCAAAGCCCTGTCCCTGGGTGAACTTTACGGAGAGTTTGATCTAAACACTAATGAGTGGACTGACGGAGTACTGTCCAGTGTTATGAGACTCACATGCTCAGGTAAGTAACACCGGTATTGACTGCCACCTCACAATTGTTGCACGTGAACAACGATCGACGAAGCTTGATTTTCTTCCATGTCTTTCTCTCAGTGTTTCGCTACTACTACAATAGAGGATCTAAATGGGGCTAGCCTTAAGGCGCAAAAATTGGCTAAGGAAACAACTGCTTTCTCGCAAAATAAGCGAAAGAAAATTAATTCGTTTGGGGAAATCTGCAAAAGAAGTCAAAAGTAAGGTAAAGAAAGACTGCAGACTTTTCGTACTCAAAGTTTATTTAAGTAGGGGCATCCTGTTGATTTGCCATTCTGTTTTGAGCTTTAACTAAGGAGTTATGTGCTTCTAAAACACCGTAACTTACTTGCTTGTACAACGAATATATGAAATACATATATCTGAACTGCGGTTATGAAACGTATGTTTGCACGATCCTCGCAGTAAAGCACTATCTAAGCAATAGTGAAAAAAGTGGTAGAGCGCGGCACTAGTATCGCAGAGGTCAGTGGTTCGAATCCCGTACAGGCCTGAATTTTTTCAGGTCTGATTTTCACTATTGCTTAGATAGTGCTTTACTGCGAGGATTTTGCACATATACGTTACTTGCCTGTGTAGTTGTTTGTAACTCGTGTGCGACAACTTGATCATGGAATCCTAAAAACATCGCCACCTAGTCATTACAACGTTTGCACATGCGCGGATGTTTTTGAATTTTCTGATGTCATGTGCACGAGCGTGAATCGTTTGATTGTGACGCAAGTCATTGGAAACGGTTTGACGCATGCACAATGTGGAAGATAGGAAACTTATTCAACAAGAAAGCTTACACAAGAAGCAGGAAACATAAAAAATAATTTAAAAAAGCACTAGAAACGTTGAGCGGGACAAATGATTTTTAACTTTATTTCTAGCAGGACATGTAAAAACATGTATAACCTCCCAGGAACCCTTTTTTTCCCTAAAGTGACGGTAAAATCTTCGTCAAATAAGTTCAGCGAGATAAAGAAACAGCACACACACACAAGAGAGTCGTGATAAACTAAGAAAGAGTGAGAATGGAGAAAACTACGAATGGATTAGAATTCCCTTCTCGCATTTTGTGTTTTTTAGATGAGAGACCAGATGAGAAGTGGATTCTCTTTGACGCTCCCGTGGATACGCTGTGGATTGAGTCCATGAACTCAGTTATGGACGACAACAAAGTGCTGACTCTTATAAATGGCGAGCGTATAGCCATGCCTGATCAGGTTAGATGCCTTGTTAATTCGAATAGATCTTTTCTGTCAGCTTTTCAAGAGAAATCTAGGATTGTATTTATTTATTTATTAGATTCGCCGACAGGCAGGGACACCGCAACAGCTTGCGCCATTTACTGCGGGCCCAATAAACCCACCCATCCCACCTCAGGGGAGGACATCCATCACACAGTAATCTCGTGTGTGGGAAATTAACGTCTCCTACCCCCAACCCTGCAGGAGACGGGACCTCCATTTATTCGTCCCTATCCGAGAAGACTAGAGTATCTAACCATTTCTTGATGTTATAGAAAGGTAGCAAATTCTTCTCAATTATTTTAAGACCTTGAGTGTTGGTCCGGCCGGGGCTCGAACCCTCGACCTCCCGCACAACAGTCCAGCGCACTATCCATTGGGCTAACAGGGCGGCGGGTTCCTATTGGTTGGGTTCCTTCGTTGCTCTGTGATTGGAGCAGAACCAATCAGATGCTAAACCAAATTCAGTCGCGACTAGGCCACTCGCGTTTTTCTGCGCTTGTGGTAGTTTGCATGTATTCAGCCTGAGTTCTCATTGGATCTCACCAATATATTTCTCAGCCATGATCGGCGGTTGACACTGCACTGTCTTCAACCAATTCTCTTTAGTGGATTTGACGCCTGTGGCTTTTGCGGCATATAGTATATCACTATGGTTTTGGCTTTGAAAAACTCAATAAAAGCTGCCAAGTTTGGGAAGACGTTGTCTAAGTATTCTTGCATTATGTATGATTTAGTAGATTATCATCTGAGAGGAATTTGTTGAAGTCAGCAATTGATAGTTTATTTCTTTCTTTCAGGTTTCCTTACTGTTTGAGGTAGAAGATCTTGCTGTGGCATCTCCTGCGACAGTCAGTCGATGTGGCATGGTTTTCTCCGATTACAAAGATCTCGGGTGGCAGCCCTACGTTGACTGCTGGTTAGATAAGAGAACAGATAAGGTACTTTTTTTTGTCTTTACTTGAGACTCGCTAACTGTCCTCTTGTCCTCATATTTTTGTGTACGGGGAGACTTGATTGATTTATCATTTGTTCTCGACATCTCAAACCTGAAACCGTTCCTCGCGCCAACGAAAATGTAGATTCGTCCAAGGACCAATTTGTAGTTATCTCCCGTTACTTTACCTCAGAAACTCTACTCAATATTTTTTTACAGCAATCCGTGGAGCACCTTCAGAGGTTGTTTGAGAAGTTCGTTCCTAAAGTGTTGGATTTTCGTAGACACCATTGCAAGGAGCTCGTTCCCACCTCTGAATTGAACTCTGTTGTGTCATTGTGTGTTTTGTATGACGCACTAGCTACAGAAGAGAATGGGGTAAGTTTCAATAGATTTGACTGGCTCAGAGACTTCTACCATTTACAATAGAATTTAAATTTAATACAAATGCGCGACGGGAAGGTTAATCCTTCACAACCTAATGTTAGTACAGTAGTTTATCACTAGCCACACTTCACTATTATAATGGTGCTCAGTGAGGTAGCAACCGCCCAAACTGCAACGTGTCATGGATGCTAGTGCTCGCTGAGTTTATTGTCCCCCGAAATCATGTCATGTCACACCTTTGCTTCGATAATTGCACTGGCCACCTGTTTACAACCGCACAGAATATAAAATAATCCTATATTAACGATCATGCAGGGCATAAAAAGTCTGTTTACGAGTCTAGTGGCCCATTAGGCCGGTGCTTAACTCCGGTTTCTGTAGCATGAAGCGACTAGGAGTATTTCTATTCCCCCCTGGATGGGATGCTAGTCCATCGCAGCATGAAATCGCCGATACCCATTTATACACCTGGGAGGAGAGAGGCACTGTGAGAGTAAAGTGTCTTGCCTAAGAACACAACACAGTGTCCCGGCCGGGGCTCGAACCTGGACCACTCGATCCGGAGTCGAGCGCACTAACCATGAGGCCACCGCGCCTCCACACCTTGCATGACATGGCACCCTACTATTTGAGTTATTTGATATCTTTATTACCTCCGTCCATGTATAATTTTCGTGAGTGAGTGTCGGAAGTTACGTTGGTTTTGCTTCACTTTACTCTGTGATTTACTGAGAAAACTCACGAGATTTCCATTTACATTGTCTTACTTTTCTTTTTCCTAATTTGTAGGTTCATCCACATGAAGACAGCTATCCTCGCATGATCGAGCTGTGGTTTTTGTTCTCGTTGATCTGGTCTATTTGTGCGTCTGTGGATGAAGACAGCAGAAAGAAAATGGACAATTTCCTTCGAGAAATCGAAGGTCAATTCCCTGCAAAGGTACTATGTAGTTTTAACAGTATGAAAAAATAATTTGTTCAACGAAAATGGAGGGGGGGGGGGAAGGGGTAGGGGAAGAAATATGAAAAGAAAAACAATAAATTGTGTTCCATGAAAAAGAAAATTCCTTTATTCTGTAGACTTTGAAGATGAAATGTTAGGGAAGGAAGCAGGAAGACATCACTGCTTGGAATTGTGCACTTTTGGTAATTGGCCCACTTTATTCAGCCAATCATGGAGATTCCAGCAATTTATGCCGTGCACCAAGTTTATATTTTGAGAAATATTGCACCCTTGGTCATAACAGGAATTAACTGTAATGCACTCTGTTTTGTCAAAGGATACAGTATATGAGTATCATGTGGACACGAAACAGAAGGCCTGGGCTCTGTGGGAGGACAAACTCAGGACGGGTTGGCGTTACACCCCCAAGTATGTAGACAAGTCATTGCTTTTCAAAATTTTTAATGAAATAAATTTAAATTGACGTGCGGTTAATATTCGAGTAGAGCAATTCTCCTCGCAGGTGAGCTGTAAGTTAAGTAATTCCAGAAAAGAAGTTTGAAAAAAATTCACTGGCTTCCACGAGATCTGGACCCGTGTCTTTCAGATTCTAGTTGGGTGCTGCTATCAACTGAGCTACGAAGCCACACGTAGGGAAAGCGGCACATTTTAGAGGGTTCTGATCATAACTTTTTTTTTATGGAATGAATTTCATTCATTTAGTTTTGCTTTGTTACTCTTTACTTTGCTGACATAAAGCTGTTGTTTAGTTAGGAGAAATCTTTCTCCGTTTGAGGGTGACAGTTCATCAGTTATGAGATGCTGTTTGGCTCCTATTAGTAATTAGTATAATTTTAGAGCTGAGCAAAGAGTTTCCAGCAATCTGATTGGTCGAGCGGTTCCTTATATGACGCTATGTAAACCGCTCCACGCGGTTTATATAAAATGTTAAAATAAAATGTTAATAAATGTTGTTAAAATGTTATGATTTTAGAAATTTCTCTGTTGTTCAGCTCTGAAATTATACTAAACAATTATTCGCCTCAGGTTCGGTGTACATTGTCGAATAATCCCCTCGATTTCGTCTCGAGGATTGTTCTACGATATTCACTTCGCCTTCGGCGAATAATTGTTAAATATAACTGTAATGCTGTTGGTTCAAAGATCTGCTCTTCCCTTAATGCTAATGTTCAAAAAGAAATTATTCAGCCATTATTGTGAATTGTATTCATTTTCTATTTATTTTTCTCCAGCATGCCATTTTATAAGATCATGGTCCCCACTGTTGACACCGTGCGGTACGACTTCTTGGTGTACAGTCTACTTCAGGCTAAGCGGCCTGTCCTTCTAACAGGACCTGTAGGAACTGGAAAGACTTCCTTGGCACAGAAAGTGCTGCAGAGACTGGACCCCAAGACCTACAGTCTTTTGGTCATAAATATGTCCGCACAGGTACAGTGTACGATCAAGTTAAGCATTAGGTTTGCGAATTAATTTTACCCTGTTTTTGTTAGCATATCTTTGTTATTTGGGTATTGAGGAGATCATGCAGTGACATGTAAACGCGAAGCAGTCGTGTTCATTGACTGTATTCTTTTCTGTAGACGTCCTCGAACAACGTTCAAGAGATCATCGAGAGCAAAGTGGAGAAAAGAACCAAAGGTATGTTCATTTTCTTATCTCTCATAATTGTCATCAAGCAAATTATACCAACTCTTCCCTGTGTATAATGGAGAGCGCGCTTAGGGAATTTCCTATTAAATCCAAACATCAGAGCTCTTAATGTAATTATTAGTTGATAAAGCAGCGTTTCCTGCGAGCCTAATGTCGGCCAGGAGTTGCTGTGTGCGAATGGAGGGGAAGGGGAGGGGCGGGAAAAATTGGGGCCTCGAGCTTGGCGGGGGGAGGGTGGGGGTGGTTTCGCGATTATTTTTGGTTGTTTCTAAGAGAATGATCTACTGTATTTATTTCATTTTGAGTAGTTTGGTTGTTATTCGGGCCTTCAGTTTTCTTCAGTTGCTTACTCACTTCTTTGTTTCATATCTGAGATTTTCTATTTGAATCAATGTATGTTATTGTGTGTTTATCAAGGTGTCTATGTGCCTGTTGGTGGCAAACAGCTGATCAATTTCATGGATGACTTCAACATGCCGGCGAAAGACACATTTGGCTCGCAGCCGCCGCTGGAGCTTATCAGACTGTGGTTAGATTACGGCTTTTGGTATGATCGACTCAAACAGACCGTTAAGTACATAAAGGTGAGTGTAATGGTGCAGAAAGTAAACAGAAAGTAAAATGGCACTCCCTCTTCTTGCGTCATTCGTTAGAAATGTAATACAGTCAAACCTGTATTGAGTAATCATCCTGTATTTAACGGTCGGTTGCCTAAGTCCCGGATTGGTTTCCCCTAAATCACTGTAATTTACACCTCTATTAAGTGATCAACTTTATTCAGCGGTTGTGGTCACCCTTTGCTAAGTCTCAAAGGCTTGTTCGTATTGTTTTCTACCGGTATTGAATGGTCGTCCCCCGTCCCCTCCCCCCACTTTTAGGCAATCAGATGTGACATCAAAAGTAGTAGTTATTTTGTCACTCGCGTCATCCCGCTTCAGGAAATTTGCTTCTTTTTGCTTTAATAATAATGATAATGATAATTGTAATGATAATGATAATGATAATGATAATGATAATGATAATGATAATGATAATGATAATGATAATTATACAAGACTTTTCTAGCGCCCATGTTCACAGCGCTGTAAAGCTATATGGATAAAAAATTTAGTTTAGTTTAGTCCATTTTCACTGCATTAAGCCTTGCAGTGGGGAGGACTAGAAAGGAACACAGGAACCATTCGTACTGGTCCACCCTCCCACCCATCCCACCCATCCCACCCCAGGGGAGGACATCCATCACACAGTAATCTGGTGTGTGGGAAATTAACGTCTCCTACCCCAACCCTGCAGGAGACGGGACCTCCATTTATTCGTCCCTATTCGAGAAGACTAGAATATCTAACCATTTCTTGATGTTATAGAAAGGTAGCAAATTCATCTCAATTATTTTAAGACCCTGATTGTTGGTTCGGCCGGGGCTCGAACCCTCGACCTCCCGCACAACAGTCCAGCGCTCTATCCATTGAGCTAACCGGGAGGCGGTTAGCTCAATGGATAGAGCTAACCGAAAATAAGATAAAGATGACTAAAAGAACTTACTAAAAGTATTAAGCAAAAACCTAATGACTAATGAAAGACTTAATCAAATAAATGAGTCTTCAGGTTGGATTTAAATGTCACTAGCGATGGTGCTTGCCGTATGACGTCCGGAGGCTGATTCCGCAGATTTGGAGCTATATAAATAAAGGATCTTTAACCTTTTATTAGAACCTTATGAATACTACATTGGTTTTGAAGGGGCCGCCGTGTTTGCTTTGGTTTTGGTTTTGGTAATGAGACCGACCTCAATCGAGATGTGCTCGCTAAAAAGCTTCACTTGTTTACCGTTATAGCTCGTTGACATGGCGTCCTCCATTTTTGTTCAACAGGGCATGCATTTGTTGGCTTCTATGGGTCCTCCGGGTGGTGGCAGAATGGTGATCTCTAAGAGACTGCAGAGCAGGTTTAACCTAATCAACATGACTTTCCCTCAGGTAAATAACAGGGATTATTATATCGCAGCTAGTACGTGCGCCGTAAGTGGTCAGTTTAGCGGGCCATATTTCATTGTACGGCTCGCTTAATCCAGAAGTTTGTTTCAGTTGAAAAAATTTCTTCCTTTATTTGATCTCAGAGATGTTGTCTGGCAATATTTTACTGTGCCAGACAGGGTTACAAGATTTGTATCAGAATTATTTTCTTAAAAGTTCAGTTTGTCATCGTCTTATCATTTGTTATTTTCAGGAAAGTCAAATCAAGCGTATTTTTGGCACCATGATCAACCAGAAGCTGCAGGACTTTGAAGAAGACGTTAAGGCTCTTGGTGATGTAATGACCCAGGTGATTGACTTCGGCCTGTATTTCATTTTATCACTGGGTTTTCATGTTTCCAATGCCAAAATTACTGACATTGGTAACATTTGTGTGTTTTATTTTTCAGGCAACTATTGATATCTACAACGCTATCGTCGCCAGAATGCTTCCAACCCCTACCAAGATACATTACCTTTTTAACCTGAGAGACATTTCTAGGGTATTTACCAGTTATTCTTAAAAAGTCTGGAAACTATGAAATACCTTCTCAACAGAACGGTCAAACGTCGGGCATGCGCGAAGGGATTGGTTTTGGCTGCCCGTGCGCCGATTTTCCTCGTAAAATTTCTAAGGAGAACATAATAAACAAAATAAGCGAAAGAAAATTGAGACGATCGTAGAATCTTTTCTAACCCTTTAACTCTCAAGATGTGGTTGCTAACTCTCTCCACTCGTTACATTTCTTTTTAAGTAAATTACGAGAATTTGTCATCAGACGAAGGTTACATTTTCAAAGAAACTAAAGTAGGGAAAAGGAAAACTCAAGACTTTGAGGGCACAAACTTGTTCAAGCACGGGTATCCTGTTGAGTTACCGTTCTGTTTTAAACTTTACCAAAAAAAAACCGTGACATACTGGTTTGCGAGGTTTTTTGTATCTTGTGTGAGATGAATTCGTTCTGACAGGCTGAAAGCACGACACTTCGTCACTACAACGTTCCCGCATATGCAGACGTTTGACCGCTGTGTTTAATCCACGCGGGCTTCTCTGATTTGAATTTTCTGACGTCATAAGCGCGAGCACTAATCGTTTTATTATGACGCAAGCCAAAACTGTTCGAATGTTAGAGGCAGTTTTAACGCATGCAATAAGAAACCTATTCAACAAGAAAGCTTATACAAGAACAAGGAAACTTTTGAAGGAATTTGGAAATGTTCTGAAAACGTTGATGTTCGACCGCCGTGTTTATCATCTCAAGCTCAATTTTCTCTTGAACTTTGTTTTCGTTTCGTTTCCTTTAAAATGCGTTATCTTGCACACTTACGTGATATTTTTTCCTTCCTCTACTAAAGGTTTTTCAAGGCTTACTCCGCGCTAACAAAGACTTCCATGACACCAAGACAGCAATGTCCAGACTCTGGGTTCACGAGTGCTTCAGGTGAAAAAACGTTTGGTTCAATCATAAAATGATCGCACGAAGGGATGACTTGCGCAAGCTCTTACTAGCTTTAAATTGTGTTGCCACACTCCATCACAATGTTCATGGTATTTGAGACGCCACTCTGATCAGTTGTTCTATTTCACTGTTTAAGATGCAAAGTTGGGAGTAGACAGAATTCAACATGATTTCTGTCATTTGTAGAATTTCAAGACTTGCGTCGCAGAATTAAAAAAAAAAAACAGAATCTCCAAGGATATTTTTCAGTTTGACAACAGAGCCGTTTTGTTCTCCTTTTTAAATTTTTTGTCGTCACTTGATCCATACAATAAAATAGTTAAGAAAACACAGCATATTCAATGTGCATTCAGATAATTTTTTTGTCATCTTACGATGATCACCTTTTTTTCCAGAGTATTCTCTGATCGTCTCGTTGATGCAGGGGACCACGAAGCCTTTGTGACACTTTTAAGTGATAAGCTTGGAACGATGTTCGACCTGACTTTCCACAACCTCTGCCCCAACAAACAACCACCAATCTTTGGTAAGTGTCTGTAGTGTAAGGAACGTAGCTCCCCGGTGTTGTAGTCTGGCCTTGTTATTGTTTATACAGGCCCTCATTTAAACTAGTTTTCAAGCTAAACTGGGCCATCCCTGTCTCAATATCGCAAATAAATTAATGAATTCATATTTTTTTTATAATCATTGGCTGGTCATAGACTTGAACTTTTATGCCAGACAGCGTAACAAAATGTAAGCAACTCGATTATCGATTTATGTTGTGATCTTATTGAAACCTGCCTCTCGAAAAACTACATATTTGCGTCTAAGATATTGTGTGGATATTGCATTCCACAGGTGACTTCATGAAAGAAGGCGCTGTGTATGAAGACATGATGGACTTCAAGGTGCTCAAGAAATACATGGAAGATCAGTTGGAGGATTACAACATGGAACCAGGGGTGATTTCCATGGATCTTGTGCTCTTTAGGGACGCTATTGAACATGGTAAGATAATTCGCCATTTTTTTTTATCCAGAGGTTTTGATGGTATAACTTTGTAGTGTCCTCATCACCAATACAGTTTAAGTGAAAGAACTAGTTCACAAGAGAGAAAGTGAAAGATTTAAGAACATAATGGCCATGTTTGAGGATTGTTTTGTGCTCTTCGGTCATACACTGTACTCTCAAATTGCCTCTCGACAACCAGGATTGATGGATAGTGTAGTACGTTTTGTTAACACTTATCCGCTGGATAGCGAGTTATTCGTTGGATAGCGTTTTCCACCCTTTGAACAGCAGGGCTCTGACGTATAATCGAACTCAGTGAATTGTTAAGGAAACCTGATGAACTGACGGGGGGGGGGGGAGGGGAGGGGCGCATTTTATGGAATGGTATCCCATTTAGGGGAGTTGTAATACTTTTAGTCTGACGAGATGCCGGGGGAAGGGGCATGCTACGGACTAACCACCCATCCAGAGGTAGTGGCAATGCCTTAAGTCCGACGTAATACGTGGGAAGGGGGAAATTTTATGACTAGCATCCCGTCGAGGAGAAGTAGCAATACTCTTAGATTGACTAAATGCCGGGGGAGTGTGCTACAGACTTGCATCCCATTCAGGGGGAGAAGCAATACTCTAAGTAGCTTCAAATACAGGCACCTGAATGGGTCTGTGCAGCTATACAAGTCAATCTTGAATGCCGACTTTTACTCAAGGATGAATGTTGACCTGAGTTACTCATTTCTCTTGGCACAGTGACCCGTATAATCCGTGTGATTGCCCAGCCTCGTGGCAACATGCTACTGATTGGAATCGGAGGCAGTGGGCGGCAGAGTCTCGGTCGTCTGTCGGCCTACATCATCGGCTTCAAGGTGTTCCAGATAGAAGTCACAAAGCACTACAGAAAGGTCGAGTTCAGGGAGGGTGAGTTTAAATTCAGAGATAAGGAAATTCTGAATGTGGTTTTTAGCGTAATCTGTGATTGCTTTGGTTCTGGCAAGTTGATCGATTTGAGAACTCCTGCTGGCCATACACTAATCCAACTAGATGCAAACGTAAAACCAGAAGTGGTATATCCCTCACTCGTTTCCGACTATAGGCCTATGAGATAAATTGCGATAGTAACTCGCTGTTACTTTGGTTTGGGTTTTATGGCGCTTCATAGCGAGCTTCTTTAACAAGATGTCTTGATACCTTAGATTTGAAGCGTCTGTATTACCTCACTGGTGTGGACAACAAACCTACGGTATTCTTGTTCAATGACACGCAAGCGCTGGAAGAATCTTTCCTTGAAGACATCAGTAACATCCTCAGCAGTGGAGAAGTACCAAATCTGTACAAACCTGAGGAGTTTGAAGAGGTTAGCGTGACTTGTGTTCATTTGGTTTCATTCCAACAGAACCCTTCTTCCTGTGCCTCATGAGTGGCTTTTCTGGTCACTTTTCGATTTGATTTGTGGTCGTGAAGCTGTTTTATGATCTGCTGCGTTCATGACACGTTAGAAGCTTAGTTGCAGTCAGGAATTTGCTGCGTTTGCTTCACCCACGAGTCATATCGCTAACGACCAGTTCGCTCGCTTGTTAGGTCTTTTAGCCAACGTTTTAGGTTATTTCACTATAAAAAGTCTCGTTTCAGTTTTGTTTTCTTCGAAGAAGCAAGAAATGAAATGTTGTACCTTAGACTCGGCAGCGAATTGAAGGAATTTGTTTTGTTTTCTTCGCTTGAGTCTCGCTTTCGTACCAATATGGCTAGTATCTCATATTCGGAAAAAGAAAGGTTTCCTATCAAAGGTAGCTTTCTATAACTTATTGTCGACCTGCATGACACACTCAGGGAGAACCAAACGCAAAAACTCCGCACTTAAAGTATTAGTACGATTGCTCAAATGATTATGGGGATTGTAACGCTCTTATTGGTCGAGGACATTGCGTTATATCACGCTATAATCACCCTTGCACGAGGTGTTAAGAGCATTCAGGGGCGCTGATTTTCAAAATGGCTGCCTCGCGTTTTGTCAGTGGTGCCGTGGAAGTGATTAAGGCGATCATAGAAGAAATTTCAATTCCGAAGAGAACAAAAGATGCTAATAAGTTTGGCGTAACTATTTTCAAAAGTACTGTAATACATGAAATTTTTGCTGCTTAAATCGAATGAATAAACTTGATAATTCTAGTGGGAACTAGCTGCTTATCTCCGTACTAGTAATCAAAACAATGATGTAATAATTTCGTCCCAGGAATTTTTCAACCATATTCACTTCGGCGAATAATTTTTGACTAAGTAACGATGACAATGTTGTGATGTCCTTACAGGTTCGCACTGCTTTATAAATTATATAATTATATATTATTTATAAATTATAAATTATATTAAGTAACGATGACAATGTTGTGATGTCCTTACAGGTTCGCACTGCTTTATAAATTATATAATTATATATTATTTATAAATTATAAATTGTATTAAGTAACGATGACAATGTTGTGATGTCCTTACAGGTTCGCACTGCTTTATAAATTATATAATTATATATTATTTATAAATTATAAATTATATTAAGTAACGATGACAATGTTGTGATGTCCTTACAGGTTCGCACTGCTTTATAAATTATATAATTATATATTATTTATAAATTATAAGTTATATTAAGTAACGGTGACAATGTTGTGATGTCCTTACAGGTTCGCACTGCTTTATCAGAAGACGCTCGTAAAGAGGGTATCCTCGACATGCCAGAAACAATGTTTAACTACTTTATTGAGCGAGTCCGAAGTAATCTACATATCATTCTGTGCATGAGTCCAGTAGGTGATATATTCAGGTACGCTGGTATAAATGACAT